>NC_059191.1:4978243-5288044 GCF_020631705.1 Daphnia magna
TTTCCACAATTGGTAACATATGATTGCAATGTAGGGAATAGTTTTGGTACGTCTATTAAGTTTATCACTTTGTTTGACAGGTATGCAATTAGATTGTTTGAGGTTGGAGGTGAAGATTGGATCACCACAGTTAGCTGGAAGATCTGTTCAGCTTTCAAGACAATTTCAAACGAGCTCCTAGAGGGAATTTTGAGATTTCCATTAAAAACCAGGTTTGCTGACATTCTGTCTTTGGATGATTGACGTCTTTTAGGTATATTGAATTGAGTGGCTGCATTGCTACTTCTAGTATTGGTTTGTTCCTTTGCCCGTTGATTTGTCAATTCGATCAATTTTGCTAGCTTGTTATCAAGCTTGTCCTCATTTGAATCTAAGAGTGCTAAGACAAGATCATGGTCTGTAATTTAGGTGATTTCCTCGTTTATAACGTAGCCCGTGATGTAAGCTAAAATTCTTTTCTTGTAATTCGATAAGACATCGTTGCAGTGGTGTAACTGGTCATCGGACGTAGTATTTTGACATAGGCTATGTAAATCCTCTAGAATTTCATCTGGGATAGCTTCATTAATCTTTGCGTTTGGAATATCCTTCGTCAATTCGCTGCAACTCATGTAGAGTGATGGTGTTAGTCCACCATACTTAAGAACAATTAGCTATCTGATGATATACATGCACTGCTCTGGTTTGGGATTGTCATTTCCTCTTCCATGTACGCTCATTGGACTAAACAAGTGTTCAATGTAATCTTGGAGTAGGAAGTATGTCAACAACTTATCAACTGGCTCGTCGTCCGTCTCAAAAAAGTTTTTAGCGAGTGCGAAAATGGAAAGAAGAAGAGTTATATGAAATCCTAGAACACAAGTTTTCCGACGATTTTTTTAACTAATAATTTCTTTGAATAGTAAATTTTCTCTCTTTTTCATTTAATTTGAATCTCTTTTCGTTAATCGACATCCCCTGAAGGAAAATAGATATTTTCATCATATCTTCTTTTTTCTCTTCGTACTTGTGGCGAGTAAGACCTTAGCCAGTAGCCAACGGTGATCGTGAGTTGCCAAAATCGAACAGCTTATCGGTAGTTCGACAAAGAAAAGCAATCGGTTCACTATTTTTGAATCCAGGCCGACCTTCTATTCTGCCAACATCGATTCCTTCTGCCACCCATCTGCTGGAAAGTTGTGCTGCATACGAGACTTTCATTTCATGCTTATGAAAATCTATATGATTGAGAGGCAATTTATTTGCTGCTCGTAGTCCCACTGCTACCTGGTTGTTGCGTAGTTGAACTATGTGGCTCCATTTTGCTGGATGTGTTAATCCGTTTAAGAAAATCTCTTCAAAGTCTCCAAGGACATTTCGGGCTTGTTTTAGAATATGGCAGGCATCCAGGAAGATATAGATTACATATGAAGTAGTTGATGGGTGATAAATCCAGTGTCTTGGGTTACCAAATCCAATATTAGCTCCCATCGCGTTGACCATTGCTATGTTAGCTGGAAGACCATCGAATACTATTCCACGGATTTTGATTCCGTGTTCGTGTGTGAGTGTTAGACATTCAGTTACACGCTTACTGACAGTAGATCCTGGTTCAATGTCAGTTAACCAATAGCTCACGATGTATCTAGTTCCACTCCCATCCAGACAAACGATGAGAAACACCAGACATTTCTGTGCGTATTTTTCTTTGTCGCCTTCTCCTCCAACTAAAAAGCATAAGCCCATGTAGGATTTCATTTTACGGTTCATATTGAGAGCCCGACGCACTGCCATTTCATCAAGAACTAAAGAAAAACGGTTTCCATGCTTGTTTTCTGCAATATTTTCTTTAATTATTTTCAAAACTTGAAATAGGTGACCTGGTCTACATTCAATTGGGTACAGGTATCTTCTAATTGATCTTGAAGCAAGTAGAGACAGTCCATCTTCGCCAGGATTCTTTGATAACAGAAAGTTGTAAGCTGAGTTACTGTAGTAGCTAAATCTGAAGGATAAGTTTTTTATACAGTACCCACACAAAGTTTGGAAACACGACGAGTGTTTCCGCGCTTTTAACACGGCGGCTTACGGGCCGAAGTGTCTGCCTTTTTTACGCGATAACTCACGTTTGAGTTATCGCAAAGCAAATCCAAAAAAATCCTCTTGTTGAGGAAAGAATTTCCTTTCACCGTGATTTTTTTTGAAATTTTTGTGAATAGAAGTTTAGCCCCAAAGTTATAGGTATAAAGTTTGGAAACATCGGCGCGCTCGCCATATGTTTCCATGCTAAAGTGTATGTTACTGAAAAAATTATTAAAAATTCCAATATATGAATTTTTACTTGAAACTTTAACAAACGGTAGACGACATAGTCATCTACATTTTGACAAAGTTTCAATTTTTTTTTATGAAAGGCTGATGTTTGCCGATTTTTTAAATAAACAATGCCGATCAATCTTTCGTGGCGAGGGGATGAAATCCTAGCCCGGGGGAAGAATGGAAGGGAAAAGCAAAAGGGGAAGAAAGGGGGAACAGAAGTTCCGACGACGGAAGCTAGTGGCGCTGGCGATTCATTTCTGTGGCTTTGTTTTTTGGGGGGAAGGGTGACCAAATCAAATTTAAATATTTTTCAGCCCAAAACTGATTTCGAAAATTTGTTAAGATCTATTTTGTAATAGTTATTAAAAGAAATGCCACTTCAGTTTTCAGTCTCGGAGACTTCAGACATCTTTCAATTGTGCATTTGGGTAGCAAACGTTTTTTTTCAGTTCATAAATGGGAAACAGAAAAGAATTAAGTATTGAAGATAGGGCTAAAATAATTGTATTGAGAGCAAATATGGCCATGTCAATGCGTGCAATAAGTGACAGTGTTGGTTGTAGTGTTAGTTGCGTAAAAAAGACTTTAGACCGCTATCGTGAAACCAGTTCATTGGAAGATCGCCCAAGATCAGGCCGGCCTAGAGGAATGACCTCAAAAGACCAGCGATACGTGTTGCTTATGGCGAAACGAAACCGTTTTAAAACACTTCCTGTTCTTCACGAGGAGTATAATTGTGGCAGAAAAATAAAAGAACAAGTCTGCGAAACTGTAGTTCGCAATTCACTTACAAAAAATGCATTCAATGGGAGAGTTGCTGCAAAAAAACCTCTGCTAAGGTCGGCGAACATAAAAAAAAGATTGGCTTTCGCTAAAGCGCACGTCGATTGGTCGGAAAAGCAATGGAGTAGAGTGCTATTTACCGATGAAAGTAAATTTGAATTCTTCGGTAATAAAAGAAGAATTTATGTTCGGAGGTTTGCAAATGAACGTTTCAAAAATTACTGTTTAAAACCAACCGTGAAGCACGGTGGTGGTAGTGTGATGGTTTGGGGTGGTATTTGTGTTCGCGGGGTGACTCGACTGAAGCTAATTGTTGGAAAAATGGATTCATCAGCATATAAAACCATTCTACAATACAATGTTCTTCCGGATGGCGTACGTTTGCTGGGAAAAGGTTTCATTCTTCAACAAGATAACGATCCCAAACATAAAGAAAAGAGAGTCATGCGTTATCTGACCAACAAAGAAAATGAGGGTAGATTTTTATTGTATTTTTAGTGGTATTTGAATAACTAAATATCGTTTACTGTTCTCTGTATCCCGTAGGCACCATTAAAAATATGATCTGGCCACCACAAAGTCCCGATTTAAACCCAATAGAGCAAATTTGGGTATACTATTGAAACAAAAGTGAAAGACAATTTCATTTACCCAGTTCTATTTTTAGGATCATCTTGACACATCTGTACGAAGGATATGTAGACTAACTTCGAGAAACTTTTTTGAACAACTACAAAATTGCTGGCATAGCATATCACGTAAAACCCTTAAAAAATATGTTTTCTCTATGAGAGATCGATGCCTTGCCGTTATCGCAGCTAAAGGCGGCCACACACGTTTTTAAGTCTTTGTAAATTAAACAAATCAATCAATAAAGGGAATAATATTGTGTCACTGAAATTAAAGTTGCCTTTTTATTTCAAAACTTCACATTTTTCTCAACTCTCCATTGTGTTCAATAATATACTTGAGGGTGGTTGGCATTTCAAGAAGTAAACTTTCAACGTGGGATTGACATATTGATTGTAGACATCGGTTCAAGTCAATCGAAAAGTTAACTGAAAAGACAACTTCTTGCTTGTTTAGTTCAGACACTAACACTTCATGCAACAGGCAAAGTGGCATGAGATCAGGGGAATTCTTTGGTAAGCGAAGAAGAATGAATGATTTGTTTTTTGTAAACCAATGATCTATACGAGGAGCTAAATGAACTGGAAAGTTATCCTGCAGGAAAAATCGGGGCTGAATATCACAAGCTATCTTACTGACATGTTTGTCAAGTAACTGCTCGTAAGCTGCTGAGTCAAATTTTCCTTTAATTTCTTCAATTATGCATCCACTTTTGCTTAGGCAGCCTATAACGATAAAAATTTGGTTAATGAAATTTCTCTAATAATTTAAAAAAGTACATTTACTCCATGTCTTTAAGGTAATTGAGTTGACTTGTGTTCGTCCCCCAAAGTGAACACTCCACTTAGGTGTACCATTTTCATTGTAACTGTGTATCAGGAAACAAATAATGAGTGAATTAGACAAGAAACTAATAAAACGCGTCCTACCAAGAAACTAATAAAAATTACACCATAGAGAAGATTTAACATACCATAAATTCAATTCGTCACAAGCAATGGCTTCGAGCCAAACCTCGCTCCTAACGTTTAGGTTTTCTTTGGCGAAGAGCACGCGATCACTTTTGTCACTCGATTTTAGAACTACTGGAAACATTTGGCTTTGATTCTACAATCAGTAGTGATTTTCAATTTGAAAAGGAATTTTTTAAAAAAGAAGAGAGATCGTCACAAGCAAGAACCAAATTTAGAGAATGAAGCTTGAGAATCGTCTGCAATAACGCGAGCTAACAACCTCAACTTACGGTTTGTCTTCTTTGAACGTATTTCACGTTTGATACCTTCTACTTTTTGTTTTCTCTTTGCTTTTGGTTTTTCTGAGAGATTTTCAGTACCTGAATCGTTCATAGGCTCATCTTTAGACGTCGTCTCAGATATAGACCCAGCTAGCACACGTACAGCCAGGCAACTACCAGGTAACTACCGACAAGAGTCGGTCCTACCCATAATTTTTGCGAAAAAGGGTGTTGTCTGGCTGTTGTTTTACAATGACCTGGTAGCTACCTGGTAGCTACCGATTGTCTATGGTTAGGAAGTATTGTTAACAATGGATAACAACAGAACTTCAAAGTTCCGTTATTTGGTAGCTTTGTATGACTCAAGAACAATAGGTTGACTTAATGTTTTTATTACTTTTAATAGCTACTTTTATTAAAAATCATGAATTAAAAAATTAAAACTAGAATTGAATTTAGCTCGAATATTTTCCCAATCAGCAAACGAAATAAACTTCTATCGAAATTTGTCTTCCATTAACAGAGGGAATACTGAAAAAGTATCGTCATTTGGCACGGTGGTATCATCGTCCGAAATATTGCCGTCGTTATTTAAAATTGGGATAAACATTGCTTTACATTCTACATCGAAGATGCGTACTTCCGAACATTTTCTAACAACTGGACCTCGGCAATTTTTAAAATATTTGCGGCGTTTCTAAGATTCTCGTACAAGCTTTATATCACAGACATTTGTCGGCCAATTAAATAAACACCCCCAGCGCGTTGCACAACATTGTGAATCAAGAAGAGAGTTTCATTGTTTAAGTAAACACAGTTGTTGGGTGGCAAACACGACAGCCTCCAGTGATCAAACTGTGCTACTTTGAATTGTTGTTCTCTGGTGTTTTCAAATGGAATAGTTGGCCCATTCTTATGCTCTTGTTTTAAAATCACTGCATTTGGGGTAGTTTTCAATCCGCAATATTTCTGAGTTTTGGATGATTCACTAAGACGTTTGACTAATTGAGATAGTGGGTTGTTGCTGCGCCTAATGCGTCTTTTCAATTACTGTAAGTAATTTTCAAACAGGAAGCTACTAAATTTATCCAAAGGACCGAATCGCATGACATCATCAGGTAGGTGGATGAGACAGTGTACATTAAATGTTATGAAATGCCCACCGTACAGCTTTTCTGATTCCCTGGCAAAATGTTTCAAAAGCCGTTTACAATAATGATTATGCGTAAAACAGAGAGGTTGTGAACAAAAGAATTTGATTGCCACATGGAAACATAGGAAATGGTAGGAAAAGCGGGGAAGGAAGAATTCCCTTTAGTACAATTGGGCCAGTATAAAGCAGGAACTGTCTTAATTCAGTTGCTTTACAACGACACAGTTCCGAAAGAGAGCAAGGAAGTCGTGAAAATTCACTTGGAACCCAATTTCTTAATAATTCTAGACGGTCTGATATTTCTTCAAGCATTTCAGGAGTGATTAAATGCTGTGTAGTTTGACGATTCACCCAATGAATGAGAAGTTTACCCATCACACCCATGCAGACCAAATGCATGTAGTACAAAGGAATGTCTTTGATCATGTCAATTTGAAGGTCTTCTAGAACTGATCTCATTTTATGATGCTCTGGTGTTTCTCTGTCGGTAAAAGTCTGATGCGTGCGAAGTGCAGCTTCCATGTCTGGAAAAACAATCCTTCCTTTTTTTTTACCAGGCTTCACAAAGTTGATTTCAATAGCTTTGCATTTGGGTCAAGCGAATTTCCCTGTATGTCCACATGTGCCGGCAACGAAAGACCGAGCTGGTGCGTCACATATGAATCCCGACAATCGTACTTTAACATTCACTCCTCGATGATCCAATCCATCCTTTTCTAATTGAACAGCTTCATCAATAAATTTGCTCAAGAAAGAATTCACACAATCGGGCTTTCCGGTTCCATGGTATACACCGATTGGGAAAGGTTTTCTTCTCCATATATTAATCCAAGAAATGGCCAGAAGGTACTCCGGCTGCTTTTTGTCAATGGTAGCCCATCAACATTCACCAATATAGAGCTGGATTCGGGAATAGAATTGTGTGGAAGATTAGCAAGTTGCTGATGGATTCCTTGTTTCAAGCCGAAATGCCAGTACTTCCCGTCTGCAATGTTGTCTAACAAAACTGATCTTGGAGTCTTGAGTAGGGTACGAGCATCCAGCGGTAGATCTTTAAATGTTTCATTTTGTTTCTTTAATGACTTCAATCCTTTAAGAACCCTAGTACTTAAACGTGGTAAATTTTCAGTTTCAGTGATTTCCACTGTTTAAGAACCTTCACTTTTCCGTTAAAAAAGGGTATTTTTCCCCTTCACTATCATTTTGAGAAACGGGTTTTATTCACCGTGTTTTACTCAGTTTTTAACTGGTTCTTTCCACCGTCCTTTTTTTGTTATGAGACCCATCCCTGTAAAAATGAGATACAACTCATGAGAATGCTCCTCAACGTGCTCAGCAGATTCATATGATCAGAATCTTGCTTTAAAATTTGAAAATGCTGCTTGATTTTTAAAAGAATATAAAAGAACATAAATCGCCTGGAGTTGTAAGAAACAGTAGAACTTATGTATTATTTGACAGGAGAAAATTTACATAGGCAGTGTGTGACGAATAGGAGTTACAAACCACTTACAAGTGCTTGTTCTAATGTCTGGCAAATCATTATAATCACTTAATTTATGCGGCAATGCGTACATTTTCCCCTGTAAGCAATTTAAATTCCATTCACCTATTCTATTTTCAAGTTTAGAAACAATATGAGTTCCATAGGTAGATGAGGGATAAGGATAATGGAACGCATCTTCTTTTAAGGAAAATTTGGAACCAATGATGAGCAACACTTTACTTTCGGGGGATTTTCGATGATATCAGAACAGACGACTACATTTCCGTTTTTCATTAGAGCAACATTGTTAGGGAATTTGTTTGATAAAACGAAATCGCGGAACGTGATTTTTTTCTCCTTATCGGGCCCTTTTCCATTTTTGAAACTTAAAACGACCTTGTTACTAGAATTCATTTCTTGCTCTTTTCCCAACAAAAGCTGTTGTGATGAATTAATGATCATCCCATCCGAAGAAGTGGGCAAAAGATACTTCGATCTTTCTACTAATCTGTTTCTTATCTGCTCTAAAGGTTTATTTCCCGAAGAAAGAATGTTTCTAAAGAATCTGTAGAAATTTTCGTAAGGGAAAGCACTCAAAGATTCAATTCCACAATCAAAATGAATAACGTCTTCCGGAAGATGAATAACTGCGTGTGTAGTCGGCCTGATTGGATAGCCAAAATCGATAAGTTGCTGAACAAAAATTTCAAAACACACGATGCTCGCAAGGCATCCTCTTTTGGTACCGGGTTTGGGCTAAAACCTCCCATTAAGAGCATCGCATATTGAAGCAACATTAAGTTGTTAAATTGTTTTTCACTCAAAATGCCACTAAATACTGGAAAAAGAAAGTACATCAACAAATCTCTTAATTCATGATGCTTATACTTGTTTACGCAATTTTTAAGTGATCGAAGGTATCTGTCAAACTCAAATGGCTTGCACTTTTTGAAAAGTCGCAGTCTCGAATCTATTAAAGACAAAAGATTTTTGCTTATTTTACCCTCCTTTTGAACTGATACTATTCCCTTTAGTAATCTGCCAAAACAACATGCATACATTGTATGCATCGGTTCAATGGGGAATGCAGTAACCATTGGAACATTCAATTCAACAAATGGACTTATATCGTTAACATTAGTTATGTGGTTATCTCTACTTTCATCGCTTTCACAATATGACAAAAAATCCTCATCAGTTCTTGGGGGGCGTTCAGTTCCAAAAATTGAATACTAGTTTTCGGCTCTTCTCCTGATTTCAGTGGCACTGTGGGATGATGAATGCATCGTACACCTTCCTGAATACAGCGTTCGCAGGACCAATATCCTGAATGTCCCTTTATTCGTTTAAGATACGATCGCATAGGCCAATCGGCTATGATGCACCGAATTGACACTGTAAATTGTCGACCAGCAGTAACTTGGTCATCCAGATTCGTCGGATCAAGTCGCACTAATTCTTGAATCAAAGGGGCAAGGAATTTCTTCACGTCTGGTTTTGTTTTGCAATGAGCAACGCCAATAATAACAGGTTTTCGCACTTTAAGTAAAATACGCTTGCACTTGGATAGATCAGTAGACTCACTCACTGAATGGACTATCATACAGATAGGGATGCATTCAGACTGTTCTGAATTGTCGAAAAACTGAACTCCATCCGCACTTAAATCCACCTCAAAGTGTGTCACATGACGAGAGATCAAAACTGCGTTGTCCGTGTCATCCAAGCGACGACCTTGAAGAAATGCTTTGGCCTGCTCCACTTCAACTTTCTTATCCATCTTGTAAATCTAGGAAAACGAAATAAAGGAGATCAGAAATAAACGACTTTTTGCCAACTGTTTCATCAAATAAAAACAAAAATTACCTTGTTTCTTAAACAAAAGGGCAAAGCTTCAGGATTTGTCCTATAGATGCCAGCATACTGGAGGATATCCGCGTGTTTAAAATAGATGCCAACAGAATCACCACATAATGCGTTTTCTAGCCCAAAGTGCACGTATAGGCAATTGCCCTCGTCGTCCAAATTTATAACAGGGGGTAAAGGCATCGGTTTTCTCTTTTTTTTTCTCGTCGGTTGTTCAGTAGAGCTAGGTGTTTGTGACGATGTCAAGGTTTGTGCGCTTCTTTGATTCACTACATCTCTCCCATCTATATAAAGTAACTGCTGGACTGTAGCTGGCAATGAGTCGTAGGCTGGAAGAGGCTGATATTCAATCAACAGTTTCAACAAGTATGTCATATGACTTTTCTTTTGATTCGTTGACACTGCAAAATGCTGTAAAATTTTCTTGAGAGTCAGTGTTTTTTCCAAATACTCTCCACCACATAAAAAATTAGCTGGCATTCCTTCAAATTCATGTGACGTATCATCTCCATCATCATCATCATCTTCACTAAACAACAGTTCAGCAATGTGTGACGTTCCACCTTCTTGTCCATAAGTATCCTGCGATGTATGGTAGCCTAATGAAGTATATGTTGTTAATAATAAATAATGTAAGGAAACGGTACTAGATTGGGTTACCATTAAGTGTAGTTGTGTTTCCTGGAACAGGTGTTGGCTTTGATGTCGATTGACATGGCTGGGTGGATATGTTTTCTTGAACTACAGACTTCGTCAACTCAAACTTTTCAAAAATCCATGGTGCTGATCTTGCTAATTTATCAAACGTAACTGGTGGGACACCTTTCATAAGCCACTCGTCGATGTACTTTCGTGCTTTTCTTTGTAAGATTCTTGAATATTCCGCTGTTACGTTACCAGCCTTCTTCTTGGGCTCACGTTTAAAGTATCCAGCAATCAACAGTATTTGATTAGTTTGAACATCACTGAACGGTAACAACTCGGACATTTGACACAACTATTCTAGTTCAAAACTGCAAAAAACCTAACTTAGCACAGAATAGGAAGAAAGAAAAACGTGACTGTCATGCGCTCCACAAAATGAAAAGCGTCTGCTACATTCCTAGGGATCATTGTTGCCACTTACGTTTGACCAACTGATTGGATTTATCTGTTTCAATTCATATTTCCTATTCTTATATCGAACTAAAATGCAGTAATTTATTAAAAATTTATTCATCAAGACTTAATGGATTTCATATCCGATTTAAATAATAAAGAAGATGCCAGATCTCTCAGTAACGGTGGCGTGCAGAAACTCCATTTTGTGACGTAGTGGCAAACTTGTGTGTTCCTAAGCCTGCTTTCGATTTCAAATTTCGTGATTTTTCTAAGTACCTAATTCGACGATTTTTCAGGTAAAATTTCACCGAAATATGTGATTTGTGCTTTAAACTTCACGTTTCAAAATTTAAATTGATTGTGAGATGACATATTTCATGTTTGATTTTTACTTTTTCCGTCATTCGATTTTTGTGAATTTCTCACGTGGTAATCACATGTTTCACACGTGATTGCAGAACTAATCAGTTAATTAACTTCTTAATGGTTCTTTTTCAGGATAATATAGCGTTTTATATTGAAGATGGCATCCTCTGGTGACAGTGATGAACCACAAGATGATTCGTTTTCATCTGACGAAGAAACATTTCAGGTCTTTTTCTTTGAAATTTTAGAAAGATAATACTTTTGTTCACTTTACTGTAACTAATGATTTCTATCTCAGGTTGGAAGAATTCAGCAATTCTGGAAGGGAACGTACAATGAAATTTTGCCTGAAGTTGGTAGTCATCCACTTGGAGGTAACTCATCGAGTGAAGTGAAGTTTTTCATTGTTACCACACTGGAATGTGGAGAAGACCGCATACAGCGACAAGTGCACAGTATTATCCCAACTGGATGGATTTCGAGCAACATGGAATATCTACTTTATCCTCAACCCAGATTCACAGTTGGGGGTAAAAGTCCGATTGACTGGGGAGAGAAGACATTCAGAAGATTCCAAATACCATTCGAGTCGTGGATGGAATATGATATTCATGCCATTTTAAACCAAACCAAGGTTGGTAAGTTAATTAATGTATTTGTTTCTACACACCTGTTTGTACCGTAATGTTTATTTATGCAGTTAAATTTACGAAAGCAATAAAGGCCGCCAAAGCTGCAGCTAATGGTCAACCCATACTGTCAGACGCTTTTATTTCCGACAGTGATCGTATTTTGGGCAGAGGATTAAGGAAGGCAGCTCAAAAGCGTCCATTGGAAGAGAAGGTTTCCGGAAAAGGCAAGGAAAGAAGAACGAATAATAATTCTCTAATAGAGACACCATCGTCCAGCTCCAACCTCAATCCAGCTGTTGCCATCAGGACTCAAAGCTTAAGATCTTGTCAGTCGAACACCCCGTTTGATTTCGAAAATTTCCCAACGAACTTAAATGTTGGAGCTTGTGTGGGCAACATCACCACCAACTCTGAGTTGGTTTCATTGAACAACTCATCCATGCCAGTTTCGAATGCAGCTGTACCGGCGCCCCATGGTAGCAGTGGTGACGGCAGCAATATTCTTCGTCCGTCCGTTATTCCTAGTCCACAACCGCATGATGTTGGCACAAGAACTGAAGCAGCATTATGTGGAGCTATTAACAAAGCAAGTGGAATGGTCAACAATGGAGCACCTTTACCGTCTACAAGTGATTATTTTTTTTCATTTAATTGAATGTATATATGATGTTCATGTTTATATGTCGTCTCAATTTGCAAACAGGCCACGTACAAGATGAAGAAGAGCAGAATCGGAATAATATTGATATTCAGGGTTCCAACGCTTTGCCGTCCATTTCACAAACACAAACTCGTGGACATGGGGCATATTTGAATGGCACTCAAAACAACGACGTTATAACACGTTCAACGAATATTGGTAAATTTTATTTTCGTCACTTTACTACTTCGTATTCCATTGACTATTTTGTTGTTGCTAGGTGTTGGCCATCATGACAAAGAGTTGGAAAGTCCTCCATCTTTTCCTACTTGTGACGAGTTCACGAGGTTGGATGCTGTTTACACACGTAGCTTGAACAGACATAATGACACTCCATTGTCATGGGCAAACGGTAATTGAACCTCATTTTCGTGCTTCTCTCAAGTGTTTTTATATTATTGAAACCTTTTCGCACAGGTGGCGATCTCCTGCAATTGAATAGCTATCAGTCATCTCAGGCATTTTCATCATTCGACGTTCAGACATTGATGAGAGCCATTGAGCAAGTAGAAAAGAAGCTCGATGGGCTTGGAAGTACAGTAATCGAAAAGTTAGATTCCGTTTCTAAAAGAATGGAGGAGTCTTTCAAAAATGATTTGCCCTTAAAAGCTACCAAGCACGCCAACTACCATAGATGGATCGTGGAGTCCAACTTCGGAATTGTTTCTTGCGATACAGTAGAAAAACTCATTGCTACCAACACAGCTCTCTCGGACAAAACAATTGCAATAAGCATGGTTAGAAGCTGTTCATTTTCTTTTAAATTTCAAAATTAATTTTTTATCTTATGTTCTCCACAGGTTTTCTTCATATCTGAGCGATATAAGGCGTCCAAATCAATAGGCGCTTTTGTAAACCAGGCGTATCGTTTGTTTTTATGTGACGAAACTAGTCAGAAAATGCAGTGGCGTAGTGTTGGTCGGGTCAATGACTTAAGGCCCGGACTCTCTGGTCTGATGAATATGCTTTCAGTTATAGGAGGTAAGCATCTTTTGTTTGCGCTTACATACAGCCCTTATTTCCTTCTATTTTTTTCTATTTTAGTTGCTCTCGACATTTTTAATATTTCGCGGAACACTGCAAATGTTGATCATCGGAGGCTAATTGAAATGATTAAAAACTGCCGGAAATACAATGCCAAAAACTACAGGAAGAAGAATAATGTGCCAGGTGCCTTGGAGACGGATGCGTCAGCAGATGCTCCTCAGCTTCCAAATGCAAATGATGACAGTGACGCGGTTATTCTCTACAACTACATGACTATTCTAGAAAAAGAAGTTGTTAATTTTAGACCTCCGCCTGCTTTTGCTCGAGCACCAGATCTTTGTAATTGAAGATTCAACACCGTTTCAAACCTATTGAATTGACGTTTATTCTTTGCCAATGTCGTTCTTAAGTCAGAAAATTGTCATTTTATAATTTATTGCCTTTCGCAGTTACTCGTACTTTGGTTTTATTTAAGGTTGTTTCATATGCAAAGACAAAACGCAATAAACGCTGATGGTTTCTCAATTCCATTTTCGTCTTTTTAACTTAATAGTAAACTATCTGAAAAAAGAAGGGGAAGCTCAGTAGTTTTAAAAAGTAGGGTACCTGGAACCATTTTTAAATTCTAGTTCATAAGTCGTAGTTACTACCAGAAAATTACCGGTTTTTCTCACCTTATTGCTCGCTGTGTTACCTCTTTTTTTCTTACGGAAGGTTGGTTTATAAATCGTAGTTACCACCAGTAAAATACCGATTTTCTTCACCTTTTTGCTCACTGTACTACCTCTCAGTATTATATGGAAGGTGGGTTCTAAAACGGTTATAAATACTAGTTTTAAACCGTTTTCCGCACGCAAACAAGCGGTTATTCACCAGGGGTAAACCACGGGGTTTTATCTTAAAACTGGTGAAAAATACCCGGGAAAAACTGGTTTTGCCCCGCAAGATATTTGCTAGGGTTTGAATCTGATTTAAGAACTTCCATCAGAAGACTCCATTCAGCAATACAAGTAACAGGTAATTGAACGATGTCATGCGCCGTAGTAGTTGGAGTTTTGGCTTCTGTTTTGATATGGTCCAACAATAATCTAACATCGGCTGCCAAAGTCTTTTGGTTATCAGCCAGCTCAGTGAGTTTTTTCAAAATCAACTTCTTCACCACACTACAGTTACACTTGTTCATCACAACATTTTGACGCGGTTGCTGAGTAATAATTGCACCTGTATTAAAAGATAAGAATAATTAAAAGGTATCTGACTCTATATACTGTTAATTATAATTAGAATTACGGGAATCGACTGTGAGGGATTTGTTCGTCGGTCCTCCGGCGTCAATACGCTTTTTGAACGATCCTTTAGATTGAGGGCTATCGGCAAATATTTTCTTTTTAAAAGACTTGACGGGTGAATGAGGCGTCATAGCAGGGAAAGATCTTGACTTTTGTTTAAGTGCTTCAGCGACGTCTAGTAATTGCAAACGGCCCCTGTTTGAAGTCTGGTGAATGATTTCAGAATAATTTTATTTAATTTGATCACACTTAATCTTCTCCTATACTTTTACCGAACTTGTAGAGGATTTCCCTTTAGGGATAAGTTGTTTTCCGAAATTATTCTGCTGTTTTGACAACTCCTTTTTTTCTTGAGCCTCAACCTGGCGTATGTTGTTGCCTGTAAAAATTTGTTGTATATAGGAGTGCATGCGACATTTACATGATAATTTGATTTTACTCGTTTCCTGGAGAATTGATTGTTTTCGACCAAAGCTAGCTAGGGACGGGTCGTAAGTTGAGCTGTTTTTACTTCCACTTTCTTTGTTCGGTCTAGAATACTGGTTCACATTTTCCTTAAGACCTATAAAAATACAATTTAGTTTCACCGTAACTCAAAAATATAATACTTTGCCTTTTAAAGTGTATAGCTTCTCTTACCATTTTTGTTAGTTGAATCGAAACCTTTGCTCTTGTCGAGGCCAGAAACAGGAACATCGCGTTTATTTCTTGTTTTAGCAACAGCAGCATTACCACTCTGTACCTCCTGACACTCACTAACTTTAGAATGCAAGTAATCTTCTCCCAGAAATCTATTAATTGTCGATTGATCTACATATTACAAATAAATTTAGTTTGCTGTAAATGCTAATTTTATGTGAATGAAAAGACCGTTTTCGCCAAAGCTGTCATCTAAACGCTGAGTGGGATGATACTCTGTAAATCGGTGTTGACGACCAATGGATTCTTATGATAACAATAGAGAAGATAAACGAAACTGTATTATCTCTTAATGTATAATTTAACTTACCTTCACCGCCATTGGAAGAAGGAGACGATTCAAGAACAACTGTGTCCCGTGTTTTCTTCCGTTGTTGAGGTATATGTTCTAAATTATCAGATGATCTTTTTGTTTCGAGACCACTGGAGAAATTGGATCAACGACTCTTGAATTATCCTCGGATGATGAAGAATGAGCTCTTTTGCGATTTTCAAGGAGAAACAAACTGGGAGAGTATTTTGCAGGTTTCTTCACCAACCTCTTCTTCCTTGTTTCCTGAATTGTCTTTAAGTCATCAGAATCATTTGCAGCCGCACGTTTTTCCATTTCTTTGGCCTGGTTCCAGTCACCTAAAGTGAAATAATTGAAACGTAGTTATTTTAAAAATCAGATAAATACAGTATTGACGACAAATCAACTGCTGTCGTCGCCATCGAGAACATTATTCGTGGTGGTGACGGATCTATTTTCATCATTGGATCAATTTTTGAACGAGAAAATTCGTTTTTCATGGCACCTTGTGATTCTTATTCAATTTTGTCTATCAAATATGTTGATTGTCTTTCTCCTACCTTACAACTATGGCCAGTAGCATTCATTTTGTATAAAATTTTTCTTGTACCAAATGTTTTTAATTGTGAAGAGGCTGAAGAAGAAGGAGGTGAACGTTATGTTGCTTTTCCACTTCTCATGGAAAATAAAATTGAGTGAATATCAATACATAATCAATTCATAGAAGAAAAGTTGGTGTTTTTGAGTAAATGGATCATTCAGTTTTATTAAACGTAAAAAATGTCAAAATTATTATAAAACTAGCTTGTTCGTATTTGTGCGGGATTTGTGAGCAGTAAGAAAAAGTATACATTTTGGGAGTGAACTGTGAGTGATATGTTCACTCACAAAACGAGGGAAAAAATATGTGCGGAGATTTTTGACGTGTTCGTGTTTTGTTCACTATCTGGGAGAACTCGTGCTAGCTGGGTGGGTGTCCGCCTTCGAGATTTAGTTGGGCATACGTCAATGGCTGAACCGGGCTGAATTGGGAAGTGGCGCGCTATTGCGGAATTATTCAATAAAAAAACAGCAACGGGATAGCCTAGTTTGAAACCAAGTACCGGTTAGGTTGATCAATAATAAAATAATAATATAAAAATAATAAAAGGCCGCGATGGCTAAAATAAGTAAAATAGTTGTAGTGCCAAAACGCTACGGTGGGTTAGGTTAGGTTAGGATCGTACATTTCGTCGTTGCCTTTGCCACTAGATGGCACAACACGAATGACTGATTGTACAAGCAGTTTTCACGGCTGACTTCATTGGTCTTAAAATGCTAATAAAACAAATGACAAACGATAGCCGCCTACGATATTTGTAAACAAACAGTCAAACACAAAATAAAAGTTATAAAATGAACACAAACACCAACAGATTTGAAATTCTGCTCAGACACGTAGTTTAATACGGCGAATCGAATAAGAAATAAATGAAAACGAAAAGTTCCCCAGTTTACACGCGATAATTCCCCCCAATTTTGCTGCCAATCACAAACTGGCGAGAACCTAAAAAATTTGAATTTTGACCGAATAAATAAATAAATAAAATGAACACAAACACCAACAGATTTGAAATTCTGCTCAGACACGTAGTTTAATACGGCGAATCGAATAAGAAATAAATGAAAACGAAAAATTCCCCAGTTTACACGCGATAATTCCCCCCAATTTTGCAGCCAATCACAAACCGGCGGGAACCTCAAAAAAAATATATGAAATGAAGAAAAACACCAACAGACTTGAAAATTTGCCCAGACACGTAGTTTAATACGGGGAATCGAATAAAAAATAAATAAAAACGAAAAGTTCCCCAGTTTACACACGATAATTCCCTCCAATTGACGACCAATCAAAACCCGGCTGGAACCCCTGGGGAAACAATAAACATTTTGGGGCCCATAACCACGGGATAGCCTTCAATCTTTCCCAAGGAAAATCTCTCAGGGATATTTTATATTTTCATTCATGATTCAGTACGTAAACGTAAAGCTGAGGAAGAAAGCTTACGTGATGATAGCAACTCTAGCAGCTCAGGCACCAAAAAGGCCCTCAAGCAACTTGCAGAAGACGAAGCTGCTTATTCAGTTGAGAATCTAGATTCGCGGGTTACCCATCATAACCAACCCATTCTCATGTCGGTTTACAATGATCCCGTCACCCAACAAGAAATGCTTATCATCTTGTGTGTGCTTCCTATCGGCGCCACCACAGTTCGTTTCACATTGGTCGGTAGTGGACCGGGGTCGAGGCTGGCCATTATAGACTACTTGTGGCCTCCTATTGCATTTGAAATTGAAAACTTGTTTGCAGAGGAAATCAAGCAGGGTGAAATACCAGATTGTCATCCGAAAATTATTGCCCTTAAGGAAGATCTCAAATTCACTCTTGAGTACCTTAGTGAAGCACCAAAAGGATCCATTGAACTCGCCCTTCCCATTCCTGTTCAAACGGCCAGTAACACAATCAAACGCAATGGTAAAAATAGAAAAGACGGAAGCTAGGCTATGATTGTCGAGTTGACGGCATTCCAGACCAGCTATACGGTCGACCATAAACACTGCAAAATAGAGTTTAAGGCAACGGACCTATAATGATTTGTAGTTCTGCTGTTTGTTTTTCAATAACTTGATTTGTTTATTTATAACAATTGACAATATACAAGTTGATGTCATTCACTTTTCTTTATCTATGTCTTTAAGTGTTTCTTTACCGCAGCTCCAGGTAAACAAAGTTAATATTCTTTTTGAAAATAGATTTAAAGATTCAGTGATTACATTATAGATTCATGGGCAGTGGCCAGATCCTTGCTACGAAAGCCGGTCGAACAATCTGACATCAATACGGAAACGGATAGCGCAAGAACAAGCAAAAGAAAACGGACGCCGAAAATTCCATACAGTCCAAACCAATCATCAGCAGATGGAGAAGATTCTGATGATAAAACTGATTCGGCTCAAGGTGAAAAGCAGAAAAGAAAGATTTCTAATCAGGCGAAGAAATTGAAGTTAACAGCGAAATCACAGAAGCCAAAAAAAGATGAGTGCCGCGACCTTTCTCCGTTGCGAGATTTTGACGATTTGTCTAACAGCGAAAATGGTGAAGAAACGGATGTACCCTTGAAAAAGCAAACGAACAAAGTGCAGTCGAAAACAACTCATTCTGATCAATCGTACACTAATGAAGAGGACGAGCCTTTGATGGAAGATATATCCAACCAAGTTGAAAAAATTAATAAACAGAAACAAGCCGGTGCTACCAAGAAAGTTTATGCGCCATCTGGAAGTAAGATGCCGACCTTGAATAATGTTTTGGGATCCAAAAATCGCCAAGCCGTATTAACTTCATTCCTACCTACTGCAAAGAAAAAAAATACGCTGGGGGAAACTTCAAACAAAACTCCAAAGCCTTCGGCAAAAGATAAAGATCGTTGCAGCACACTAGCCTGTTCGAAAATTGCTCACGGCTTAACGAAGACAGATACTTCGACGCTAAAAAAAATCATCTAACTCAAAGAAGACGCTACAATCTTTGCCGAAAGAAAGTGATCGTGGCAACACACAACCTGTTTCGAAAATCGCGCATGATTCGAAGAAAGCTGCTACTTTGACGCAAGGTGGGTCTAACTCAGCAAAGCCTAAAAACGCTGTACCCCGTAAAACGCAACAAGTGTATTTCAAAGAAGCGCTCGCCTACAAAGAGACTGGTACAAAATCAACACGAGGCAAAGACAAAACTTCGAGTAGCGTCTGTTCAAATGCACTAGTCTTGAGAGATATTAATAACACCAAACCAGGTGAACGATTGAAATCATCAATGAGTAATTCGCCAGTGATGGATTTCCAGAGTAAACCAGCTGCTACATCGCAAGTAAAAGAGCGTTTTAGTGAAAACGCTCAGCTGGCTGAAGGTTCGAAAGGTATGTTTTTTAATCAGTTTTTACGTTACAGATACTTCCTATTTATTAAATAATTTTTAACATATTCTTTACAGCTACATCGTTAATCAAAGTAGAAAAATTCATAATACAACATCTCACTGGAATTTCAAAAAAGAATGAACAAAGATTTGATTCTATCGATGTCAAACTCGACTTGATATTGGAGCAACTTCTTAACGGCGTCCGATCGGTTTCTTTAGAGGAAGCAAATGTTCATATTCCCTTCGATAGCTACGAGGAGTGGATGGACTTGGAAAAAGTGCTGGCCAATAGAGATACCGCAATAGCTTTAGTAAGACTTGTTGAATTTAAAAAATGTGTAAGGCCATTAACATTAAATGTTGTAATAGGAGAAAAAAAATTCAAATGAAGGGGGGGACACTTTGGGCGAACGAGTGTAGCGTGTATGGAAAACCCTCATCACAAACAAATTTGGAACGCAAGTCAGTTGGGTAGGACAGAAAGGAAACCTCCTGTACTAAACTCGGAAATGTTCAAAGTAGCTGTTGGTAGGGTTGATTGTCATTGAATAATATTTTTGATATCTATTTACAAATTTTGTTCATTCAGCTGCGGTATGCTCACATCCAGTTTATGCTAAAGCGGACAAAAAACAAATCGAAAGCCCCTCGAAACAGTTGATCTGGCAGTCGAATAAACGTCATTCGAGAGAATGTCAAAAGGCAGGTGACTTGAACAGCAATGACTCGGACATGACAAGAAAATGCAAGCAAGATGAGGACGATTATGAAAAGAAAAACAAATCAAGTGACGATGAAGATGAAACAGGTCTACTCCACAATGAAACTTTGGAATCGATTGACTAGAAATGTCTTTCTAGAAGTGCCTCTCAAGCAGAATTAATGTTTCTTTTACACAGAATTAATGTTTCTTTTACAACGCACTGATGTTTATGTAATAACAAGTTAACAAAGAATTTAAAGAAAAATAAATTTGTCTTGTCCATCGGTCATAAAATTTTTTTTTCATTTACTTCAAACTAACATGTTGAGGGTTACAAAAATTATTTTCGTACGTCGTATCTGGATAGCTACTAAAAGGGTGTATGTAGGCAGCTACCAAAATGATATATTTAGGTAACTACACAAAAGTAGTGCCTGGGTAGGGTAATAGGCAGTAACTAAACCACTACCAAGCAACAAACTTTGGTAGCTACCGAACTACCCTTGGTCACTACCTGGTAGTTGTTTGGTTACTGTTTGTGCTGGCTGGGGATCTCATGTCATCAACTGTTGATGACTAACTTTGTTTATCATGTTCATTATCATCTGAATCTGGAAATAAATTATATTTCTTAAACTGTATAACATCCTATTTGTTTTCTGATACTTTCGGGGTTCATATCAAGTTGTAACTCTGATGAGAAGTCAGAATATTTTGAAAATCCATCATGAAAGAAGTCTTCAGCAGCAGCAGCGTGCATAGGGAAATCAACTTCGGCTGTTAACAAACTTTTTGGTTTCTTACAACTGTATTACATCCATTCTTTATTCTGTTACCTTCTATCTGTGTTGAGTTTGATGGATTGTTTGAAGAAAACTCATCAACGCTGTTCTCAGCTACTAAATTTCCTGCATACCTATGATCTTGCACTATAAATCATTTGGGCTTGTGAAATTCTATGAAATGTTTCCTAAGATGTTTAGTTACCTCTTCGATGAACATCAACTTCTTTTAACTCTGTTTAATAGGGAGACCGGTTTGAAGAAAACTCATGATGGTTACAATTTTCCTAGAACTACGACACATTTTTCTAACTTACCAAGCTGCTGAATACAATTCGGTTTTGCATTTTGAACCAACTTTTTGCCTCTCCTCTTTGGAGTGGGAAAAATACTATTAATTTCAAAATGTTTGGAACAGAGCCTAGAACTGTCCTTCCCTACATAACCTACAGGGCAAAGTTCCAGCAAATATTTTAATATTTCTGGGTTTGATGGAAATATTTGGTGAATTATTCCACTATTTTTAATTTTGGAATCACAATTTATAACTGCACAGATCGACATTTTTCATTTTTCAAACATAAATAATAACAACGTCGTCAGATGGATAAAAACAAAACTATGTGTTTTAAATTGCAATGGCAATGTAGGAAATATTGCAATATTTCTATGTTTCCAATTTCCCACACTTAGCCCTGTGAACTTACATCACCAACCGCTAGTGACACTGCTTGACACGATGCCCGTTTTTTTTTCAAATTTACTATTAGGCTGACCAATCTCCCCTTTTCTCTGGTTCATCGTTAATTTTATTTTCAATGGAAGTTATTAATTCTTTATGTTCTGTAGGCAGAGCTCTAGTTTTTAAAAATATTTATAATTTCCATTGTGTTTACCAGCAACTAGAAAAGGTAACTAACGCTGAATTCGTTGGTTGGCAATGTGATGTGGGTGACCCAGCTATCTTGATATTTTACAAAATTCTCTTAACTTTGCGTTAATTCTATGGTAGCGGGGAAACCATAGCAGATGTACTGATCTCTTCCTAGAGACGCTACAGCCCACGCTATAGTTACGAATAATAAATCTTGTTGTGATGTCATCTGGCATTACTCTTTAATAAGTAGAAATTTCAGAATAGAATAAGAAAGTACATTAGAGTCGGGTAACCTTAGGGAAAGGGCGTATTTTCAAGGCTAGTATAAAACCCACTATTTTCTCTCTCATCATGCTCTTCTTCTTCCACTAAACGTGTAGACGTTCGGTAAAGTGTAACTCTTTCATTTCTTATTCCATGTATTCTTTTTCTGTGTCAAGTAAATACGTGTTTTAAAGTCCAGTGTGACAAATGATGGAGATGCAGCTCGTTAACCGTTGCTAACGAATTTTGTGCTGCTATAAGTTGTAGTCGATGCAGAAAAAGCTTAATCCTTGCTTACCTAGTTGCCCTCGCAATCCAAGTAGACGATTGCATCCAGAGTTGTCATCTGTCTCGTCAATGGTTTGAGCACTACAAAACAACTGTCTCTACCCACAATGGTTAGGGAAATCCTGACAAAAGAAATAATTTCAGTATGTACTTGGACAATACTGCAAGAAATTGGTTCCTGTGCGCAAGACTCCCAAATGACTGGGAAGATACAGCAGCACAACCGGCTGCTCGAGGAAACCAGGCTACACCCGTAGTACCCGGTTTATGTTCAGTGTTTTTGAAAGAATTTCAGCCAGATAACTACGGTCTTTTCCAAGAGACCAGACTCAGAAGTAGAACCCAAGGAGTGGACGAGCCAACCATTAGATACTACTACGAAATTCTCAACCTTTGCAGACTGGTTGACCCGAACATGTCAGAAACGCACCGATTAGAACATATTTTTCGAGGACTTCGAGCAAGGCTTTTCATAAAAATTTATCCGCTGAAGCCCAAGACATGTGAAGAGTTTTTGGCGCTAGCAAAATCCTATACAGAAGCATCACTCATGTCAGACACATGAAGATGGAAGGATACGACAGCGGAGCCGCAAAAGCCTCATGAGCAGTTACCAAACCTTTCTGTGGTCTATTCAGACCAACAAGCAGATTTTATGAAGACGATGCGTGATTTAATTCAAGACACTTGCGAGAAGTAAATTTCAAAAGAGAAAAATGAGCAAGTGAAATCAAGGGGACCTTTTAAACCAAAAGGTCGCACCTTAAATGGGAAACCGCAATGCTTCTATTGCAAGAAGTCAGGACACATTGCTCGCAATTGTTTCAAAAATTCGGAATCAGAACAATACAAGGGTGTACCTAATGATGCTGTCTCAGGAGGAAATCTTCCCATCAATTTAGCAGTTCCAGATACACTGGAAGAAAAATTGGATCACCCAGAAATGTTCGTGTTTAACTTGAATCATGCAAGATTAATTAAGGAAGCAGTAAGGTGTGGAAAAGTAACTGCAACAGCGCTGATCGATACAGGAGCTGCGGTCACAGTAATTTCACTCGAATTACTAGAGAAAACGGAATTTTTCAAAAAACCTCTTGTTGGACCGAAGATTCGTCTTGTAGATGGTTCAACCCTGTTATCACAGAGTACAGCGGATATAGTAGTAACCCACAGAGGCAAAACTATAAAAGGTAACGCAATAGTTATGCCAATGTCAGGTTTTGAAATTCACAGGTTTTGAACGCCTGCCGCCTGCGCAACGATTGATATGTCCCCTTTATCTTGATTTCGGATTATATTGTTGTCTTTTTTGTTTTCTTGCAGCATTTTCAATACATGACGTTTTGGTAACGCCTCCGTAAATATTTTTAACTTGTCGTAGAGGAATATGATGCAACGGCACGTTACTTTACAGTGGTAAGGCCAAGAATCTCAAATCTCGCTTTACGCCCACCTTTAACCGTCTAACGAAGATCCCAGTGCTAACCCTAGACGACGCTTTTTATCAACGCCTAATGAAATTTAAACTTTCTTTGGCATCAAGAAGCACAATCGATAGAGTTGAGATCTCTCTATTTAAGATCAAAAAAGGGTTTTGGATTCCATTTGCATGGGAATTTTTTTAACTGGGGAGTCAGTGGAAGACTAGATGCATGCCGAGGCCATCATCGAAACTGATAGATGAACTTATGGAATTTGATCACGGACTCCTTTTACGCTATCACAGAATAACGTAGAAGAAACACATTGTGCAAAACTAGTCTATCTACGTGCATCTCATGAGCAACAAGCCGAATTTCGACATCAATGAAGGTCCAGGAAAATCTTTGTTCACGCCATGATGAATGTTTTAAAGATTCGTGAAAATTAGGGAAATCTGAGCCAAGATGGGCAATCGGCTGGCCGTGAGTGACAATCTTCCCACAATGATGGGCATTTTTGCTCATTTTATTGCAACAACGAAGAAAAAAGTTTTTCAATTCACCTGTTTAGCCTTTGAGTTGTTATCGACCCCGTGAGCCTTAACAAAAATAGTGATATCTATAATAACCTTCCTGCGAAAGCAGAGCATCAGGCTGGTCATTTATTTAGGTGATGTCCTTATCCTAAATTCAAGTAAGTTGAGATTAGTTAGAGACATGAAGATAGTGAAATCTCTTTTTTAGTACCATGGTTTTGTAATAAACATGTTTGATGGACCCTACGCAGTCGATAGAGTTTGTCTGTCTTTTTGTCGACTAAGAAAATCTATCTTTCTCTCTTCGGTTCCGAAGCGTAAGAGTTTTATAGTCTCTTCTCTTGTACAGAGCTTTTAATCCCTTCTCTGGGAGACATAGTATCTCTTTTGGGAAAACTTTATTTGGACTCCTTATCATTGCCGTTTGCTCAGTCTCATTTAAGAGGCCTCCAAGTCAAGTATGGTTTATGCCTTTGAAGTGCCGATGGAATCTTGCAACCGATAGGAGCTGAATCAGGGTGCAAAGAAAAATTACAGATGGTTGACTGCAAACCTTATGCCATCAGGTTGGAAAGCTATTTGCAGCAGATCTCCCTCGCTCGTTAAGTTTTAAGATGCCTCGTTATCAGTTTGGAGAGCCCTTTGTAATGGTGTTGCTACTGTCGACCCATGGCGGAAATCCGATTGTGCAAGTCACATAAACGTTCCAGAGCTATTGGCCGTTTTCCACGCGGTTCGTTGCTTTGCAAAATTTAGTAGAAATTCTACCGTGTCCTTGAAGCTGGGTAACTCAACAGCTGTATGTTATGTGAATCACCTAGGTGGCTCTAAACCAAAATAGATGAATCGCGTAAATTTGCGAAGCAATCATATTAATGGAATGGTGCGAAGCAAGAGATATCACTTTCATACCTTCTAATTTCCCGGGTCTACTTAATACAGTTATAGATCACGAATCAACCCTACTTGCATGGCTCATCCGCTTGATGAAAATTGTGTATAAATATGGGATGTATAGCTCCAGGTCCTAGTTGGAGGACAATGGTACAGTACCCGCCCTTAGTATCCGAACGCTACTGCTATTTAACCAAGCGTCTTATGGCGAATTGTGTGTAGCACGGATAGGGAAATGAGGTAGTAAAAATTTAAATAAACCTACAAAAAAATTTTCTAGTGTTTAATAAAGAATAAGCTATCCAGTAAAATTTTTTTAAATTTTTTACCTACAATATTTGGTACTATCATGCTAGTCATCAAATATCCGAACACCGCTTCGCTAATCTAAGCTCTGTTGCTTTCCACCTTGGAAGATCATTTGTACTACGAGGCTTTCTCACAAAGTCGCTCGGAACATATTGCCTAATTTGTTCACGAAATGCTGAAATACCCAATAAATTGTCAGAACTCAGGCGCATATTATCAAAAGGATGACACAAAAAAAACATTCAGCAATTTTTTAAAGCTACCAATACAAACTATATTCATATTAGGGTGTTTCATTTCCGCAAAATTTTCGAATTTTGCTGTAAAAGTTGGAATTGGGGTGTATTAGATAATAATTAGCTTATTGATTTTTTATTTTATTTTTTAAATAAAATTTAGACCCCCCCCCACCTCCTTTTTATTCAAAATAGCCTTAATTTCAATATAAAATGGGTCCGCTTGGTAGGACGGGAATAAAACTTTTTTACAAAAGTTAGACATATTGTTAAGCATTGTTTGATCTTCTACTTAGCTAAAAATGGAGACGATCCGATTAAATTTAGACCCCCCACAATCACTTTCATTCACAATGACCTACTGAAATATGACCATAATTTCTCTATTTCAAACCAATTATGCCGAGTTTTATATGAAATTGGCAAATTGAGCATAATAGACAAAGTTGTTTCAAGGTCAACAGTCAAAAACAACAATCAAACGTGTGATTTTGTATAAATCCTTGTCAGCATTGCAAACGAACAGAAAGAATGAATCTGCGAAGTGAATCAAAAGATCCTTTTATTCAACGTTTGGAATATCGCAATTTAGCCGAAGGTATCAGGTTGCCAACAAATCGTGAGATTATTGGCAGATTTCTGTGTTTGAGAGAAAAGTACAAACTGCTTCCAAAAAAGAAATCATTCAAACAGTGGGCAGTGAAGTAGAGGAAATTTGGAAAGGGGCATTTATTCCCATCAAAGCAACAACACCTGTCTCTTTTTGTGTAACTTCACTTCACCATAATTTAATTATAATAATAATAAATAAATAATTTAATTCATTCATTTAAATCATAAATTCCGCTTTGAAATCGTGTAAAAGGCATTGCTGGTACTTGACAGAAGAATTGGTAATTTTCGCAATCTTCAATGAAAATCTGTCTAGCTTCACTCGTTTTTTACTTGCCAAAACATTATTAACACACCGAAGCCAAATAACTTTATCCTAGGAAAGCCAAAATTTCCCGTTTTTACAACGGAACTTCCATTTTTATCTCCATTAATCGGTCCAAGATCTTGGCTGCTTTTTTCATTGATGAGACTCAGTAACTGACCGACTGGCTACAATTACCTGTTGAATATTGGGATTTAATGGAGAACTATCGCACCATTAAGAACTTTACTAATCAGCTGGAAGTTTTTAACGATTGTGCGGAACAAGGGATAAAGATCATGTGATTAGTGATTACAAAAACGTTTGAAGAAATGACGAACATTTAGATTATGTCATTCAAACTGTTGGGCATCACCGCCTCCATGTATCGTCCCTTGAGAAGAAGAATCTGTCAAATGTGTAAATTTAACAATTCAAAGTAATCCTGTAGTTCATCCAAATAAAACCAAGAGTCATCAGCTGAATACAATTAAAATATTCGTTTTTATGTGTTAGCAAAGCCGTTTTTCTCGCATTTTTAGTCAACTTAAAACCGTGTATAACTAAATTCAGTAAGTGTCAACTACCGGGTCTAAATTTATTCGGATCGTGTTTATTTTTGGCCAAGTAGAAGATCAAATAATGTTTAACAATATGTCTAACTTTTGTAAAAAAGTTTTATTTCCGTCCTACCAAGCGGACCCATTTTATATTGAAATTAAGGCTATTTTGAATAAAAAGGAGGTGTGGGGGGTCTAAATTTTATTTTAAAAATAAAATAAAAAATCAGTAAGCTAATTATGACCTAGTACACCCCGATTTCAACTTTTGCGCCAAAATTCGAAAATTTTGCGGAAATGAAACACCCTAATGCATATAATCTAAATGGACATCCGCCGTTAGATCATCAATAATATCTTCGACAACAGACCTTATCCGGTTGTTGTTATGATGTTGAATATTTGTTTTTTCATGGAATGATGTGTCTGATCTGAATGGGACATTAATATCCGGAAAGGTTACTCTACCCCCAGACCTGGCGCTAGTAGATTTCGAAATAGGGGGTGTCCAGGAACCCTTGGTTGTGCAGACTCTGCAACCATAAGTGCATTATGGCATTTTATGTTCAATATGTAGGCTGTGGCAGGGACATCACTGGACATACCACAAAGAGACACACGAACAGTTTGTCCTGCAAACTGTATTCCGGATGTTCTCAGGCGAACAATCCAGCAAGGAAGAATTTAAAATACACATTGTTGTCAGCTGGTTTTCCACGACCTTGGTAAATACCAGCAGCAAAGACGTAATCGTAGCCTAAAATCAAGAAATGATAATATACGTATATCCGACGCTTAGTATTTATGGGTTAATACCTTGAACTCTAACGAGAATCGGCCAAAACTCATTGAAACCACTTTTGCTCAATGTTAATCCATCGGCATCGAAAATAAGTCGGAGTTCAGAAGGAACATGAATCCCTTTGGATTGTAAAGCCACCATAAATCTCACGAGGGAAGGTTCAAGATGAAAATGCCGATATGTCCCAGGAGGTATATCTTTAAAGAAGAGTTGGCCTCTGAGTGATTTTATTAACGCTCTGCTGTCTTGTGGCAGATATGTTAGCCCTGCATCGTTATAAAGTACTTTCAGCAAACTTAAAACATGTATATAAGGCACTTGAGTAGTGCTCGCCCATTGTCGTAAATTGTCAATTACAACATCTTCTTGTTACTGTTGTAGTAAACGCTCTAGAAAGTGTATTAATAAACTCCCTTAATTTAAAATCTGACACAATTTACAAACAGATAAAAAATTATCTTTTGTCATTTCGACATACATGAATCAGGAATTAAGTTGGAACTGATGTAGTCTTTACCTGCAACAAAGTTAGGTTATCTTTTTTGTTCTGAAATGATCTCTTCATCGAACCAGAGGTCGTCATCTGATTCGATTGTTTGAGATTGTGTGTCATGAAACTCGATGTCACTGTCTGGCTCTTCATAAATTTCATCGCCTGAAATTACGTAACGATAACATTATTAATACATAACACATTCACTGAGAAAACAATGCTTCCCGTTTTTTCAATGCCATACAATACAATACTTTTTATGGAATCATTTACCTAAATGTGCTGACATAATATTGTCATCAAAATGGTCCTGCACGTCCCGGATACCACCTGGCTCAGTGTCGTTTGATGCAGTAGGTTCATCGCAGAGAAAAGAGGAGATTGGTCACACATGGGGAAAAAAGCGTCATCGTTTTTTGTTTTTTAAAATGTATCTAGTGCTATCTGCCAGTTGGTGATGGAATGTCTTTCTGCATACATGATCCATTAGGCTATGAGAAAGGCTTCCTTTGTCAAAAGTCAAAGAAATTTTTTTTCCTTGGCCTTCAGTCGATTTTTATACGTGGTCTGTACTAATACTGCGTTGGTTAGTTTCACTGTGTCAGTCAATGTGATATAATTTCTGTAAAAAAAACTAAGTTAAAATTGTGTTAAAGTGAGTAGAGATGGATTGTTGGTATTTATTTCTTGTTTATTAATATTTTTTTTTATATTGGTTGACGCTGGCTGAATACTAGCAATTTTTAAGCGAGACAAACAGTCAGCATTTTGATGAATACGACCCGGCCTATATTTTAATTCATAATTGGTCGCTGCTAAAAGTATAGCCCATCTTCCTAATCTTCCATTGTTATCTTTTTGGTTCTTTAACCATTGCAAAGGTCTATGGTCACTAATAATTTCGAACGGTTTATCTAAAAGATAATGCCTAAAATGTTTAATTGCATCAATTACGGCCAATGCTTCCTTTTCTGTCGTTCCCAATTTCGATTCAGCTTTTGTCAGTTGTCGACTTGAATATGCAATTGGATGTTCATGACCATCCTGAATTTGAGAAAGTACAGATCCTATTCCATAATCGCATGCATCAGTAAAGAGTAAACATTTTTCATTGAAATTGGGGTAAGCAAGAACTGGAAGCGTTACTAGAGAATTGCGCAATTTCTCAAAAGCAAGTTGTTCCTCAGTTCCCCAAGCAAAACGTTTTCTACTAAGATCTTTATGAGTTAATCTAGTCAGTGGTTTAGCAATTGATCCAAAATCTTTAATAAATCGTCTGTAATATCCAGCAAGTCTAAGAAATGACCGTACTTCGTCAACAGATGCAGGTGTTTTATAGTTCACTATCCTATCAATTTTTCCAGGGTCGGGTTTAATACCGTCTGTTGAAATAACATGACCGAGATAGTTTACCGATTGTTTTATAAACTGGCATTTCTTAAGCTTTAATTTTAAATTAGCAGCCTTTAATAAGTCAAAAATTTCACGAATATCACGTAAGTGATCTTCAAAAGAGTCCGAAAAGATGATGACATCATCCAAGTAAACTAATGCTTTTTTTCCTAAAACGTCTTTCAGTACATAATTCATTAGTCTTTGAAAAGGAGCCGGTGCATTGCACAGACCAAATGCCATTCTTTTAAATTCATAAAGGTTGTTTTCTACTACAAATGCAGTTTTTTCAATAGCTGAGTCGTCTACTTGAATTTGCCAATAGCCAGAAGCTAAATCAAGAGTTGTGAAAAATTTCTTTCCGAATAACTTGTCTAAAGTTTCATCAATTCGTGGCATTGGAAAAGAATCCTTTTTTGTAATACTATTTAATTTTCTATAATCGACGCAAAATCTAACTTCGCCGTTCTTTTTCTCTACTAATACCACGGGTGAAGCCCATGGTGAATGTGAATATCGGATTACATCCGCCTCAAGCATTTCTTGCACTTTGTCCTCTAATAATTTTCTTTGATTGTTTGTTACTCTATATGGGCGTTGTCGAAGGGGGCCTCGTCCTTGTGTATCAATTGTGTGTTTAATGAGATTAGTATTCCCTAATTCTGAATCTTTTGAAGCGAACAAGTCGTGAAAGTCATTTAATAATTTAGAGAGCGGTACTTGAAATTCCGGGTCGACATCCAAAATTACAACAGGCTCAAATTTCTCGTTAGGTTTGTGGTCTGATTTGTTTAAAGCAACTTTTCCTATTACTTGACGAATTATTTCAATTACTCCTAACTTAGTGTTTCTTGGTATGTTGACTTCAGTGAATGAATGATTTTCGACCATAATATTATACATTCCATCTCCCGATACTTTTCCAATGAATTCTTCGATATATAATCCTGCCGGCAAATTTTCTTCTGGGGTAAATATAAATGCTGTTTGAGGGGGGACATACGGAAATGAACCTTTCATTTGTGCTGCAATTACCAGCGACGTCTGACGAAATAGCGTCGCCTTTTTGACGGTTATAATTGCCATGTTTGATACCCTAGAGTTAGCTAAAGGGCCCTGCTCATCTCTTTTTAAATAAATGCTCTTGGCTTCTCCATCAAGCCGAAATCCGTGTTTCTGAATTGCATCCCATCCAAAGATACAGTCTTCTGTAACACCGTTTGTAACAATAAATTCTTGTTTTAAAACTGACTCTCCGTATCGAACGGGCAATGTCACTCTTCCCAGTGTGTGTAATTTTCTCTCCCCTACATCGTATAAATCAAAATCAAGCTGACTGCAGATCACTTGACCTCTAGGGGGCAACTTATTAAATAATCTCTCGTGTATAATACTTTTAGACGCGCCTGTATCAAATAATGCTTGTAAAGGGATTTGTAAAATCTTTAATGGAATTCTTGGGGTCGATTCATTTGTAAAGGTTGTTAATTTTGCGATTTGTCGGGATTTTAAAGGAGGCTCGATATCAACTGACCCAAAGCTACAGTTGATCCCTAGTGGTTTCCCTGGCGTTGAGGTGGGCCTGGAATGTTAGGTCTATTTGGTTCTCTTATCTTAGGACAATTATTAGATTTGTGACCTATTTCACGGCAAGAATAACAAATAGGGGGTTGTGCCTGTTCTAGATTCTGGCGTTGAAATTTGCGACAAGTAGACTGAGTGTGGCCTCGAAATCCACAAAAATTGCAAGTCATCAAAGGTTGTGAGGGCCTGTATGGGGAATCACTAGAAGGTTTTGAAAAGGACGAAGTAAAATTCCTAGGTTTATTCGGAAATCTCGAAAAATGCTGAGTGGTGTTGTCGTTACTACCAAAACGTGAGGGAGAATAATTCAAATTCTTTTCGCGATTAAAAGTGGGGGTTTGGAAATAAACCTGTTTACGAAATGGTGCGTTGGGTGTGTACGAAACGCCATCTTTTGCATCAAATTGCAGTTTTTTCACGGCCTGTGTTAGTTCATGAAGAACATTTTTAATCTCATCGCTTTTGTTTTTGGGTTCTTCCACCTGCCGATTTCCGAGACGAATGTTGGCTACTGCATTAGTCATAAGTTCTTTCTGATCAATTATGATTTGTTTAATTTCTTTTAATTCAGGATCTTTAGATTCGTAAGACCCGTCTATTGATAAACTCCTAATAAACTCGTTCTTATCGCGGTCGGTTTCTAATGCTTCTAATCGAAGGGCATAAACGCGAGTTGATGCTACAAGGTCATTGAAATCTTTGAACTCTTTATATTTCACTTTCGACTGTAATTTAGAATCCAATCCCTCAATGAATTTTTGTATCAAAATAACCGTAAACGACTTTTCGCCATAGCCCATGGGATACGCACGTTTAAAAATTTCCTGCAAACGATGGGCATAATCTACAATTTTCTCGATTGGCGGTGAAATAGGACCGAAACAAAATAGGACTGGAGTAATAGGACTGGAAATTTTCAGTCCTATTTCTCCTGTTTAGGACTCGGAGAACTAGGGCTGCTTTTTAAACACATTTTGAACAGTCATATTTCTCTTTTGACCAGTCATATTTCTCCTTGGATAAAACGCTATTTTGCTTGCCTATATCTTACATCTTTAAGTACAATGGGCCTCCAAACTGGTAGGCCAAATGGGGGACAAATTGCAGTAGAAGAGCGTTGGCTTTATATGCCTATGCCCTTGAAAATGACCGTTGACAAAATTGCAACGCTTACTTCGCTTGCATGCTAAGAATTCCTTATCCTATTTAAGTTTTTATTGCAGAATATTAACCGTAATTTTTGACTGAATACAGTTCATTTAACAAATAATTCAATTTAATAAATCTAAATGTTGTTTAACTTTTTCTATTGTAAATTTTTCGTACATCTTTCAACACAGAGGGGGTTGTGGGGGGATGATTCGTATCTTGGAATCTCAGCCCCTTTGTTGAATCATCCCCCTCCCTAGAAGGGTGAGGACCACACCCATCGTAGCCCCTCTATGATGCAAGTCGTAAGAAGAATAAATAATAACCAAAGTAAAATCGCACTCACATTTATGAAATGATTAATTTTTTGATAAATGAACTATATATTGTAAAAAAATTCGGTTAAAGTACTGAAAAAATTTTTTTTTTATCATAACGAGTTTTAAAGCTGCAAGTGAATTAAGCGCTGAAATTTTATCAACGGTAATTTTCAATGACTGAAGGATATAAGCCAACCCGCTTATATCTATTGTTCTTGTGCTTATATCTATTATCTATGGTCCAGTAATATGAATGTGTAGGAAAAAAAATAGGCCTAACCCTAAGAAGAATTAAGACTGGTCAAAGGAGAAATAGGACTGTTCAAAATGTGTTTAAAAATCAGTCCTATTCCTCCCAGTCCTACTTCCACAGGAGAAATAGGACTGGAAATTATCAATCCTATTTCGTTTCGGTCCTATTTCACCGGCTACCTGATTGATTGGTGGATTTAGGGACCCTTCTGTGCCACGGGTTTTCGTTTTTTGGGTGAAATTTTATTACAGTTGGATTCTCCATGTAAAACTGTATGAAATAGGGTATTTTTTGTGATGAAAGGTTGGTTTGTTAATTTTTAATTTTTGTTTGTTTAGAAACGACGAGGGTGGCTGTCGTTTGTCATTTGTTTTTGATGCTGTCATGGAGAGAAGTGGAAAACGTCAGGTTTTTCGGTTATTCTATTCGATCAGCGTTTTTAAATTAGATGGAAAATAAAATAAATTCAACAAAAATTCAGAAAACTTCTGACCTAGAGAGAGGGTAAATGGCGAGCGAAGCGAGGGGTCGGATTTTCAACTTGGCAACCCACCGACGGTTCAGCCCACGCAGCCCCACATAAATCTAGGCCGACACCCAGTGACGTTTTTTATATATTACCTTATTCCAGTTCTTTGAATACAGCTTCGCTAGCAGCGATTTATAGGATCTCTCTTACTTTTGCGACAGAAGCTGCATAAAGTCTGACCTGTACGTTCCAACGGAAGATTTGTCTCGGATGTTGATTTTAGATAGATGCAGCTTCATATTCTTCCACGAATGAATCCAACAGCGGAACATTGGAATGTTGGGCCAGGTTCGGAAAACAGCATTTGTAATACCTTTTTCTGCATCAGTCACAATTATCACTTTGCTTGATTCAGATATCTGTGGAATTAGTTCTGCTACTCGCGAAAAGAAAAATTCGTGGATACACGATTGTCGCCCATTTCGAACGTTGTATCATATGACAGGCACATTGGTGGTAATTCATTCCGGTCAATAATTTCTTGAAAATCTGAGAGTGTTTCTAAATATAAATTTATTCGTTAACTTCGGAAGTTATTAAAAGAGAGTAGTACACTTACCTTTTCTAAAGCAGGTAACGATTTGATGTGGAGTTATGGTAATGTGGATAAATTCCGTTTCATAGGCAATCTCGATTAGGTGATAAAATTGGTCATCAGTTAAATGCGCTTTGACGCGTGCTGAATGTACAGCATTTTGCACTTTTTTAAAATCTTGCAGTACATCAATATTTTGTCGCTGGTCGTCCACATTTTTCTCCGCAGCCTCCAACAACTTTTTTGAGTAAATCTTTTTCGGACGTTTGTCCTTTTCCAATTTTAGTTTTTGTAGTTCTGAGTCTTTGGTTCGAGTAAATGCCGTAGTCTTTTTTTAGTTTCCGTGGGGAAACATTTGGGCATCGGATTTGTCACCAAAATATCGTATTAGCACTCGACGGGGGAATTTGGAGCACTCTATTGCGCGTCTTTGAAACGAGTCAATTGAAACGTTTTCCTTCTTTATCTGTGATTTAAAGAAAATTTCTTGCACGGTAATCCTGACTTACTGGAAACACTGAGTGTGGCGACTTGAATCCAACGATAAACGTCACTTCGCCAATCTTTTTTATTTAACAAGTCTGGTGACCATTCAAATATATATTCAAAACCACCTTTTGGTAAAACGGGGACTTCGGTATGAATCGGAACACCTGATTCTGGTTCAAACAACTTCAACATATCTTCCAAGTTTTCCTTACTTGTGATCCTACTAGTATTAGCCATTATTTCACCAATAACAAAAGGTCACAAGTTTGCGAAAAAAAACACCACACAAGACCACACACGAGAACGTAGTGCGTTTTAATATTTAAAACGTTTTAACGTTCGATATGCAAAAGCAAAATCACTAGCTCACGAATCAGAAAATCATGAGGTCACACACAAACAACAAGGCATATATTCGACGAACTGTAAACAATATCTGAGCGACTGAGTCCCAGCGTGGTCCACTGGTTCCCCTTCTCTAAAACATCTGTCTCTCTAGGGGATTACCATCTCATCTCCCCTAAAATAAAAAAACACATTTTTAGAAAACGAACCCTTCGAAGTAATAGCTCAAATTGATAGATTCCTTATTTTATTTATCATTTCTTACATTTTCAAACAAGTATAGGCAAACAACTATAATATTAAGTAACAGACCACATTTGCTCACAAAAATTCAAATATGAAAGTTAAATTCCATAGAAAATTTTGTGGAAGTTCATCTTCCATATTTTAGACGAAACCCAATAGCCTAAAATCTGGAATGTCCATACTTGAATTCCATAGTTTTCTTTCGACTTCCATATTTTATACTTCCATTATGGAAGTTCCAATTCCAGAGTTTAGTAACACCCAGTCTTCGATTCATAGGTCTTGAACCAAAGAGAGAGGTCATTAGTGTTCACACTCTTTCCCTTTGAATACGATTGCCCATTGCATGGAGTCTTCCCACAACCATTTTCACACCCAGGCAAGGGTTTTGGCAGCACATCTGATATATAATGGTCTGCAATACATCTTCCGACATTGGAGTGTATGTGTCTCTTACTGAAGCTGATTGCGTGCCATGAATTTTCTTAAGGTACTGTAAGAAATATGGGCTTCTTCTGCTATTTCCCTTATCAGAAACCCAAGACCTAGAATGTTTAACAGGTTTTAGCCAATCGTTATGCATAATTAAAATATATTATTTTACTTAAATAGCTTTTGATGTTATCCACTGTAAGATGATTCATTTTTCTTCACAGATACTTTATAAAAAACACTGTTTGACTTTAACGCAAGACACTAGCAGTCGAGGTTAACACTAACACTAACACTACGGTAACGTCGAGAGCAATCAGACCATGATGATTGACCATGATGATTGACCATGCTACTGACTGACTGAGCGTTCAGTGATTAACTGACTACTGCGTAACTGTTAACCGACTACTTGATCGAACGGTCGGAAAAGCAATCGGAACAGCAATCAATTTCCCCTATACAATACTTTAGGGGCTCCTCCTCCTTTGGGGCGAGGTCTATGCTGACTCCCCTATTGGAATGCTAATTTTGACCGCTCGATGGCGTTACTAGTACACCATAAAATGAGGAGAAAAATGAAATAAACGGACATAATCGCCAATTAGAGTAGTCCATAAAAAAATGGGTCATTTGGCGTTCCGTAGCAATCGGACATACGCTCGGAACTCTTCCATTGCATACCCTGACTCGCACCCGGTGAAACGAGTTTGTCGGATGATGACCGCTGGAAGCGGCGTCTGCAACGCTGGACCACTGAAGAGGCTGTCATTGAGGCACTTTCCTCTAAACCTGGCTGCTGCATCAAATACGACCCTTGTCTTCCCTCCATTATTCACACCATGATGAGCCAAATAATATTCCGGGCGTTCATTTACTTCTTCAACGACGACTGCATAACCCTCTTCGAAATTCTTCTCCATCGCCTTTCGGTAGCTGACTTCAAACTCGGGATCGGTCTGGAAACGGCGCAGTAAACTTTCCAAACGATTCTCGGCCAGAACGCGGTTGTTTGGTAGTGAGGGCTTCCCAGGTTTCCATAACATGGGGGCCTCATACCCGACCTCTAACTTTCGTAAACCGGCCTCCAGGGTTTTCACGGCTTAGCGATGCGCTTCCGACATTTCATGGCGTTGATATTCCGTACCGAAGTCTTCGGTGTCGCAGAACCTCTTTATCTGCGGGGATAAAAGATCGACGTCGTTGCTTGTAGAAAAGATGGTGTGGCTACGGACGACTCTTGAACTATCCCAGCTCCCGATGGCACCCCGAACGATCCAACCCAGCCTGGTTCGACATGCTGTCGGCTCGTAGTCCCGCCTGATGCGGGATTCGATGGCGGTGGTCATATGAACGACGTCGCTCCCTAAGAGAATGTCCACTCTTCCTCCGCTGGGTTCAATGGGCAGATCTTCAAGATGTTTCCATCTCACTTTCAATTTACTCCAGTCGACCATGGGCACGGGGCTCGCCACGGTCGGCATAGTAGAGCCGACTACCGTCACGATATCACCCGAGGGTAGTCTTAACTTGATAGAGACTCGCTGAGATAAATAATTGCTCCTAATGGCACCGGCACCGTCCACGGCTAGTGTTTCAGACTCTCTGACCAATCGAAGGCGTCGTATGAATCCTTCACTGAACAGTGTGCTGTCACTGCCCTCATCCACGAAGACGTTCGCCCGGACAGCTCGTCCGTCCGTATCCAAAATATCCAAATGAATCATGGCTACAGCAGTCATCCCAGGCAAAGAGTTGGCTAGCGCCGTGGTCGGTCGCACTTCGGTCACCGGTACTTCTGTTTCCTCGTGAAGAAGCGGATGGTGCCAATGCTTACATCCTGGAAAGGAGCACGGCTTCTTCGAATTACAGTCACGTGATGAATGACTGGCCCAAAAACAAATAAAACACAATTTCCGCCGGATACAGAAGAACAGACGATCTTTCGTGCTCAGGCTCTTAAATTCCCCACAGGTCTCTAGTCGATGCGAACCTTCGCAACGGAAGCAGAACGGCTTTCCACCTCCTCTCCAGTTTCCACCCCCACCGTTCCACTTGGGTGTGGATTTTCTACGGTCTACTCCGGTACTAGTCGAATGCGTTTGCACGAACGGCCGGTGCTGTTGCTTTCCTGAGTGGGAGTGAATCTGCTCCGCTGCAAGACTGTGCGCGTTCTGAAAGGCTGCGGCACGGCCGCAAAGCCATTGCCCGAACGTGAGGAGGCTTCTCTTCTCCATGCCACTGCCACGACCTTCATTCCACGCGAGGCGGTCCGGGAGTTGGAGTTTCAAACACACACGCTCTATGACATCCGCAGATGCTGCTTCATCGATTCTGTTGAGGTCAAAGAGATAAGTACGGGTCTTCTCTGCGAAACGGCGGAAGAAACTTGGGTCTCCTTTTCCAATCTCCAATCTGCCCAGCGCTTGGAGAATGGCCGCTGTCATAACGTCTCTCCTCCCATAAGTTTCTTTCAACCGACAGAGGGCTTCAATGTATGCTGAATCTCCCCCGCCTAGACCGTATACAATATCTGCACAGTCCCCCCGCAAGTGACGTCGTAAGATGGCCAGATTCTCAGCTGCAGTCCGTCCAGTATCGTGGACTAGAGCCCTAAAAAGATCGATCCATGTAAACCATTGCAGTGCTTGTCCACCAAAATATCCCAGCTCCGCCTTGATAGTTGATCGTTTGCCCTAGGTTGTCCAGCGTGGAGTTTGGACTTGATTCTGGTAGACGTTGATCCATCCGTCAGGAGCCAGCTCTTCTTGATGTTCGTCGTCGTGCTGCCTTTGTTGCTCCTGGCACCACCGGTTGATATCTGTTCGTCTGCCGTCCATCTCCTGACCTTCGCTTTCTTTTCCAATTGGCTTGAGTTTCTCAAGCGCCTTCTCCGCCTCTTTCAGCTCTTCCGAAGTGGAGTCTCGACGTCAAGACGTTGGACGACGCTTAGAATTATCACGGGGACGGAAAGGTGATCTACCACCATGATGAGGTGACGGATGACTCCTCCGGCTGCTGTGCTGCGACTCGGCAGGGCTGGACGAACGTTGACTCTGCTGCTGAGACGGGATGTCGTGTAGCCGTACTAGCGGTGAAGCGTGAGGTTGAGGATTGTGGGGCGAATGAGTCGTTCTTCCGTGCACGAATGGTTGGTCACGGTGTGAAGATCTCGTCGAACGCTGGGCCATGCTCCTCTCGCTACCAGCTCTCGTCGTTGCGTCGCCCACTCGGGCCTCCTTATAAAGTCGGAAGTCTTCCGTCACTACGCCCACTTGCTGGACATAGGTTAGATGAATTCGGTACTGCTCGTTAACTTCCGCATTACTCGTACCTAAGGTAAGGCTCGTGTTGAGGTCGTCCGCCTCACTCAGCAACTGTTGAACATGGTCTACTAGACCCTGGATGGTACCCCGAGAGCCATAGTCTCCTATAGTTTTCTGGATAATCGAACAGCTCAACGTGATCTGCCGACGAAGATTCCTCCGGACGAGTTTTCCCTTTCGGATTCTCTCTTACTCTTCTCTAACGACAGCTCCGTCTGGCGTACGTGTCGGTGGTTGAGACCGAGAGGAGATGCGAGAGCTCTGGCATTTAGTCGATGGGCCACCCTAGCCTGCGTCCGAAGGATCCAGGGCTTGATGGGACATACTCGCTCTGGTTAGGCTCACTGGTGGAAGCGCCGGATCGATAAATGGCCCCGTTTAGCCCAATGCTGATCCATTTGGATCTTGGTGCGGCGCCAGCTTAAGATTGCCACGAGAGGGACGGCCTCGCACGTCGTTTGTCTTTTGATCAGATCTGGTTGATTAGGCGTGGTCGTGACAGTAGGCTGAGACCTAGTAGCACCCGTAGTTAAATCCATCCTCTCTAATTACAAGTCTCCGGTTCCAAGGACTATTTATGTTCGGGAAACCCAGTGGTTGTATTGGATGGCTTCGGTTTCTACTTGCTTTGACTTTATTGTCTCAAAGACAGGATTTGTGTGGGGTACAAAACTCGTGCTATATCTTAGACTGGGAACACGTCGGGATACCTTTAGAAGAGAAGGGAGGTCAGTCAGGTATCATAATATCTTAGTCTCAATGGACTCACCTAGGCGAACCACAAGGTCCACTTTGGCAGATGATCCCGTTACAAACACACATATACTCTTTTGCTAAAGGGGAAATGAGACACAATCAGACATGATACATATACAAGTTCGCCACAACAATACCTGGTCGTGATCAATCACTAGAGACGTGCTACACACATACGTAGGCCACGTCAGACCTGGAATACTTCTATAAAAATGTATTATAAATTAACACAAACAAGAAGGGTGGAAAATATATCCAGCATACCTTAAATACAGTAATGTCAGTCGACACAATTCATACACGCTTCACAAAGCATAAGAACAAAGAAGAAAATACCGTACAGGGACAGTGATACGTCAATCGTCATCTATATCACCATTACGCCACGACACATTAGAGGTGAAAGGGAGGAGAAAACAAAAGACAAGCGAGGGCAAACAATTGCCTAACGAAAAGCGAGGTTATCCACCTAGCGGAATCGAAGGTCTTACTGCTGTCGCCGCACCAGAGAGCCACTGATGCAAGCAGACGATATTCAACGTGGTCTGTGAGTCTGTGATGAATAACTTTTCAGAAACGTTTACTTTATCATACAATATGAAAACAAAACTGTCATTCGAATTTACCGAAGGCGGAAACATTGAAACTTTATGGTAAGTTCTCTTTTTATACAAGTTTGTGTCTTCCCAAAATAACATCTTTTACTCTTAAGTTGTAGAGTAACCTGGGAATTTCTTTCTCTTAGAAGTCAGGTTAGAGTAATTCTTGAAAATATCTGCCATATAATAAATATGAGAAAACAATTGCTGCATTAACCTTACCGCACTCTATCCCTAGGCTCCAACCCTCCCCCCTTAGATCCACGGATGATCGGGAAGACCAGAAAGGTGGACAAGCGGCCTGGATCCCCGACCCGGACGAAGAAGACATCCTCTACTGCGCAGACTACTCGTCTGACATGGAGGAATTCCGATACGTGGCGGCCTGCCCAGATGACGAAGAGGACATCCTGCATTGCGTGGACAACCCCGACGACGACGAGGTTATGTATGACGCAGACGTCTCAGGTGACATCGACAACGTCTCCCTACTCTCGGTAGATGACCCCTGGGAAGAAGACTCCTTTTCCTCAGGCATCTCCACCCTCCCCTTAGATTCGGTCGCCCTACTCGAAGACAGGCCCTCACCATACTGTGTGTCACCGGCCAGTGACGTCCAGGAAAGTGGCATAGACATTGCAGCGCTAAACGACAGCATCGCGAGGCTTCGTAGCAGAAAATGCAATGTCAGCCTCGTCAGCAGTCATTACTCCCTGGACTCCGATGAAGAGGACCTGGCAGCAGCACGGTATGTCGAACGCATCTATCGGCTACCCTCATCAAAGGAGCCGGAGTACGGATGGGAGATCGGTGAGCTAAACACGCCCGGGAATCATTCGTGGAGCAGCAAAGAGGAGCCCTGGCCGAGGTCATCCACCCCTTGTGACGTAGGAAGAACCGCCGAGGAATAACTGACCCCCTTACCACCAAACCGCCCTACGCAACGCTGATTGCGGGACGCAATCTTGTAGGAAGGGGAGCTATGTAAGGACTCCCGCTAGAGTTAAGACTTTAATTAGAATTAAGTTAACTGCATTTAGTTTAAGTGACCTCATATTTCTCCCCCCACCCTTGACCTCCAGTTAACGCTATCTCTTTTATTATTTTATTGCCCCCTTCCGCTGACCAAGGTGTCAATGCCCCCACCTTATCTCTCAACCTTGTTTCCTTTTTTCGCACCAGTTCACATTTCTTCATGAACTGGTTGCTGATGTTTTCTTTTATTACCCCACGCCAACCTTAGCGTCCCCAAGCCAACTAGTGGTATAAAACCCAAAACACGATTTCTTTTCGCCAGTCTTCTCCTAGCTAGTGTGTGTATTAGTTCTCTTGTAGCTGTGTAACCGACTTGTTAGTGTTGAGGACGAGTTGAATAAACGATTCACACCCTGCCATCTTTACGTCCTTTTCTTCATCCAACGTTACAATACCCACCATGAAGCCGTCTTCAAACCGTACCACCTGACATCAGAATGGAGTCAACGCAAGCGTAAGTACTACAATTGTTTGTTCGTTGTTTTTAGCAGTTGAATCCGTCAACCCCGTGACGGATTAATTATTGCACTATGTCTCCCAGAGAAGGGATTAAAAGCTCTGTACAAGAGAAGAGACTATAAAACTCTTACGCTTCGGAACCGAAGAGAGAAAGATAGATTTTCTTAGTCGACAAAAAGACAGACAAAGTCTATCGACTGCGTAGGGTCCATCAAACATGTTTATTACAAAACCATGGTACTAAAAAAGAGATTTCACTATCTTCATGTCTCTAACTAATCTCAACTTACTTGAATTTAGGATAAGGACATCACCTAAATAAATGACCAGCCTGATGCTCTGCTTTCGCAGGAAGGTTATTATAGATATCACTATTTTTGTTAAGGCTCACGGGGTCGATAACAACTCAAAGGCTAAACAGGTGAATTGAAAAACTTTTTTCTTTGTTGTTGCAATAAAATGAGCAAAAATGCCCATCATTGTGGGAAGAGTGTCACTCACGGCCAGCCGAGTGCCCATCTTGGCTCAGATTTCCCTAATTTTCACGAATCTTTAAAACCTTCATCATGGCGTAAACAAAGATTTTCGTTGACCTTCATTGATGTCGAAATTCGGCTTGTTGCTCGTGAGATGCACGTAGATAGACTAGTTTGGCACACTTTATTTCTTCTACGTTATTCTGTGATAGCGTAAAAGGAGTCCGTGATCAAATTCCATAAGTTCATCTATCAGTTTCGATGATGGCCTCGGCATGCATCTAGTCTTCCACTGACTCCCCAGTTAAGAAAATTCGCATACAAATGGAATCCAAAACCCTTTTTTTTTTAATCTTAAATAGAGAGATCTCAACTCCATCGATTGTGCTTCTTGATGCCAAAGAGAGTTTAACTTTCGTTAGGCGTTGATACAAAGCGTCGTCTAGGGTTAGCACTGGAATCTTCGTTAGATGGTTAAAGGTGAGCGTAAAGCGAGATTTGAGATTCTTGGCCTTACGACTGTAGAGTAACGCACCGTTTCATCATATTTCTCAACGACAAGTTAAAAATATTTACCTAGGCGTTACCAAAATGTCATGTATTGAAAAACAAAAAACAAAAAAAGACAACAATATAATCCGAAATCAAGATAAAGGGGATATATCAATCGTTGCGCAGGCGGCGGGCGTTACAGAAGGTCCAAGGACAAACTGTAAAGAACCAAAACAATTTTGTATCTTTTTATTGTCCGCCATTTATTCTTATGCAACCATCGTTTTCTATACGTCCCTTTTTTCTTTGAAATTTCTTTTCTAGACGTTTACTTTCCCTAAAAATGTATTTACCCTTCAACGAACGTTTCAAATATTTTTTCATTGTAGTTCGACCTCAAGAACTAAGTATAAAAGCCTTTTTTCTTAAAAACGCAGAGACCAGTTGAGGAAATTCAGTTCAGTTGGATCTAAGATCATTTCAGTCCTTTAGTGTTGTTATCCCAAACTTTCTGTTCTGTTTGGAATACAAACTCTCAATCTAAACGATAAACATGAAGAAATAAGTTCAACTTCATTTATAAAGCAGCTTACAGTTGGTGGCAGTGGAGTCGAACACGGCTTCCACGTTAAGTTGAATTTTGTGTAGGTTTTTTTTTTAACTTTTCAGGTAATAGGTTTTACGCACTCAAACAAATAAACTACGGCCTCGGCTTTCCTTGAAATCAAAAGTGCCTTTGACGTGGCGTGACACCCTGCCATCGTCTCTTCTCTGATCAAACGTGGTTGTCCATTGTATCTTGCTCGCCTGGTCTCATGTTTCTTGTCCTGTCGCACAGCCATCCTGTCTCACAATGGTGTGGTCAAGTCCCACATTGTAAACCTGGGATGTTTTGTCCAAGTCCACCAAGTTAGTGTCCTTTCCCCGTTTCTCTGGGCCATTCTTATTGATCACGTCCTCAGATTCTCTTTCCCATTTCTTCACCTCGTCATTGCCTATGCTGATAACCTAACCATCTCTACCTCTCACAAGATTCCTGAGCTAGCCACGCGTAGCCTTCAATTGATGTGCAACGCTATTTCCTCGTAGTGTTCGGATACGAAGCTGAACCTTAATGCTAAAAAGACAGTTTTCATGCTTTTTAATAAGCAGCGCCTAAATGTTTCTCATCTCAGTATCTCCATCTACGACGTACACATTCAACCGTCCCTTAAGACGGTTTTTCTTGGACTCACAATCGATTGTCAAATGGACCTCTCACTTTGATACTAAAGCTGCGACAGCAAGGAAAGCATTTTTTTGTGTAATGAATTGCTTACGCGCCTCCTGGGGCTTGGACAGCAAACGTATTCAATTCCTATACCTATCTATCATTGAGCCTATCTTTCTCTATGGCTGCTCTCTTTGGGCCCCGCTGCTGATCACCAAAACAGGTTGCAAGAAAGCCAGATTCTGTCAGAGCATCTTTCCCGTGCCATTGGTGCATTTAAAACGGTGTCTACTGAAGCTCTTATTCTCTTGAACACAACTTTTCTAATTGACCTAAGAGTGGCAGAACTTACCGCGATGAGATATCGAGCTTGCTCAGATGAGTTCTCGGCCGCCTAGCTTAAATGGCTTTTAATGCTTTGCTAATCACAGAGAAAACTGCATTGTTTTTTTGTTTTTTTGTTTTTTTTTTTTTGCCTTTCTTTAACCCCTGGTCCTGTCTGGCTAACACAATTGCTCAACTCGATGTCCCTAATTGTACTTTCTCATAGTTTCTGCGCCCTTTGAAAGCAGCCGTGAAACTGGAAATTCAACAGACCATTGCGTCAATTTTGGACGGTGAGTGGGCCAGTGGTCTTGCCGGTGCATGCACCAGGGCTTTCTTCTCCAAGGTTCAAACGGCAGCGATTATTTCGAGGCGGCACCTTTCCAGGCAGTTTGTCCAAATCCTGTCGGGACACTCTTTACTTAACTCTTATCAATGTTGTTTTGGCTTCAAGGACTCTCCCGCTTGTGGTTGCGGTTCTCCTCTTGAATCTACGGAGCATTTTTTATTCTTTAGCCCTCGTTTTTCGAAGGAACGATCTCTTTTTCAAGCAGCCAGTAGTAGCTGTGATGTCAACTGGCCGTTCGTTTATGTTTGGTGTACTCTCGTGTGGCACTCTGGACCCTAAGACTTCTTAGCCCGTCCTGGAAACCAGCGAGCTGTTTCATCGTAGCTGTTGGGTCTTCTTCGCTCCTCTCTCTTGCTTCCTGGCAAGAAGGAGTGAGTAACTATTTCACAGCTCAACGTTTTTTCTCATTTTCCCGTACTCCACTCCTCAGCTAGTCCCAGATTTACCCACTGCAACTGCGTCCTCCATTCTCCGTCTTTATAGAGGCTCTACCGGCGGTCGTCGGCTGATGGCCTTGAAGGTGCAACCAAGCCGGGTAGACTACAAATAAACCAGATGGAGTTCGCAGGAATGATACCCGCCCAGTGCTTGGTAAATAGGTCCGGTTTTCCCTGTCTCTACTCGTGTCTTTTATTCCAGAGCTGCTGCTCTGTTGTCAATGTGTACATTTGTAATCCTATCCCTACTTGTTCAAAGTTCCAATACATTCGGGCAGTACTCTGTCAAGAGTTGCGCCCAGTTAAAATATATAAAAAAAATACCTAACTGCAGTTGCCTCGAAGGTTTTTTAATAGGAGCTAGAAAGAGGAGGCAGGATTTTAGATGTTTTTATAAGTAATGTGTGGTCGTATGATGTGGGGTGTCTGGGTTTTGCGTAAAAGTGAATTTTCTTATTTATTTTTTTTCCCCTCTGAATACAATGGCGCGGTGACCTTTGAAGAGATTATAAAGGTGAATGAGGTACTAATCCTTGTTCTATACAATTTTTCTGATTTTCTTGACCATATCTTAAGAAACCCGCTAGACAAATTTTGTTCACCTTTTTTGTTTACACCATTTTTTACAGGAAAGAAAAATTGATAAAATGGAAGCAGAGAACTAATTTAGTTAGAAGGAAACTAAGCATTTTCATTTAAATTCAGTTTCTCTTTTTTATGGTTGTCATCACACAAATTTTGTAAGTCGAAGCTGATGCCTTTCTAATAAATTAACGAAAATTGTCATAAAGGAATGATCATTTATCTCAGTAAGGAAACAGGCCCACCTTATTGATCGTCATTCTTGATCATTTAGGATTTGGTTAGAACAATAGAGTAAACATGCAAATCGATGATGATAAAATTAAGCTTTATAAGAATTAATCACAACATGAAAATCAAATACAATACATTGTGATCGAATGGTATACTTATAAAGTTTGAGTGAAATAGCCTACTGGCTAGGGTTTGATGGCATTAGAATTTACGTAAGTAGGAAACTCCATTGGTGTTTCAACAAATGAGAGATATGTAGAAAGGCGTATGGTGCAAATGATGGACCATTACAAGTGAAAGAAAATAGTGGAAACGCGTATATAACAGGATACTTCTATAAGAGAGAAACATGCATGATTTCGTAATATTAAAATCACAGTTGCGAATTATTTATTTTTCGAATAACAATACGATTTCTCCTTGTCATTCCGATAAATATGCCAAAATTTCTACATGATCCAATACGTACAAATTTCAGAGGAGTCTCCCACGGATGTATGGCGAATGCTATTGTCTAAATTTTTCTGCACAATTCCAACAATCTGTGAAAAGAATCAAGGCAGTGGAGGCTATAGGGAATGACGGAGTGTAGATCAAATATTGTGGATAGTGTCTCATAAGGTATTTTCTATGTGTGCTTGCGAGTAAGAGAAAGAAAAATAAGCTAAGCTTAACATGCCTTTCAATTTGCGTACGTGATGTTAAATATTGATGTAAACTGGAATGAACAGAGAAAGGGTAGGATTTCCAGTGATCGAAATTTTCGTTCTTATCATGTTTTAGTCATCTGATTCACAGACAAAAATGGAGGGTGTAATTGGCTTCGGGAGGTGATTGCTACTTTTTATACTGGATTGAGCTACGGGTGGAGGGTGGTGTCATACGATCGTACCACGAAGATCTAGAGATTCCTCGGAGGCACTACACTGTTGGTCAGCCGGAGGAGTGACCTCCAAACCAATGCTGCCATTCAAAGGAATTTTGATGCTTCCACCACGTAAGCCTGATCCACAAAAAGGACTAGTCCCTCCACTAGGTTCTAAATTCAAGCTTACCTCCTCCACACTTGAGGTATTACGTGCCATCAAGCCTTGGCGCAGAGAGCTAGAACGCCTCATTAGAATATCATCGACGCGAAGCGAATGAGATCTTCCGCGATTTGCACCCAGGCCGGAAGGCGGACCTAAGGAGATGTCTGGGCTATCTGGCAGAGAAAGCGAGTTGGCTTTCTGTGGCATTGGTTTCGTACTATTGCGTCGACGTCTTTCCTCGCAGATGTTGATATGCGACCGACGGCGACTGTTGTGCCGTTCGAACGTCTTCTGGGCCGAGAATGGACTTGGTCGGATAAGATAACTGGTGAATTTGAGAGGAGCGACGAAATTTTAAAATATTATCTAACGGAACTTTGAATAGACTGTAGCTACTTTAGTCATAATTACACAAGCCATACATTATATCGCCCTCTTCTAACTTGAGATCACAGCTAGGATTGATGATGACGTAAGAAAGTGACGATCTTTTCTCAGAGACATCATCGTAATCGAGGGTATCGATACCAAGGCTGTCCATTCTTGAGCGAACTAGGCTGGCAATTTCTGCTCGTTCTATTAGTTGTGTATGATTGTCACGTGCTTCGTCAGTCAACTATTGTTTCATCCACAAAAAGAACAAATTTGCCGTGAGTTATCAAACTTTAAGATTCAATGAAAAAATGTTATTTTTGAACAGTTACCAGTGAAACGCGCCCGGGGTGTTGCCGCGAGTGAACTGGAGTGTCATAGTTCCCTCGCCGGGGTATGTCAGCGCAACCAGTATCTTCCCGAGCCATATCCTCGCTTACCTGTTATTTGTTGAGGAAAGAATAGAATGAAAATGTCGTAAAAATACAAAGGCAGTCGAATAAAATTGCAAATCTTTATAACTACACTCTCAGAGTTGGATGTATCTTGCGTCCTGTAGATACCAATAGGTATTTCGCAAGTGGTAGAGCATAATTTCTGATAGAGTCGTCCATAGGTGCGAATCCACATGTCTTCCTTTGTGATTTTCATCTACATCAAAACAATTTTTTTTTTTTTATTGATAAGAATCATACCGTTATAGGGCACCTACCGAGCTCAAAAATCCTGATCCGGGGGCTTGGTCAATACCAAGTAACAGACGGACAAAAGTAATGACATAGTCTTTAACGAAAGCTTGGTAGAGAAGTGTGTCAAGCATGCTAGCCGAGAAAACGCTTCCGGCAGCAAATGGTAGTCGAAACATGTAGGAAATGTGCGATCCTCGCTCCTTCTCAGCTTTTTCCATGCGCGACAAATGTAGAGCATACTTATCGTGGGCCCGAAACTGCATAAAACGCATGTTGGATGACTGGCTGAGTTCGGTAATGGTCTTAATACTTGGGAAAAACCTAAAACCGGTTTTAACAATTACTAATTTGAACTATATAAGCTCTTTATAGTCGTTCCATTGTGTTTATATATTTTTTAAAAACTATTCTTATTATTATTTGCGTTAACTTTCATTCGTATTACTTGAACATAGTCTGCACGGAGACGATGGTGTTACAATCAGAGAGTGTGTCTTCTTCGGCCGAATTGGAAAACTCCTTGTTTACGACGACAACGTTTTCGGCCAGTATTATACCCGCTTTTATCAGGTCGTCCAAACTATACCAGTTTAGATAAAGAATAATACAGGCAATAATGCAAACTATTTCCAAATCTTTTGAATTAATGTCTACATGCGGAGAGCAATACCAATCCAGACACCGTACACTGTATGGCCTTACCAGTCAATGGTCCCAAGCATCCAGTAGACAAACGGAAAATAAGAGATGGAGTCCAGGAACGCGACATCCGGTTTGCGTTCCAGTAGCAACACAATAGGATTTAAACTTGACTTAGTGCGAAAATGAGCTCTCAAAGGAATAACGAAATTATAGATGCCGGTAGAGGCGTAATCAGCTGCGAGGATGATGACTTTGTTAGACCAATTATATTCCTTGGCACTTCGATGGCTCGAATGCTCACACACCTAAACCAACGGAAGATACATAAAATTTATCATATGTCGACCAAAAGTTACTTCATTCATTTTGCGAACAAAAACAAACTGAGACCTCCATGAGCTGTCATAGGCCGCTTGCCATAGGCGGACTTCAGTTATATCGTGAAAGAGCCAAAACAAATACCTGAGTCAGTTGTAAACAGCAAAGTGGTTTCTTCTCCTTCAAAAGGTAACACAAGGTGGGGCTAACGCCAATGTACGGCGACACCGGGGGAAAACCTTTCACGATCCTTATTCATGTATAAGTGATTGCCTTTAGTACTTTTATATTTTTTGCTATTATGGTTATGATAGAATATTCCGACTGGCTCATTCAATTTTCTTAAGGCATAAAAGGCTAGGCTTACGAGATCTTTTCGGTTGGGGCGGGCCACGGAACGTCATCGTCGATCTCATCCTCACTATCCTCCGTGGCTGTGGTATGACCAGCTACCAGGTTTATAGTAGAACCCGAAAACATATCTGGGACTGGCAAGATGCTCGGTCGTCGGCTTTCTGGAAATTCGATTAAAAACAGATGTGAGTGCCACTTGATTCTTTTTTTTTGTTTGTTTGTTTGTTTTTTTGTAGCACAAAATATCATTTCATATTTCACAGAACAATATTGTCTACACCTAAGTTTTACGACGTATGGTTAATGCCATCAGTTATTCAGCTAGTCGTGAAATGACTGTTGTCTTCGTCGTGTATCATAGGAGTCTTTGTCCTATACGAGATACACAGGAAATGTATTCGTTTTAAGATATCCTCTTGGTTAGAAACCTAGAGAATATACGGCAAAGAAAGTCCTTAAATTAAGTATAAATACCCCATGCCGTCCTTCCTACTCGACTTTGCAACGAGGTAGGCTATTATAATTATATGACTAGTAGCCTAAACTTGAATACGATTCGTGGTCTCTTCCTCTAGCAAACGATACAAATTATTGGAAACCATAATCTAATAGTTTACTAGGCATAGGTCTAGCGTCCAATTCCGCTACTAAAATCAACCAAATATTCCACTTGTAGCAACTAATTACACTGTTAATTAGCTCAACGTCGGATACACGCATAGTGGGCGCATGAAGCACAATAGCGGGAACGATAATGCCATTGTGAGAAGGATGATGGTCGTTGGAAGTGATGAACAAAAAGCGACTACTAGGTTCCCAATAGAACACAACTAGAATACCGTAGTGCGTATCAGAGCTTATCAGACTATCAGTAAACAATCAGATTAGTCCAGCATGTGTATGATCTATCGTGCCACAGAATGTTCTTTTTTCTTTTCGTGCTATATCCTTCGATAATTGGAGTTTGGAACTGTAATTCAAGCAACGGTTTCGATTGGACGTATTGTGTCACGTTCAGTAGTATTTTCAGAATAGATAAGGCTCTGATAAGGTGTACCAATCCAAATTAGTCTTGGTCTGTATCAAATGAAGAAGCCTGATACGCACACCTCCCACCTCTCAGGCAAAACCATATGAAGAAAATCAAAATACTTTGTGTGATACGAAGAAGCTACATAAGTAGTTAGTATGTAGTAAAATTAAGTAAGCTTGTAGAATCTTACCGCAGTGTCCACTAGGAACGGCTAAAAGGCCGGGAGAGTCGCTCTTCGGCACGCCAAGAAAATTGCTCGCACCACCGGCCAACATTGCTGCGTTGCCCAGGCTTTGGTTGCCCAAAGAACAGGCCGTCGTGCTATCCATTGAGTCATTTCGGTTGATGAAACTACCACGGCGAGGCATTCCACTATCAAATACTGAAAAGAACGTCAAAATGTTTGCATTACTTCAACAAGGATTTTCAAAATTTCAATTTACTGTTGGGCGACGAACAACGAGCTGTTAGTCCATCGTAAATATTTCCTTGAAAAGAAGTCTGTGTTCTGCTGTTTGGTATAACGTGACGAGCAGAAACGATTCCGCTTGTTGTCATAGTTGTCGTCGTCAAAACCGTCTCTTTAGATTTTACGAAACCTCCCGACATGGTAGAAGTCACGCCAGCCTCCATATTGGATTGAGTACTACCGCTACTTGGTTGTTGCATTTGGGCGGCGGTATCTGTGCCACTGGAGGCAGTCGGCGTGGCAACGAAGGCCGAATTTTCCTCCTTGGTGATGCTCATGTAGAAACAAATATCAGTTTTTTTCATGATGTGTCGAGGGCCTGGATTCAGTAAAATGGTTTCCTCGTAGAATTCGGGTAACTCGGCTGGTCTCACCCCCACCAGTGCCACACCATATTTCCGATGTGAGTGAAAACTGGCATATGTGAAACTTTTGCCATCGTACTCGCCGAAAAAACGGCTCTCAGCTAACAGAATGTGGTAGATCTCGTTGCCGCTACATTTGCCGTATAGCCTATGCCACTCTTCATCCGACACTTGGCCTTCCCTTGATAGATAGAAAACGTAATAAAAAATGTCACACTTAATGTATGCATTTCGAGGTATACACGAGTCGTAGTTCCTAGTTTGACTATTTTTCCGAATGACATTTTAGCGTATTTTATAGTTGCAGATGCTGCACTGCTAACTGCGCTCTACAGTGGATCATTAATATGTACAGACGCATCGGTTCATATATACAGTATACACTGCCCAGGTGATGTACTGTACGTGAAAACTCTCATGTCAAAATGTAAACGTGTTTCTCTTAGAAGGACGAAAGTTCTACAGTTTCAAGCGTAAACCTACTATATATATTATGAGATTCTGACATAAACATCGTTGCAACTGAAAACTTCTTCAAGTCTTTTATCGTCTTTACTTCTTTGCCATTTGTTCTTCCTTCGCATACTACGAACCAGTGTATCTTCACCTATTTGTATTGCACTTTCCTTCACAAATAAAACGGTATATCCTAAAACTAGTAAAACTATACCAATAAAGAAACGAAGCTTTAATCATCCTACCCCGACAACACAAGAGTGTTGGTTCTTTCTTTCCTTTTTCCAATAATTTACGAATATGCGTACGTTCATCAAACACGCACACAAATGTAATGATACGTGATCCTACACAGAACCAATTCGTTCTTTATTAACCATTCTGGTGCCTATATAATTAACCTCAGTTGCTAGCTAGCATTTAGGATTTTCAGTCTAACCAACAGAGGTCACCATGTCCACTTTAGTGGCAGTTAATTGTTGAAAATTGTTAAAGTATTACAAGAGAGTGTTAGGAAACGAATTATGAAGGAAATAGCAGTTAGAACGCATACTTACTGGCCGCGAGAAGTGTGAAGAAGTAACGTAACCAAAGTTGATGTTCCCGGAGCCAGACAGTTGTTTGCTAACAAAGCATACTGCACAAAAAACGAAATAGAAATTTGACAATTCCAGTTCTCTGAGAACTGCATTTTAGGTTAAATCGAAATCAGCGGTATGTAGCGAAGAAAAAATTCAGGTAAAGAATTTTCACCCAGCATTTTTAAATGCTGCTAATAATGCATAAAAATAACTGAAAAAGGCGATTCTTGAAAGTTTTAATTAAATAATAAAAATCGAGCAACAACAAAAAAACAACTGAAAACGGCTGAAAACAGTTTCGATAACGACCAGCTTTGGGCGTTAAGGCCTACCTTGAACTCGTCCTCACACACAACGTGTTGTGCAAATTTAACGTGCAGTTTGTTTTCTGGTCGGAAAATCTGCACGTATTGAGGAACTTCGGGGGCAAAATCCTTGACGGCCCACGATCGCAATATCGTGTGTTCATCCTGAAAAATTGAACAAAAGACTCAAGTTTTCTAATATTTTATACAACAACAACGCAACATGGTGGGGTTCGGAGCATTTTTTTAATTGGTAATAATATATCGAAAGTTCCAACGCATAAATGACTTGCGTAAGCACAATAAAAATCTGGTTCACATACTTGGTTGTTACCTAAAAAGGTTTCATTAAATTACAGCCCGGAATCTGAGCTTGTCACTCATGAAACACGATGTGGCTTGTTAAACTCACGAGTTGTCAAGTTTGTTAAAGATCTTGATCGATGAGAAAGGCGTGTAAGGCGGAAAATAATGCTAAGATTATAAAACGGCAGAATAAACTTACGGCTGCTGTTTTATCACAGTAGTTCCTTGCGGCGAGAACAAAACAGGCTTCTGCATCATTCATGCGTGCCCGGGCTAAATCGGCATCCTTGAGACAAGATCCTTGGATGTAGATAACTCGTTGTGCCCACATCGGCACTTGTAGGATCATTCGCATTGTTGTGTCCAGCTCGATGGGTGATAAAAGTACCACATAATAATCCTGCGTAAGAAAAAAGCAGTCATAAGCATAGGGTACAAGATCCGACACACTGGGAGACAGATGCGTGGAGGTTGGCAAGTACGTGATTTTTCTTTCTTATTCATATGCCCTGTATCCCCTTGAATGTCCTGAAACCCATACACACGATGCAATTTCAGAAAGAGTCGCTTACATTCTTTGGCGCAAACAACTAAATAGCATTGTGAGACTAAACAGTCCCTCATATTTCGTTATAATTACGACCCCTCGTGAGAGTAGGAACGTGACACTGAGTGACGAAGGCGGTACGTACAAAAAACACCAACTTGGATGCTGTGTTCGCCTGTTATAAGGTGTGCAAGAGAATGGAGAAGGTACATCCTCATTTGTAATGAGTCATCAAATATTTCTCATTAAAGAATGCAAACAAACGAACGCCACACAAGAGCATATTGCAGAGATTACAAGGAAGGGTGTGAAACCTGATCCGTTTGTCAAGAATGCAGTGCACTCCATCTAAGCAGGAAAAAAAACTCCCTCCCGTTTCTTTCCTCATTCACCATGTCTCCTGCTCTCCTCACATTCTTTTCAAGTTTCTAGCAGTTTCTCTACTTGTCTGGTGCATTGTATGCGTTTTCTTTTTTGGCATCGGCTACGAACTGCTACCTAATTAAGTATCGATCGCTTCCTTCCTCTGCGAATTTGCATAATAGATTTCCGCCGTGAGAAGATGAAAGGTTGAAAAGAACATGACGTCATCTGTAGCTTTTTCGGGGAACCATAGACAAAATTTTGTTTGTGAACCAGTTTTTAGGATGTTTTACGTTTGAGTCCAAGACTAGCGTTTAGCGACGAAGAACTAGCGCATTGAAAATACTCTATTCCTGAATTTCGGAGGGAAACTTCTCGTGATCGAGTGACAACGGATGAAAAGGTGGATACCACAGGTCAAATGCAGTGCGTGGGATATGGTTTGACAGAATCACAGCCAGTGATGACTCGGCTAGTCCGTGGGGGGAAAACAAACTCGTTTATTTCGTACTGTTGTACCTGCAGGCAAGGTGCACTAATGAGGACCCGTGTTGTCAAACGTGTCCCGGTACTCGCCAGAGGCTTGGTCGCATAGTTGCATTGCATACTACAACTTGAGAACAGAATTTTGCCATTACGCCTGCACTACACTTAGGTCCTAATGAACGCAAACCCCCTTCCTCTGCTGAACAATAACAAGGGGTTGGAAAGGACAATCCTAAGTTTCAACGATGTCGACTAGAGTAGCTGAAGCAATCGTACCTGGAGAAGAGGATGCGCATAGAACTCGTTGAGAAAGTCCATTATGGTGTCTGCGTGCAAAGACGTTGAACAGACAACAACGTGACGCTCCGACTGGGCTCGGTGAGAGGAATAAGTGCCTCCCTAGATCGATTATGCATCATACTTTAGAGTATTTAAGTCGTAAAAGACATAGCGATGCGAAGGCAGCCTCGCCAGGCTGACCTCGATACATTTTATGTCAGTGTGTTACCTACCAATTTCTTACGTTCCATCCAAGTGAAGGCCAACTGCTCAAACTGCAATGGGAGAAAATTCACAATTATTAGGGTTGCAAACTTGCAAAATAATACCGCATAGATACACTATGTAGGTCTACACACAATGGTTAGGAATCTAGAGTAATACTTGTGTAAAATCAAGACAAAAACTTTTGCATATAAAAGAATGCGCACATTTCTTTTTTTTTAGTTTGGCAACCAATTGAATTTCGTTTTCTCGGACGGTGCGTTGATATCATATTTGGCAGACGGTATAGCCTGTGGCTAATAATGCATATCATTGTGTCTGCGAGCAAAGTTCGGCGTGAGTACATAATTGCCCACGCCGCAAAGCCTTTTCATCGACAATGTGCCACCGCACTATAGTAGTTTATAAGGTAACCAGTAGATTGGTGCAGAATGGGAAACCATTTCCACGTGGACTTTGAAGAAATCTCAAGCTAGTAAGAGTTTTGCTAGTTTAGTATCTTCCTCGTTCAAATGTTATGATGCTTTCCGCCCCTGGGAACAGGTAAGTGGCATAGTCTAAGCAGTTCAATCGCAGCAATGGACTTTCGTTTGAAGTTTAAAGTATGAAAACTATTCAACTTCGTCGATATATTCCAGAGCGGCCAACAAAAAACTAGCAGCTCAAGTGGTTAGGTTATGTGGTAGACGAATCCAATGGAATGCCTCTGGTCTGTGCGGAACGATTCATAGCTTCTAAGCTACTTCCTTAACTCATTAACTATGCATGTATGAAGAAAGGGAAAGATGTAGCCTACCTGAGTGGGCAAGACAATGAGAGCAACGCAAATCATGACGACCATATAGAGTTGCGACGGCCATATATCTGGGACGTAGTCGCCATAACCCACAGTTGAGAAGGTCACTACAACAAAGTAGCACGACTGGAACAAGTTGAAGTGCCGATGACCTGCTCGCTGGAAATGCTGAACTCCGCACACACTGACGCGTTCAGTCACCATGAAAACATTTATGAAATATTATGTTATTTTTACGTTAATTATTTCAATCAATTGCATTAGTAACTGATGATCAGCTCGCCAAAATAAATTTTGTTTTGTTATTTCCCTATTCGATAATTGCCAAAAAGTCTAGAATGAATAGATCGTAACAGACATAGACCTTAGACCTATTTAATTTTTTAGTCCCTCAGGATCTTTACTTGAGTTTTGCAGGTCTCCTCCGAAAATCAGTTACATTTTACAATTAATAAGAAAAAAAGGAAGTCAGCTGAACGATCTTGGAGTTCGTAAATAGATTCAATTGACATGGTTGCCAAGCTCACAATAAGCCTTAATGATTTCGAGATGTTATTAAAAAAAGGGAAGCACTGAAGGCCAGCAAATAAATGTGAACGACACTGACCTGGTAAATACGAGGCAAAGAAGGGTGGCAGACAAGACCATCAACTGCTGTGACAGGGCAGACTGGGAACGCTGCATCGCCCGATGGAGGTCATTCTTTTAAAATAACAAATCAAACTTTAGTTTTCTTCACTATTTTAACAAACGTACAAAGTTTTTGTTCTAAGCGTTCTCCAAGGGGCGAGATTTAAAAAATCAATCGCCAAACGTGCAGTGAAAGCTATTTGTGGACCAAACTAGTTTGTTCCGATGGACTGCTGAAGCCTATATAATGGCAGCTTCTTGCAACTGTGAGATGCAATTTTTATGAGCAGCCACATTGACATGTGCCATGGTTGCACACAGCTCGTATACAATGTACACAATAGCGCTGGGCGCGGCGTACTCCCACCCAAGTCTAGAAAAGTTCAATATTCGGTTCTTGGTTCGATCAAGCCAACCAATCAAACTTTCCTGTGTCAGGAATACAAAATCACCAAGAACAACAAAAAGAGAGGAGGAAACGCACCAGCTGGTAAAAGATACAGCGATAATACTTACAAACATGTTTTCGAGAGCTCGTTTCGCCAGCCAACAGTTGAGGAAGACGGGAATAAAGAGATGGCGTAATGGCGAGTAAAACAACTGTTACATTCCGGCAGCGTGGTGCGATTGTCAGATGGATAATTATGGTAAACAAAAATAAAAGGTTAGAAAACTTAATATTCATTTGTTTTTTCTTGAGAATAAGGAGGTTCATTGCTAAAGACGTTGCAACGTATATACCATACGTACCGTTAAAATGTAAGGTATGGTGTTGACGAGCTCCAAAATGAAGTAAAACGAAAGGATTTCCTGCAAGATGTTTCCCTTTTGTAAAAATGTGCAATGACAAACAACCACTCGACGTTGTCTAATGCTATACTTATAGCTGCTTAGCACAGCCGTAATTGAAATTATCGCAACACTCCGATAGAAATACATAATCAAGGGCATTTTGATGGCATGCAGATGCGTATGCGTATAGAATGTAATGGAAAATATACTTTGTAGCTGAGATAGGCAACGAGGAAAGCTTCAATGAGGCTGATGAGGGCGAAAATGACTTCGATGACCCATAGCGCAGTGGGCCGTTCTATCCACCAGATAGCTTCCCAGTGAATGATGGGATTGTCCATAAACTGTTGAGGCGTCTTCTCATACGCAGCCAAATATTCAGTTTTATTACCCACCTCGCATCCGTAACTGGAATAGACATTAGGAAATAAATTGCGGAATCAAGTCAAATAAGAATAATTTCTGTAATTTCCAATAAATTGCCGGCAAGTTATACAAGACAAAGATAGAAGTAACGGCTAAAATACCCATTTTATCTTGGTTGTATGTTTATACAACAAAAATGGCAATGTCGTTTTAATGCAAAATTGTAAATATGCATGTTTTACCAGGTAGGTATCAAGCCAGACTATATTTTGTATAATTCTAACCCCTGAGCAGCATTCGAATTTCAGAGTAGTTGTTCGACAAAGGTATAGGTAAGAAGGACACAAGATCCATTTCACACCATAGCCATGAAAAGTTCATCAGATACGCGCACAGTTTATTACTATTTCATTTTTCCTCTACTAATGGATTGAAATAGAGCTGTGGCTCTTCATCTTCAATAATCCATCGTGTTTTGTGTCCCTTAAGTGGTACTGCAGTGGCATTTTTCGGATGACCCTGGGGACATTCAAGGTAGCTACTGCACCTAAAATCACTGAGCAGTTTCACAAAATGTCATCGATCTATGAACTAATTCATCGCGGGTTCTGTCAACATTTAACGAGCTTCATACATCGTGTTCCAACCTAAATGTCTGACCAAACAATCAAAAATAAATACCGATATCAATCTACGGCATTTCCTTCCTATGCAGTAAATTACTGCCAACTGTAACGGTAACATATTGTTAGCAGTTTCAAGCGGCATAATCAGCAAATACGCTAGTGCATCGTGACTGCACCTCATGAACCGCCTATTATAGCGTAACAGTAAGACATCAAATATTCATCAAGTGGCAAAAGTACTGGACTTTCGCCTGACGGCTGTACCGCTTTTTTTTACGCTTGGGGTGCCGAATGTGTCCTGGAATCTTGGTATCCTCGTAACACAGTCTCACCGCGTCACGACGGATCACCATGGTGACACACGGCGACCAGCGCAAAATAGCCGTCATATTGCCAGTGCTTTGATATTCCGATATTGGCTCTCCCTTCTATGATTCTATTTGTTATTTTGACAGCGTCTCGAGTTGAACACGTTTGTTTTTACTTTTCAAGAATCTAAACCGAGGACATTCGCCGTGATCTGCGTCTTATTCGGACCCGCTTGCGAAAACGCCATCGTGACATTTGACATACACAATTTGTGTATTTTTCTTTATTTAGTTGTATAGAGCTGTTGGTATATTTCCATGACTGCCTAACCGAACGGACGTGTAACCAGCATTCCCTTTATATAATCAACTTCTTGCTGCTTAAAACTCACTATTGGTTCCCAGCGACTCTTGCCCTTTATCGGTTGGCTTGCACCGCTGACGACACAGCAACGGTAATAGGAAACTGAAATCGAACCGTCCATCTCTGAACCTGCCTTCGTCATCTGCTCGGTGATGTCCCTGATCAAAAGGATGATCTATGGAACGGTGCACGAACTACTGTAGGCAAAGATTAAACTAGAGTCTAGACGCAGGACGAACACGCAGCGCATCGGAGAGCTCGTTTGTATCCGTTCGTTTCTATAGTCACCGCACTAACGATCCGAAGTATTGGGAAAACCGAAAGAGAAATTTTATAAATTGATACAAGGCCTGTACTAGACGACCCTGACCAGCAAATGAACTCCCCATCCCTATGTTTACCGCTGAAATAGGAAAGAATGAAGGACATAACGATTTTAAGTGGCACTTTTCGACAAAGCGAAATGCAGTTGCTACTCTCTCTCTCTCTCTCTCTCTCTTTCATTATAGAAAGCATCCCCATCGTGAAGTATCCACATTACGACCCCGATGGCGTTGGACAAAAAGTGGCGATTCTGCTCAGCTCTATTATCGTTAGCCACTACCTCCACTATGATTAGTAGGGTATCAAGCGCTCTATTTTTATAACACACACCCAAAGACCACCGGTCTCAGAGTCTCTTGCTTTTTTGCTCACGCGCTCCGGGGGTAGTAACGATGTGAGCTAAGGTCAGATAAAAGAACAGCTGAAACAAGAATACGACCATGTGCGTAACGCAGCACCAAGGCGACGGATATAAAATTGCTGTGCAGTTTACATTGATAGATGCTAACCGTCGTATTAGTATACTTGCTTAATGATAGCAAGAGGACAAGCGATTGGAAGAGTTGGCTGAACGTACTTGATTGTTTTGCTACTCTGGTTATCTCCATTACGTATATATGATTGATGATTGATGGAGATTAGAGAAATCTGTTTTCAAAGCAATCTTACCAGGTGGCTTGCGTAGGATCATTGTCGAAAATGACGCGTCCGACGTAGAGCAGGCACGTCAACAGCTTGATTAACAAGTTGAAGATGCGGATCCGTAGACCTAGACGGCAGGATGCAAGTGATTCGTTGTCGAACACGCATGGACACGAAAAGAGAAAAGAGAAAAGAAGAAAAAAATTTCAATAACGATAATGGCTGAACTCGTCTTATTGATGGAGAAATACATTCTTTTGCCAACTCGTGCTATTGAAACCGTTTTCTAGATTGAAAACTGACGCTTCTCGAAGCATCTAGGGATTTATTAGAAGTACTGCAGCAACGGATCAAATGCTCAAGGTGATACTGACAGACCTAGGTTGTGAGGGATAGACATGCAAATAGTGGGAAGTCTCACTTGATCGTTGGTTGCGTATGAAATAGAGCTGAAGCCGTTCCTTGAATGTGTTCTCGTTGACGTAGTACTCCACTCGCACTCTGCGTAAACCGAAAAGAAAAAAAAAAAAAAAAAAAGAGATAAACAAACACAACTCCATCATCAAAGTCAATAATGAAGAGTGAGTGGCCATAATCATTTAACAAGGTCGCTGACAGCCGCACAGAGAATGAGGACAACACCGTTTGAACTTTGCGGTCGATACAGTTGTCAGGTCTCCGCTGTAAAACAAAAAGCACGCTAACCTGTTCAACCATAACGAGTGAAGCTCAAACCTAATTTTCACGCTGGCATCAATACATATATACATAGTATATGAAGACTTTGCATAGATATTAAATGCTAAAACCAGCTCTATAAAGTAACATCTGGCAGAAAAACAAAATCACTTACCGAGGGATGTTTTCATAGCTATCCCAAACGGAGGCTAAGCAATTGTACGAATACATGTGGCTACTGGCGGCCGAAGCGGTAGCAGTGGCCAAAGCAGCGGCCGTGCCACTTGCGCAACTGATACGATTCTCTGCCTGAACCGATGACGCCATCGCCAACAAAGCGACTGAAAGTTGCCTACTGCAACGCGGGCATACCTTACAGATCGTCACATCCTTTTAGCCTCCTCTTTTGATATGCAACGAAAGCTTCTGTACCACTGGGGAAAGATTCCACTTGTATAGAACGAGCGTACAACACCGTTCAGGCAGTAATACGATAATTTATGCCAAAAAATCCCTTTTTGAAGTTAGTCAAGCTAACCTTGTGCAAAAACTTGTTCGCCTGAGCCTCTCACAGGCACCAATGAAATGAATTCAAACTCTTTGAGGTGCCACGAGCCGCTTTGAGAAAGGTTGCGTCTCCAGCTGTATCAGCTCACACTGATTCAGTGGATACAGCGCCCGGTTCAGCAACGGGTAACTAGCGCGGAACAAACGACATCGAAGCGTCAAGTGCAGCGGCAATGGCAATACAACTGAGAAGGAATCGGTGAAGAGTTCACACACACACACACACACACACACGCACGCACACGCAGGCAGTTGCACATACAGCCAACGCCTGCAGCACAACTACTCCCGATCGGATTCACTGAGCAAGATACAGGACAGAGGAGTGAAGGGGAGAGCTTGCGGACCGTGAACTAGACGTTGAGTATTTACGGGACAGTGAAGCAAGAGCGTGACTATCTGTCGTTCTTCCCATCCGCCGTATGGTGACGTGATCGTGGACAAGGCAGCAGCAGAAAACCAAATAAGGTACCTACCAATATGAGCTCAGGACAACATCACAACGGCGCACATGCACAGAGCATCAGTGGCTCAGGACCCCCTGAGGAACATGAGGGAGCAGAAGGACAGCACGTATCGCTAAGGCTATACCGCAGGCGGTGAGTGATGGTTATGCACAGTACAAGCGTATACTACATATTCTAAACACCAGTTGAAGATATTATCATCTGTGGGTGCTCTATTTAACGCACAGTACTCAAAGCTGGCCTCGGTTATCTATCGCGTACCACCTAAAGTGTGTGACTGTTATGTAACGAATCGACATCTGCTGAAGTTTATATGGACCGTAGGTTGGCAGTGAGGAGAACCAAGGACTATGCAGCTCTCTACAATTTATAGGCCTGTGCCAGCAACTGTGTAACTCTACATCGCCCATACATTATTATAAGCCTATATTGCTAACATACTTTACATATCCTGTATACTAAGTCCGCCGTTTTGATATAGTGTCTGAGCGCGATTGAGTGGGCGATGGTGTTTGTACTTCGCATTCACCTACTATACTTACTACTATCCTCTATAACATAAATAAGCCTGCTAGGGTTAGCTGCTCTGTTTCTATGAAGGGTGGACACAAGGAAAGTGTTTTTTCACCCGGGCGATAAACCAGCAGTTGCCCTGTTGCTCAACGCATGCGCATTCTCGTCGTGAAAGCACCCCTCACGCTGAACTAGTAATACACAGGGCGCAGTTTTATCTACAGGAAATTCTACGTGTGTTTTTTTTTTTTTTGTCTTCTTCTTCTTTTTTCTCTTCAAAGGCAAAATTTCCTTGTCTTTGAGTTGCCTAGAAACAGTTTCGCAAGAATCCTTTTTTTCTCTATCTCTTTCCTTTATTGCTTTGTTCTTTAAATTGCATCAATTTTGACTTATTCGATTCCAAATTGAATTCGAATTTTCAAAGTTTTGTTCCCATTGACTACACTGTATTATTATGCTAAAACGTTAAAACAGGACCCAGAAAACAGTTCGTGCTGAAGGTCAATAGAATCCCGCTGCATCCCTAAAATCGGTCTGCTGTAGGAATACTTTAGACGATCAGCCAGTCGAGAGACATCAACCAAATGGGCAGACACATCAGGCCCGTTGTCTTTTCAAAATGACCAATTGGTTGAACTTTTAAGTTGATTGTAAATTGTTTTTAATCTGTTAGACTTTTTTTTATATACTAAAAAAAAGCTTAGAAATATAGCAAATGTCAACTTTTGATATTCATTCCTCTTCGCTGGTTCTTCTAAACCAATCAGCAAAGTTAAAGATTGCGCAAACATAATCAGGCGTCCTTTGAGACTTCGTCAAGATCCTCCGTCCCTTTTTTTGTGCGATTCAATTTTCTTATGATTTAATTTTCCTTCGGAGGTTGTTTCCCTAGTTTCCGATAAATTTTGAAAGGTAGTGCGCGCGCGCGCGCAACTTTTTTATTCTACCCACCTTTTCCATTGCAAATGGCCCTGCACGCAATAGTCAATGAAGCCCAGATCGCCAATGGACGATTTTCAGCCACAAATGACAACCCTATTGGCCTAATTCATTATGTACTAGTGCATCTAAGAATCATTTCATGTACGCATATAGACCACCATTTTCCCTACATTGGTACGTGAACCTTCGTGATATTCAATCGAAGGATCATAGAAAGGGAACTGCGGTATCCCGTACGTTCTTGACTGCCTATCCATGAACTCTATTATTAGTCCGTCTGTGAAACGTCAAAAAGAATAGTAGTACTACAATGGTGTCAGAACAACGAAAGTCAACCACTGACGATGAAATCCCTGCTAGGCTTCACCTATCCCCTTTTCCTTGAATGTCGTTTTCAATTTCCTTTTTTTTTGGGGGGGGGGGGGTTCGTTGTCGGTGCTTGGTAATGACGAAAACCTTCTAGATACCGTTTCCACAGCTGTTTGCGGATGGCAAACAATCAGCAAGCAGCCATTATTGTTATGCCTCATTGGGTGCTTTTGAAAAGACGACCCGTTTACTTTCTCTATTTAGAAGGTTTGCATTTATAAATTGAACAGCATTTTTTGTGTAGCCAAATTATAGCCACGGTCAGTGTAGGTTCTCTTTTTCATTAACGGTTGACAGAAGAATCAGACTCCTATCCTGTTGCACGTCAGGTAAAGCGCAAGAGTATAAATGCATTGGCATTATGTAAGTGCATTTTTTTCCCAATAGGAGAAACAAAATATGGAGAAAAAAAAAAAATGGAAGAATAACAAATAAAATAAAAACAATAAACCATGCTGCCGTTTCTAATGGGGCTGAGTTTCTTTTAATTTTCTTTCTTGTCGTTTAGCACTTAATCATGTCAAGAAGCCAGACCTTTTGCGTAGCTACGAGGGCTTGCAGCTAGAAAACCCTTTTCTGTACCACAAAAACTTGGAGCAGCAACGTATAGAACAGCATGCACCTTCAATAGATTTGTTTTTCAATCCGATAAAAAATTTTACCAGGGATTTGGCAAAACCTAGGAGGAAGCACACGTTTGAGTTGTCTCAATTAAACGAACCTTTGCGAGAGCAAATAGAAAGAGCAAAGCGTCGTTTATTTTTATTTATTATAGACGTCAAAAGAAAATGCCTAGCAACGGGTTAGGCCCGCGTTTCGCCTTTTTCTCTTCGTCGCCTTTTCCACTACTTGTTTCTTGTATTTCATTTGCCGCCTCTAGAAATGAACGCAGGTAAGCACAATCTGTCGATAATTTTATCGAATGCTTCGAAAAAGTTTGTCGTCCATAAGTACGTTGCATGGCTTGAAAAGAAGTAGAAGCCGTACGCAATACAGTAGTAGGAGAGGAAATGACGCTCAGGGTTTCATCATCTCCTCCTAATTTGACTGCTATAGAACCTCGTAATTTCATTTTCTAAACAGAAAAGTGATAAACGGCAAGATTTTAGAGGTTGCGGACAACTTCCAAACAAATAACGCTAGTTAAACTAAGTCCGTTTCTGAGAAGGATAGCGCAGGCCAAGAGAACCCGGAACACGAGGCTGTTTTGACCGCAGAGAGGCTGAAGGATAAGAAGAATTACAGATTTACGTCACTAATAATTTCGGTCGAAGTGGTTGTGGTTGCCGAACGACATATTATGAACTCCCTATCCCACCCAAACAAAACAAAAAAAATTAATAAAAAAATAAAATAAAATAAAATAAATACATAAAAAAGAAAAAAGAAAAAAAAGAAAAGAAAGAAAAAAAAAAAAACAACAAAAAACCACCACGGACTGAGTGACGCGAAGTAGGACGAAACAAAAGGTCAGGAGGAGTAGGATTAATCAGTATTGAGCTAGATATGTAGCAACACCGGAGAGTAAACTGCATGGCAGTGTAACGCAGGACGACAACATGATCAAGTCAGTATTGAGTTAGCGTCCCTCAAAAGTTGACACAAACACACTAAACAACAAGAAAACATGCAAATCCCGGCAGATTCGGGAATCAAATCTACTAATACGCCTGGATATGTTATAATATTATATTAAACAATCGTGTTATAGCGACGTAATTTTCCGCATTAATCGCTTCACTACTGGCTTAACAGTTAGATAAATAAAACCAGCAGGAGCCAGAGCGCTAATATCCATTAAGTTGATGAGCCTCTGAGCGTTTGCGAACGCATCGCGCTCCGCTTAACCGTAGAGCTTCTAAGTAAACATGTCGGACTTGTGCATGAAAATTGCGACCGAAATGTTGACATATCAAATACCTGGGAATTTGCAAGGCAATATAGTCGAGACTGTCTGTGGGGTCCATGGTGGCGGGTCGCTCAAACAGCCGCCCGGGCACCATAGTGAGGACGTTGGAATCGACGAGGGACGGGCAGTGGATAGACGGGCGAGTCAATTGCCGGAAGCGTCCCATCTTCATTGGCCTCTTTCCGCTTCCATTGACACTGCTGGAGCCAGACAGTCTGCGTTGCTGTTGAAGCTGGCGACGCTCTTGTTCCTGTTCCTGCTGTCGGCGCAGCTTGTGCAGTCGGAAGAAGAAGACATTCGACATCCTTTCGTCTTATTGAAGCTCTTTAGATTTCTTGGTATTGACCCTGTTTGGCTGCTTTCGTGACAGCTGCTTTTCAAACAAGACCACCGTACTCTTTTCTCAATCTCGTTATCTCCTTTTCCCTTCTTTTAATATTTCCACTTGTTTCCGCGTTGTCAGCCTGTTCGCTTGGTTTCCCGTAAGAATTCGCTAAACAATGTACCCGTCAGTTTAATAGTAATTGTGATGGTGTAAAATGCAGTATTTGAAAAATTTTAAAATAAAAAAAAACCGGAGATATTTTTGAAGCCTGTTTCTTTCTTGAGAGAAAACAAAAATGTCTCAGTCTAACGACGGCCCGTAGCATAAGACGACGACTCTTTGACGAATGGGAAAGTTGCAAAATAATAGAAAGTAACGTGCAGACGTAAAGGATAATGCTGAAGCGCAAGTTCGGTAATACAAAAATAATTCTCCGACACCGGGACAACAAGGAAGGGAAAAAGAAGAAATCATAAATAAATGAAAGCTGCTATCTTCTTCGAAGCTTGACTGCTGGCACTTGGTCGTTCTTGGAAGAGAAGGCATGCTGGGTCGAGAAACGGGCGATTTAGAAGCATGGGATGCTTAAATAATGAGGCTACCGCATGCATATGTAAGGTCAAGAAAGCACCCTGTACACATCGAGGAATTGTACCCGAGAAACTAGCTCTCAAAGCCATCGATATTTATTTATTTGATAACGTTGGGAAGGAAGGTTTTACCGTATTCTAGTAGCGTTTGCTAGTTCATGACTGATCGATTTCTTCGTTCAGCTGTCTTTACACCCGCGCTACACTTTAAAAGCTTTTTTGCAATTCGTTTGAAAAGTGCAGTGCGAAACTAGTAAACAGTTAACTCTTCAAAAAAAAAAGTTCTGCCCCAGTTATCTGTTTCCCACTTTTATATGACCGGTATGGGATTGCATAGATGCAACTGTATGCGGTCATGTCGATGCTTATTCAAAGCGCTCTCAGTACATTGAAGTTTTAACTAAGACGTTTGACTTTGACTGCCGTATGTTGGACGGATGCGACACGAGCGCCGTCGGATCGCGCGGTTATACTCAGTCAAATGCCTTGTCTCCACTCCAACGATTGCTCTGAGAAATGGTTTTCGACTGTTATTATTATCGGTAGACCTTTGCTCTATAACCGGTGTTGACTCTATAACGACGCCAGACACATTTAGCCACACATAACGAACAACACATTATGGGCTGTCAAAATGAAGGCAGCATGAAAGATAGCCAAGGTTTCAGCAGACTTGGAGTAAATGGAAACCGTTGCGGAGAAGCGTCAGTTGGTGACGTGGGTCGCTTCCTCTTTGCAACTAGTCCCCTTTGCAGGTTGTCATGGCGACCCGAAGCCCGCAGACAATCGCTACGATGTAGTCACGGGTACGTGACAAATAAAGCGGTGAGGAGGACCATCAGGCTCAGCGAGGGGCGACGGTTAGAGACAGTAGGCTCCATTTGTTGGTAAGAAGCCAGCAGCCCGCAAAGCTATAATCGATTCCGAATTGCAAGTCACATCGGGGGCCAGCCTTAGCCAACGATCATCGATAATCAATTCGATTCCATCATCTTTCTTTGATGTTCTCACTCTACGGCAAACCAGCAATCTATCCCCATGAAAGATATCCAACTGCCCGGGCTGTATCTATCAAGTTTTTAATAAATATACGGTGCGCACAATAGTCGACTTTGTCCCATCTGTAGCAAAGCTCTCCAGGGAAAATAAAGACCAACACAGCACCTGATTCGCGTCGTCATTGATTGAACGCAATCAATTCCATACCGGCTCCCTAATACCCTAGGCAGCGTAAATCGCAACTCTCGAGATGCCCGGCTTTAAAGACGAATGTAGTTGACGACGGGAAACTGCCTCGCGCTAGGCTGCGTTAAATCGAATTGAAATCAAATAGCAGCCAAACCCAGTCGACTTTCTTTGATACATACAACTGCCACCTATGGATCCAGAAAGGCCACAAAAAAGCCAAAAATATCAACTCACAAGACCTTTCTTCACCTATGCTTTCAGATTTGGCGGAACAAATGCCAATTAGACTTAACCCACGTGATCTACGTGATGGTAGCTTATGTATAGTAGCTAATAGTACACACGAATGGCATGCATAGGAAAATGTTGGAAGTAATAGATACGTAACATGGGGGGCATTACTTGAGCGAATCAAAAGAAAACGGAAGGAACAGAAAGTGGAATCAACAAAATAAACAAAAAGAAGAAAAAAAAAAGAAAGAAAAAGAAACTAAAAAAAGAGGCAACCTTCCATCGCGCCAAAGAGTTATTAGTTTTTCGTCATCAGTCACACGGCCGTCTATCACAGACAGGAAAGCAATCACAGTCCATCAGTCACCGTGAAGGTGGTAATACGTGGATGAATGAATATTTTACCTAACGTGTATCGGCTCTGTAGGCTGGGCTTGGCTGTATACGTGAAGATGGCAAACAGTAGCAGCCCAATGGCTTTCAAAAACTAGCGGATTGCGTAGGCAAAGGTTGACAAAGAAGAATGAGAGGCTCACCGGTTCGTGATTGTCCGACTGAATCTCACTTTCACATGACAAAATGGAAAACTTTGTGACGCATTGGTTGTTTATCTCATACCTGCATTTTTTTTTCCTCTATATCTACAAAGCAAATGTCTACGTTCTGGGGACAATAGCAAAGACGTAATGTAGAAGATCGGCGAATGAGAGAGTCGCTTTCCGAGGTCACTTGATAATTGAAAACTGTGCGAAAAATAACTGCAGAATCGTCAATAATGCTGATGAATTCACTGATAAACACGTTTATAATTCCTCTATATCTATGATGTTCTGTTGCCCGTATGTTCTGCTCTTGCTATTGGCCGTTCCGACTTTTTAAAGCAGTGGCTATCATTGACCACACGTGCTGGCGACTGCGTGCGTCGATCTGTCAGCCGGAACGGAATCTGACACTAGCGGGAGAGCAGACGAGTAGAGTAGGTAGCGATGAATATTCGAAAATGAAGAACTAGATGCCACTGAGAATCGGTCAATGAAACGGAGAGGAAAATGGACGAACAAAGAAAAAAGTAAAAATCTACGAAAAAAGAAAAACAAACAACAAAACGGGCAAAACCACAGTAGCGGAGAATGCAAAAAAAAAAAAAAAAGGAAAAAAGAAAGTGTCAGTTGGAAAAAGAGAGAAAAGAATGTTGTGGTACGTTGGTATAAGAGATTGAGTCGCAAGAGCTGAAGGTAAGGAGAGAGGAGGAGGCAAAGAGGGTGGTAACGATAGTTGTGATTGTTGTGCTTCTTGTGATAATCGTTGAATTTTTTAAGAAGCGTGATACGTTCTCGGTTCGGGAGTGAAAGGGCAACCGAGGACCGTTACGTCGCGCACGGTTCGAGAGACTGACTCCGCCAGCGTGCATTACCAGTCCGTAGAACACGTTCAATCCCGTGTTGTCAGGAAAAAAAAAAAAGGGGAGGAGGGAGTGGGGAGTTGGGAGGATGTTGGGGGTTCGCAGAGTGGGCGAAGATGGTAGGCGAAGTTAGCGCGAGATGCCAGGCCATTATTCAAAGGGGTTCTTTGGCACTACCGATTGCGTAGGTAAATTTTCTACAAGACAAAAGTAGAGCTAGGATGGCTTTTACTCTACGTTTTTCATTTATTCCTGACCAGCTCTATATTAGAACTGTTCGGGTTGAAGACGCATATTGATAGATTTTTGCATCTCGTTTGTTTGGACACATCATTTCTCTCATCTCCCGTTTGTGTCCCATCGCAGTATTACGAGTAGCAACACAATTTTGCGACTTTTCTTGACTTTCACGCACTGCCCATCCCGTCGTCAATGCATCCCAATTCTTATGTAGCGCTGCTGCTCTTCTGTATAGGCTCCTGTTTCCTGCTAATTATTGTAATTGTCAGTTTCACCCGAGTTGCTCTGAGATTCGTTATACGTGTCTTATTTGTTTTCCCCCTCCTTTCCGGAGCAGTTGGTGACTGTCGAACACGAGCACATCAGAGATGTCACCAGTTACTCTCACCTTATCCCATTTTATTCTATTCAAGTGGGAAAGAAAGAAAGAAAAGAAAGAAATGAGGTAGATGAACTTTCCCATTGGATCCTGGCAGGTAGTGCTAGCTCTCAAATGAGGCTCTGCTTCAATATACGTTTGGCATTGGCACAGTTAACCCTACTTTAGTTTTATACAGCTCAGCACTGTGGTTGAACTGGTGTTGTTTAGAAACTGGACAAATGACGATCCATCACAATTTGTATGCGTTTCATGTTACCTTTTACCAGTAGGTTTCCCGAGTTTTCCTATCTGCGTAATTTGTTGGAGATTCTAGTTAGGCACAGGTCAATAGAACAATGTTTTTTTTTTTGTTTTTGTTTTGTTTTTCTTTTCTTTCTAATCTTAATCTATAATTGCTATGATTTAAAGTTATATGGCCACCTGGGAGACTACCCATCGACCGATGACACTGAAAATGTCAGTAGCAAACTCGAGTCCTCGTCACGCAAAGTTTGACTAGCGACCGCTCTTCTACAGACGGGCAGACCAAAAGCTGGCTGTAGAAAGCATACATTCTGCCGTCACCCTGGACAACAATGACGGATCCAGTCCGCGTTACCGACGTTGTCCAGACAAAGCAAACAGCATTGATAACCATCCTATCTCTATTAGAAGCTAATACTATAGCCTTTATACGGGATGAACCTTCAGGGCTTCTATTCTTAAAAAAAAACAAAAAAAAAAAACATGACAGTGGCCTGTAGTATAGGTAAAAGTGTGCCATTTCTTTTTGGATTTGATGAGCTGGTCCATATACGTTCGGCAGCATTGGTTGAAATTATTTTGGGTTGCTCACTTCATGTTGCCGATGACGCGCCATCTCTGCGTGAGCGTATGTCTTCTAAAAAACATGTTACAAATCTTTGAATGCCCATCCCCCCTCGTAACTAGCACCTTCTGGCGAGATGAAGTCTATACGGAAAACCCATTCCTTTTACAGAAAATCATTCCGGCTACAAGAAAATGACAACCGAATAAGCAACCTTTGATGCGGTTTCACCAAAAAATAGATAATAATAATTATTATAATTATAATACAATCATGCGACGTGATTCGATTGGCAGGGGAATCAAAAGCAACAAACGGCGCCAACAGTCGTCCATTCCCTGTCAGAGCAGGTTCATTACCAGATAACCTCGTTTTTGATCAAACAAAGTGAAACGAGCGCAAACTCAATGTACAATAACAGGCTTGATCAGATGCCGATTATGAAAGCTATAAGGCACATTGTGTACCTTTTTTTTTCAAAATTCAAATTTCTGTTTTACCTAAGTGTACAATTATTGTATTTGTCTACGCCATTTGTGTCCGCTCGTGTGCTCCTTTTATCCTGGCAAAGCTATCGTTATTAAAGTTTGCATATCCTTCCTATTTTTCCCTACGAAGCGGAAAGTTCCAATAGAAATGCAATACAATAGAAAATGAGTATCCAGTTTTTCCTATCGTGACGCTATTATTGCTCGCCGCAAATAAGAAACTTTATAAATGTGCAGCACGCCACTTCAAACGTTCTATGAAATTATCAGAAAAAAGAAGTAAAGAAAAAAAAAACTTCTATTCAGAAGCTGGGACTATTTTTTTTTTTTTTTTTTGTTAATTTTTTCTTTTTTTCTGCTGAGAGCAACTCTTAATGCTGTGTTATAGACTAAAGCGAACTCTTCTTTCTTAGTCTACTCGTCAATAAGTTTCTGTTGGATGATTGGTTGACGGCTCCATGGCATAGAGCAGCGGTAGCCGAAGGTGGCGTCTATATACAACGGACCATAATGCCAGAGGTGAAGTCACGAGAGACATGGACGGAGGTTGCGAGTTGCGGTACGGATCGGCGATCAATCATCGATTTTGGATCGTGCTTCCTCGCATTGTCTATCAGCTTGTGTCTGTCAGCGTGTGCGATTTGACGAAGAACAAACAAGAGAAAAGGCAAATGAAAAAAGAATGCCCGCTATTCATAGTGCGCATCTGTAGAGGCCTCCCGCAGCTGCTGAGTTCGTGCTCCGTGCCAGCTGATGGGCGACAGCATCTCTACTCTCGACGCCATCGACGGATTGCTGCTTTATTGGCAAGAGAGCCAGCAAATAAGCAAGAACATGTTCAACTATTCATGGCGTGCACGGACGGCACGGACGACAACGCAGGCTACGGTTTATAAAGCGAAACATGAAACTATAGCCAGGAAATTCATGCCATCAATACATTTTTAGAAGAAGATCGATTGAGCTTTGTGCGTGTTTGTCGCACGATTGCGGTTTATTCACAATTGTCCAACGTATCCTAATATTTCCACGTATCATTGCTTGTAGGTCCTTCGCTCATCTACGGTTGAGATTATACGGCTAAAAAAGGCAAACAAAACAAGAGAAGAAAAAAGAAGAAGGAAAAACATTGAAAGGAGTCCATTCAGATAAAAAGTGAGTTATGAATAAAACCCATAGTCGAATGTCTAACCGTAGACATACAAGTCGACCATATATACTGTACGCAACACGGGTCCATTGATTATTCGTGCGTGGTCAAATAATAGGCTTTTATGATATGAGATACATTAATGTCCATTGCGAGTGCTAATGGACGTTCATCAGAAGCGACACAAGTTTAGCTGCTACTCGATGCCGGACTCGCATATAGCGGAACTCTGTTTTCGTACATACTTTACAATCTGTAAAAGCGAGGGAGTGTCCAAAAAAATACCTGCTAAAGGACACGTCTCTATACTGGTCGACGATATACCATTTTATCTATGGGGCATAAATTAAAAGAGCATAGGACCGTAGAACTATCATTTCAATGACGAAATGCACACCCACAAGTTATAGAGCTGAAGGGGACTTCTCGCTACCGTCACTCAGCAAATTGTAAATTATTAGCAGTGGCGAGAACAGTGGCGTAGTAATATAAGCGAAGCGGATCGACCATCAAGGGAGTAGGGAGTGTCGTCAGTCGATTATTGAGATTATTCATAATTTCGCGGAATATGTGTTACTTTGAACCCACGTCTATTTACCGAAAATCATACGCTGAGCACGTAAGATGAAATACTACTACACTGCACGTAAGTTTCTCGAAAGAACAAAACAAATCAAAAAAGTTTGGAAAAAACATTCTAAGCGCAGAGGAAGATGGTAGAATTGATAGCCTACGTACGGTATATGAGTCCTATATTTACTCTATCGATCGGCCGTTACCGTCATTTTATACTTTCTACTTTGTACATCGTTGATCTCAACCGAAGCTGATGTAGGTCCTGTTTGCAGCAAGAAATAGAGAAAGACTGAAGAGGCTAGATAAAAAAGCCGGAAGATTGAAAAGAGACGCAGAAATTGGATGATGCTCTTTATACAGCGGAAAATCATTTTGCACGCCATAACAGTTTTCTCCCTCTTTCCGTCTTAGTGATCGCTCAGTTGCTCGGAGGCCATGGTCGCTCTCAGATTTTCTTCTTCAATCACGAACTGTGAAAACAAGTAAATGGCACGTGCCTTCAAATGAATCAATAACGAATGACCGAAATAGACGAACATATGACGGGTTACAGCACAAGCCAAGGTGTATGACAACGCCTAAGGGGGCAGTGTGCCATCTGTGCAATTGTGCATCCACCCACTCGTACAGGAAAGAAAAGGAAAGACTTTTTTTTTTTTTTTTGCCTTCGAAGCAAATTGTCTTTAGATACATAAATGAATCTCCGGTTCTCCAACCCTTTATTTTTATTTTTATTTCCTGTTTTTTTCTTCAGTACTTTCCGTTGACTTTCGTCAAATGATTCTAAAAAGATACGAAGACATTGAACAGTACCAAAGCCTTAGGCAAAGTAGACATCATTACGAACAAGAGACCAAGCCGCCAGTTACAAACAAAAAATTTATCTTAGATGTCCGAAACTGATGATATGTCGACATTAGTGGGAAAAGAACCGCAACCAAACCAACATCATAAGCTTTTAAATAGTAATTTTGTATCCGCAGCGGACAGGAATTGCTAAATTGTAACAATTTGGAACAATAGACTAATTTGCTACTTATTTTCAGGTTATCTAAATGATTTGATTTGCTACATCATTTTTTTGTTTTAGTGAAATGCAACCATCTAGCTCGAAATGCATCGTAAACATGAGAGCTATAACTTACACTCACTAGATGGCTCTGGTTTCAGACAATTTCAATTCAGACGTGCAACCAGTTTAAAAATTGGTCTAACAGATGGCGACTCCATAAATAAGGTCAATAAGCTAAGATTATTAAAAATATTCTCACACACAAACTGAATCTACGGTAAGGCATAGCAACTCTCAGCTGATGGCAAAGAACAACAGAAAACTCTATTTTTGTTAAGCACAATTTCATTTTAACTCTGAGTTACGACCAAGTGACGAAATCCCGATGTCATGACTGATATGCTTCTCACGTGGGGAAATTTATAAGAATTGTTAAAATGTGTCCTTCTGACGCTATTGTATTTAGTCATCGAATAATGAACGCAAAGTACCTTTTTAGAAAGGCAGAAGCCTGGTGCTTCAGCCTTGCGACAACCACTATAAGGTAGAATAATTTTTAATATTTTTATTAATTTTAAATGCGCTCTTACCAATCAAAGCACTTTATGCTGATAGCTCAAGTCAGGAAACGACAACGGGAAAAAAATCTCATACGAAAAGTTCTGCGTCTATGCACCGTGTGAAAACTAATCTTAAAATAACAGAAAAGAAAACAGCCAAAAACGCACAATAAAAACAACTATCAGTAACCGTCCGCTGTTTCCTATCGATTTAGAACCTGAATGAAAAATGGGCTAAAATACTGACTTTGATGGTCAAACCTTTAAGAGAAATGATCAATAGGAAAATGTAAGCTTCCTGACGTTGGACGACTCGCGATCATTGTGCTTCTGGCCTGGAGCAAAATAGAAATATCATATCCGCTTATTGCCGTTAACGAGAAAAGAAATTGAGACCAGCGCTGACAATAGCACATAAAAGTATCCTACCGCAGTTATAGGGAAAAGAAATAACCGATCGTTAAATCGTAATGTCTGTATATACAGTAACAATGACTGCGACATGTTGTACAACATATACAAGAAGCAATAACAGATCTGTTTTGAAAGTTAGAAAAATTGCACCGTATCAATTCACTATAGACAAACGAACGTAAAGCCGTCACAAGTAGTGAAAGTACACAGACATTTTTATTTTATGAAGGATTTCGTAACATTGCTTAGCAAGTCATTATATGTTAAAGAATTGTTGAATTTTGTTATCAGATTACTTATCAAAGCAAATATGTGTACAGGGTGAGTACTGAGTAGGCCAGCATTTAAAATGAGAGAGGAATTCAATTGACACAAAGTATCGCAAACAATGTACGGACCCTTCGTTGCATGAAGGCATGTAGGCATCCCTTCCTTATTTCCATCAAAATCAATTAGTTATTTATTCAGCCATACTTGGAAGTTCATTCACCCAAAAATTTTGAAGATCCCCTTTTTGCCCGACATTAACGCAAAGTGTTGATCTTTCCTGTAACAGGATATTTTGGGGACAACGAAAAGATTTTCTTTTTGCTATATGACAGCAATATTAACCATGATCCAAAATTGCAGCGTTACTAAAATTTCCCCGCCATTCAGAGGGGATTCGATGTTTATCTAGGCGACTGTTCATGCAAAATTTTCCGGTGAAGAAATTTGTAAGCATGACAGCGTTACGTTCGTATTACTTTCCTATTTGAGCGCTCCAAAGAAAGTGATGACAAATAATGAGAGAAAAGACCAGCGCGGCTCTCAACCTGTGAAGAAGTCACGAAATCAATTAGCCATTGGTTCGTTTTAACTGAAAAACTAAAAAGTGTCTTTCAAATTGTAAAGCAGCGAGTGCATATTAATAGAACTCAGTTGGACGGAAGAGTAGCATTACAAACGCCAAATCCAAATTCAATGATTTTTGCTAGCCTTTTTGAACAGCCTCATAATGGCGCTGTCATCTGCAGCAAGATCGCCCACAGTTCGTTCAACCTAGCAACCGTCACCTAGCGCTCAGCGAGAACCCTGAGAACCTAACTGCAAGCCTCTGTCTCCAGCCCAGTTGCCTCTCACTGCCAGTCACCGCCTCTCACCGAGTAACCGAGTAACAAGCAGATCTTTATTTTTATTTTATTTTTTTCGCCTTTTCACTTTAATGTGTGTTCATGTAATCCTTTGTGCGTAATGCAAGGATTGGGAGAGGTAAACGGTTCGTATCGACCAAAAAATGCCAGAGCGCCAACATGACCAAATGACTTTGGAAGTGGCCCAAAGACTGCAGCAGACTTGGCGCTGAGCACTAGTGATTGCGCGTTACGTAATGGGCCTTAAATGACGGCCGAAATCTACCTTTTCAGCAGCAAGTCTCCCGCGTCAAGCTTAAAGAATGCATCTACTGAAACCAAAGTTTCTATCAGGGTAGACTACTGCTTAAATGGCGCGTAAGGGATGGTATGGAATAGCATTATTCTTTAATGAACAAGGCAACTAGAGGCAACCACTGTCGTGTCAACCTAGTTTGTTGCAAAACACACTTTCAAGACTTTACTTATCGATCGGCTTATACCGCCTTTAGACTTTGTTTTTAGTTGTTCTGCTCTCCTTATTTTATGCAAGAGTTAAAGGTGCTGTTATCCATAATTGGGATGTCAAGGAGATGCGCCACCTGTCTCCAACAACAACAAGAGTGTGCTCCCTTACATCAATTCTTGTGACCTTTATTATTCGCCGGAAATCATCTGTAGAGAATGCTATGGAGAGAGAGTGATTTCAATTAGGGCCTATTATCAATTTTATCAATAGATCTTTGAACTCGATTATCCGCGTTCAATAGGGAAAAGCCAATAAGCCGCAATAGCAAATAAAGACCGTTAACGACTAACAGATTATTGAATCCGTATGATTCACTAAGTAGTAGGCTGGTAGGTAGTATAATATACCAATAAATTGGATGAACTTCAAAAGTTTATGAGGTATATCCTCATGAAGTTCATATCATACTCTCTGAATTGATTATCAACAACGATCAAAGAAGTGCAACGCTCATTAGATAGTTACGCATAAGAACAAAGTTATTAGTCTATATCCTAGTAGACGCCCCAGTTGGTGGAAAAGGACCACATTTCACATTTTGTGGTGTATGAAAAAATAAATGAATAAATAAGTAGACTATCGCAGACTATCTGTATAGGTCTACTATATTAAAAAACGACATGATAAAAAATAAATAAAATATTGATAACAAAAAAAAAAAAAAGAAAAAAGAAAAAACCTTGGAAAAACAATCATGTACCTACAGACGAATGCCAAATTTAATTAACCGTGAAATATTTCATAGGAACCATGTCTATAGCCCTAGCTTGTTTTCAGTGGCGATACAGAATCGGCAATTATAAACAGATTCAGTGGGTAGATATATCGTGTAAATATTTATTTTTGAAAATAATGGTGAATTGTATTTACACTACATCCTCTCCCCCATCTGCGCTCTATATAGTCTGTAAATGTACATTCAGTAGGTTGGTATATATCCAAGTGATAGGTAATCTACCGGACATCCTGCAAATGTAAAAACCAACAGAGTTTGGCCCAAAATAAGAAAAAGAAATGATAAGGTGATTGTAACAATAGCAGTTACTATAGGCTACCAAACGCAGCACGTAATAACGATCAAACTTAAGAGAGCAGTCACCACTGCCCTTTTTGCCCTCCCAGGTGTTCTGATTATCGTATTCTTATTTCCCTAATATGAAGGTGTATGTTCTGGCTAATAGTAAACCAACGACTAACGAGGCATAGGAAACATTCTCTACACGATTGCATAGCACCTATCTACTGTAGACCACTATCCTACAACATAGCGCGCAAGTAATCTAGCTATATACGCATAAATCTACGCAGCTATATGTGTGATAAAAAAAGGACAACAAAGTAGGCTAGCTATCGATTACCTTATCCACTGTTCGACAGACTAATAGACTGCAGCCTAGCATGCCTAAAATCAGCTATTTGTCTCCGAAAAAAAAAAAAGAAGAAGAAGAAAACTTCTGGGTATGTACAGTAGTTCCGAAAACTATAAATAAAGAAACAACGAACACGCTAAGGGCCTATCAATTAAAATAGACTGAGCGCATACGATATGCATATCAACATGATAGAGACATTTTTTTGCAGTGCTGGAACAAAAGTATACGCTGTGAGAGCGGAACAGGATTTGTGTGCGACATGCGTACACGAACAAGAACGCACACACACAACATGTATGGCTATGAGAATCTATAGTTCCTGCCGTACCCTATTTCTTATATGCTATACAAAATTCTCGGTCCATGAACCCCGGATAATCGATGAATTTAGTGAAGCGGTGTGTGACGATTAAAGTTTAGGTATATTTATATCCGTAGAGCACTTGAAGCTTAACGATGAATGCCCCACTAATCAATTTAGCTATACGTGCCATTGCTCAATAAACTGTACATAGTCTGTAGCTTGTAGGCCAATTACCTTTCGTCGGCATAACAGAAATCCATGCTTTTACAACCGCTTGTTAGGCTAGTGTGACTGAGCCGAAGATGTGGCTGAAGCTGATGCTGTGGGCTCTTAATGAGTGGTTTGATGTGTTGCTGGCAATTATTGCCGTCAACATGGGCACCAGTTTTTCTCCACTGCTGATTTCGTTGCTGTAAATGTACTCCCTGCTGACCAACAGCAGTTGATGCAGACGACCGGCTTTCCTCGAGTAATTCGTCCTCGTCGTTGTCGCCATTCTCACTTTGTTGTTCGGAAGCATCACTATTGGGAAAACCCGTGGCCACCAACAGACGACTCATACTGCAGATCTCGTGGTCCACTTTCTCCAATTTGGATTTTCCAACGACAACTCTTTTGATGTCCGCCTTTGGGACTATATCACACAGGAGGGTAGCGAAAATGTGACGCGTGTTGATGCCCGGCTTTCACGTCCCCTACTGAATGCTTTTGACCAACAATGAAGCGCCCGTTTCCGAGTTATAGGAGTCGTCCCCAGTTCAAATCATAGAAGCCCAGAACCTACAGACATATATGCGTTTTGCATCAAGCCACAGCCATGAGCGCCATCAGCCCTTTATGAGGTGTGTATACGCCTACATACGCCCAACAGAGTTGTATTAACGAAAAAGTCCCAGATGGCGGCTGTCAACTCCAGTCATATGGCATTCGTATAGATAATAAATGATAATAATTTCCGGACTGTAGGACAAAGTAAATACGCTTGCCTATCGCTTGGCGCACAAAGTTACTGTGATTGTTGACGGCATTGTTTCAATGGAAATTAGCAACGTACTGGCAACTGCGTATAAGCTTGTGTGCAATTAACAATTACTATATAAGCAGTGGAATAGCATCGTTCCGCGAAAACGCAACTTCCGACTGGCTGTACTGAACAATGTGTTGCTGATTGCTTCACAGCTCTACGAAAAGTGCTATTTATGATGGCACTGTCCACACTACCACTTTAAGAACTTGTGCTAACCTACAATACAGTTCTTCAATTCTTGGTGACTGGAAACTAAATTCAGCGTAAGACGCATTGGAAACGGGCAACTATTTGCAGTGATTTAAACTTCCAAGGGTTTAAAAGTGCACCGACCCCTAGTATTTTTTTAAAAGAAACAGCCAGCCAACAAACATTCAGGTTTAGTACAAACACTATATAATAATGCACCGGTAGTATGGTAACATGAAGGACGTAAAACTCAATACATCGCCATTCGGCGTCGGTTACGCCTATAAAGATGTTACTATGTAATGTGGGCTAGCAGACACAGGTTTTTCGTAAAGATGGCATCGTTTCTGTTCTAATAACAAGACTTTTGTTGGGTATTACGCGCCATTTAAAATTTTTGTTTTTATTTTATTATTTTTGTTTTTATTTGTTTTTTTATTTATATATATACTGTATATATATATTTTTTTTCGATAAAAAGAAAGCGAATATATTCTCCTGGTGAATCTTTCCATAAAAGTTTCGGTACATCGCTGTTTCGGTCATTCTCAGATTGCATGCACGTAAAACGTGTGAATCGTCAATATGAAGTTTGTTCTGATTCGTCTAGAAAGCCATTACCTCAGCATCAATTCGTATTCCGCTCTTTTATACGTACATAGCCTAGTTGTAGGGTCGAGATTTCTTTCAAAGATCCAGACGCTGATGGCTCAACACGCATTAGTAAAGCGACACACACTGTTAATCTTGATTTTCGTTAAAACCAACGATAACGGTATGATCATTTTCCGCTAACGATTTTCGTTCATTAAAAACCAACGAAAATCGTTGACAATGTACCGGGGGGTTGACCACTCCCAACCAAAGTGTACGGATTGGCCTTACTTTGGCTTAAAATTGGCTTAAAATTTTCAATTTTAGCCTGAAATTCTGGTGAAGATCCAGAATGATCCTCGGCCTAGTGTACGAGTTTTGGAACAGTTGCCAACCCCCCGCAATGTACGATTTCCGCAAAGGTACATTTGGATTCATGATTTTCGTGGATTTTCCATGTGCGAATTTTATTCAGTGATAACTTTATGATATTCGTCGGTTTCTATATACGAAAATCTATATATCATCTATATCATAAGAGGTGTGTAAAGCTTTTTGATAAAATGCATGGGATTCTAGAATCACAATTATTGAATAAAGAAGTGTTCCGAGAATATAGCCCACATTGAGAAATATCCAAAGGCCGTCGATTTTTATCAAATGCAATGTAGTGTCGAGCCCTTTTTCGCAAATAGGGGGATGAGTAAGAACCAAAATTATTCGTAATGGGAAACGAAGATATTTCAACTAATGCATATCTTTTATTGATTTAAATAAATAAACTAACTATTGCTTGATACATATAACAAGCAATGGTTGGCTGTGTGGGTTGATTTGTTTCTGTGACGCGGGAGACTCGGGTTCGAAACTCGCCTCAGTTGACTTTTACCATGTTAAAAATATCTTTCAAATAAACTTACTACAATCGTCGGTTAAAAACCTAACGATTTTTATATTCTGAAATGTATAGCCGGTTTTCGTCGATAATAAACGTAAGTCCCTTGTCCACCGGTTTTAGACCATTTTTGCGTACGAAAACCGCAAACACAATTTATCAGTGCAGAGATCGTTGCCGCGCAGGGCAACTGGACTGCTGTCAGATCGTAGGCTCACGCCTTATGAGAGGTGGTGTGATTGATGTCACTATACTTCCGTATCAGTCGGACTCTTTGTCTTTCGGGAGTTTCCATAGCGTCCTTTCACGGTTAACCGCACAATCACTATATCCCATATACTTCTTTATAATAACGCGGCTGCGATAAGTATTGCGAGTATTGTTAGAATAAGCGGGATAACTGTTAAGCCCTGCTCTCAAGTGTGGTTCAACAACAGAAAAACAAAATCATTTTGCCATTGAAGATAGTTGTCGTGCCAAAGGACACGAAGATGAGCAACAGGTTTGATATCCGACGTTACGCAATCAGGGTATTAGAATATTTGCAGCTGTTTCTAACCCAACGGCGTCCTTCTGCTTATCCCCCTATAAGCACAGTCACGATAAATGTCCCAGATATGCGTCGTTCGCGATGTCTACAGTATACACTATAGCCAAAAAAAAAATTAAAGCACTTTCCATCAAATATGGAAATATTATAATGTGCGAAAGGTTTAAAACTGAACCCTTCCAAGAACAGAGAGGAGGCGCAACAGCTTCGACGCAGTGTCTGTTGTATTTAAGGGGAAATAAATCGAGAAGGGATTGTTCCGAGCTAAATTATTTATGTCTACATAGGTCGAAAATATGATGTAGGTTGAAAACAATGAAAAAAGATAAAGCAGCGAAGGAAAGATCCAGTTCAGGCAGCAGTTGAATATATGTGAATGCGTTATGCATCAATCATTGCTGTCAGAATCGCGCGATTGACAACGCGGATGCTATTAAGCAATTGTTCTTTATTTTTAATATAAATTGGCTGAATATTTTGCTTTACGCGGTGAACCAACTTCAAAGCTTCAAGAACATAAATTAGAGCCTATTGAATTGATTTATATTGGTCTATGCGTCCGTAGCGGTTTTTGACGGACAGTTGATATAAAGATTTACCCGTCTTTTAATCCTATGTTAGGTCATTAGAATGACTAAAGGCTAACAAATTAACATGAAAATCGATAGTAACGCATCTATAGTATGAAACTTGGAGGATCAAAGGTAGCCTACAGCATCAATAAAGAAGCAAGCAAAGTTAGAGACCCTTCTCAATCTAGCGAAATCAACCGGTGAGTGGAATTAAGGAAAGTATAATATTTAGGAAATGTGAGCTACAATTCAACCCCAATCATCGTGTTAAGTATATTACATTCGTCCATACAGTCTACGCCTAGGGTACAGGTTTCCTCGAGATAGATGAGATTGCATAACAATAACAGAATTCAGTTATCCCGTAAGAAGCCTATTTAGAGTTGAATAATAATTAAAAAAAATAAAATTTAATCCAGATTATCACAAGAACGAATGATCTTCTGTAATAGGATGTCATGCAATGCACGTCGTGGTGTTATTTTTATAAATTGTGCTAAAACAACCAAAACAAAATTTAATGGCATATACACAAACCAACGCATTTCTTCTAGACTGTTATATATGGTATGTGTGGAATTCTTATTCACCCTGTACTATTTTGGGTAACTAGAAAGTAGTGATGTTTCGATAGTGTTTTTTTTTCAAACGTTAGCATTATCGTTAAGTTAACGATGTCTGATTTTTCACGTTACGTTAACGCGTTATTAAAATGTCTCCGTTAACGCAAAATTCGACGTTATTTCTACCGTTATTTAATTTTAAAAAATGGTACTTTCAAATCACGGTCTTGATTACTTATATTAAAATTGCTGCTGGCGTTGAACTATGTCACAATGAACAACTGAGAAAAACAGAAACTGCTGATTAAATATGCTTGCCACGTTTTAAAAGCAAAAAAAAAAAACCTCAGAGAAGCTTAGCAAACTACTGCTCACTGGCTATTAAATTATTCGTTTTCATAGTCAACCTACTACAGTAAAATGTTGGAAGCGCGCAAAAAATACAAATTTCATTTTGAAAAATACAAAAATTACATATTTGGCAGCGCCTTAAAAAAAAATTAACGTCGAAAATAACGTCTGAAAAAGGCCAAACGATAGCGTTATCCGTTAAGTTAAGAACACCAAAAAAGGTCCATTAACGGACTTTTCACGTTATCCGTTATCGTTAAAGAAACATCACAGTAGAAACTATACCGTAAATCAAAATTTTACACCGGATTCGGTTTGCAAAATTGCTTTCGCTTAGATATTTCTTCATGTTTTAAAATTTTTTTTCGACAAATTAGTATTTTTTGTACTCGTTTTGGCTATTGCCTCACAATGTAACAATAAATTCCTAGGCTACTATACAATATTTGCACCCGCGAAAACTAATAACAATTTGACGTAAAACTTACGCTGGAATAAGTACACCTGGTCAAAGAACCTTTGGGATCTTGAATTTTTATTGTCAGAGAAATGAATGTATAGGCCGCACAAAGTTGGACTGTTAACAGTTAAGGTGTCTAAGAGAATTGGTCTGAGTCCGTGAAAGAACAGCGCAATTTTTTCTTTGCATAGCGTTTCCGAAAAATGGTTTAGTTCACGAGTAATACCATCAGAAATATTATCCAATAAAACAATCATCTGCGTGTGGGATGTGGTTGCTTTATCAGGCATTTCTCACAAGGCCACAAAGATAGTCCGCATAGTTCAAACCGGAGCCAAGGAAGGAAAAGGTATATATACCGTAGGACAAAACGCCATGCACTGAACGATCGATACGTTCTCTTGATACCCTTGCGAAGACGCACACGATAGGGAATACAGAAAAAAGGAAGCATAGATATCTTAAAAAAAAAAATAAGGAGAAACATAGACAAGTTCCAGCCCTATCGTGTAGTAAATAAACGTAAACATGCCACCTGAATCCGTTTCTCCTGTGCTGTTTCACGTACAGTACATCTACGTTTGGCCTCGTCAATACGTCTGTATGGGATATTGGTTGCTAACAATGCCTCGTCACTGAAAATCGATTTATCGAATGTCGGCGGTTGACGTCGGTGGCTACGTCCCTATGGAGATATCTACGTGCACAGCGTAGACGTATAGACAGCTATGAATCTTGAGCTGACAAACATCTACCTCACAAACGACCAATAATCTGTCTTTAGGCACTGTATTCGCAATTGAAAAGTCCTTTTGCAAGAATCTTCTTCAGTTCCAAGAAAACAACGCTGACCCAGCAACCTGTAGGGCTTACGAATCAAGATAGATGTGCAAGCTAAATACATGTTACTGACTGATAGTTACCCGTTACATGTCGATAAAAACGGGGAAAAAGCTACACAAGAAGACGTTTCACAAAGTACAGTACATATCTATTCTACAGGCTTTTTATGTGCAGCATAGTCCACTGTATGTTATAGATTTACCCAACGAAATGCGTTCAGTACATACGCATAAGTGACGACTTGGGGTCTCTGACCAGAAAAGAAGAAATGAAGCTTACAAATTTAAATTAACAAGTGAGTTTATGATCTGGCCTGCCTCTTTAATATGGAAATCAAAGATGAAATACGAAACAGCGTAACATTGCATAGCCATCATGGTTACCTAGACAACCAACTGCAACTTAGAATACCACAAATGTGAAAAAACAAAACAAGAAGCCGCCCACATTCACCGGATAGCATTGGCTCGTACATAATAAGTGTGAAACCAGAGAATGACTCGTCGAAAACGCAATAAGCGTAAAGATGTGTGTATAGTATTAATCCCAAATAGGCTGTAAGCAAAACAACTTCTTGTTTTGATCAAGTTTTCTGTGATAGCTAAACGTTTGCTAAACGAACGACGGACGTCAAAGAAAACGCAACGAGATGTGGATATGCCACTGCAGTTTGACTGCACATAGAAGTAGTACCGAACATGGAACGAGAGGGTGGATGGGCCAGAAGGTTATTTGAAAATATCAACAACATCCGACATCATTCGCCACGGATTATCACAGGTGGTGTAGAACTCTTTAGCAAGGTGTACGAGATATTAGAATCAAGATTGATTCTCGAATTAAAAAGTGATTCTTTTTTTATTCTTGGACTGAAGAATCATGATTTTTTCTTGCCAAAACTATGTAATTCTTACTGAAAACTTTGATTTTGTGATTCTTTCCGAAAAAAAAATTTGATTTTTGTTGTGATTGTTGTTCAAGTGTACGAGATTCTTTCGAGTTTTACACCCCGGATTATCAGCAACAGAAAACAATTCGGAAAGAGAGTATGATAGAAGGAAAACACCAGGTGAATGAAATTATGTCTGTATATTTTGCATTCGACACATAATCAAATCCCTGGTAGTATGTAAATATACAGAAACCAGCCGCTCTATAGTTTAGTCTATAGTAAGGGACGATGATGTGCAAAGGACGGATACACCGGAGAGCAGCAGCAACGCTTGTGCTCAAATTCAATAGATGTTACACGGCTTTCACTTACCTTTCGCCGTCGTCATTGAAAAAATCCCCTCCCAAAAGGAGATCGCGTAAGCGGAAACGAGGAGGCAATGCCGGAAGGTCAGGTCCGAGCTCCACAGATGACATTGTGTTCAGCGATATCATTTTGTTGATGGATATTCTTTTGTCTCGTCAGCAAAGTAATGAGTTAAGACAAATAGGACAAATACTCCGTGGACTAGGCATTCACAATTTCACAGAGTTGTCGAAAATCTTGGATGCGCACCTGATGCCTTAACCAGTCAGATTGTAAGATGCTGTAAGGCCTGGTTCCCAACGTGCGGGCAACTGTCGCACAATTTTTGGCGTCAGAATATTCTAAGAAGACAAGTCGGAAAAACAGAAAAGTTAGTTCAAGAAACGCACTCAGGTACGCGCGTAGTACATCAAAGTATATACGTCAACAAAGAAAGGAGAGAGCCAGAATCTTTTGATTTCTCAAGCTCGAGACGCACACGTCCCGCAGCGGCGGTGCTCCGGTGACTGACTTCCAATTCATCAAAGTTGAAGCGAACCTGGCTGCCCCACCCCCTGAAGGAACTCGCTGATCCCAAGCTCGCATGCACACGCAGCATCGTTGGCTCCAGCAACTCCTGCAACTGGATTCAGATGAGAAAAGAGGGAAAGAGAAATAGAGGGTGAACGAGAGACACAGAGAGAAACAGAAAGAAAAGGGAGAGAAAACAGTTAGCGAATACAGCCTAGCAGAAGAAAGGAGAATTTCAGAATGATCTCATCGTGGAAAAGAACTATAGTATTAACGAAGAATACCTTAAACGTTCTGGTATAAAATTAAAAAAATTATTGTTTTTTAATATTGTGTTTAAGGAGGTAAAAGGCTCCCCATGAAGCTCATCCATTTTCATATTTATTCAATTAGTTTACAGCTAATTTTTTTTGTTTCACGTTTTATGGTTGGTGCGTGTGTCACGGCATTTACTTTATTGTTTACATAATTTTACTGGGTTCTATGGACACAAGAATCTTAGAAAACGGAATATGTGTAATAAGTTAATAACAAAAAGAAATTTAGCTTTACAGTAGAAAATTATTATTCTATGAAAAAACGATATTAGATCCTACGTGGAAACCTTTTTAGATTTGCATAGCTCTCCCTCGAATGCTGATCCGCAATAGTCCACAAATCGGACATTTTTTTTTGTTTTTTGTTTTAACTTTCATTGTACAACAGATACGACCTTAAAACATTATAATAACGAACAGATAAAAACCTAACTGGTGAATAGTTAGCTATATAAGTTACTGGTAATGTCTATAACATGGTGTTGGTATTAAATATACCAATAACAATATACATACTACCGGTAGCTGGCATGTTGATTAGTTGCACCAAGACAAATACGACAAGGAAAACTACCGAAATATGAGCCATCCGGCTGTAAAACAATAGGGGAGGGAAACCTGTCCATTTTTTAAAATTATATTTATATTTTTTATTTATTTTTAATTTGATCTTTGTTATAGAACTCCTATCGAAATAAACGTTCAAAAAGTTTAAAACTTTTTTGTCTACATGCCCCTCTAACGGGGTAAGTTGGCAGTGGGATCGGGGTAAGTGGGCCCCATGTATTTCAAATGAAAATTTGAGTCAAATGTTGATGTTGTAAACAAATTAGAATAACATCATAAAAAAGAAAAATTCAATAGTCATTTCTGAAAGCTCACAAAAAGATGAATCGCATTAAAAAAAGTTATATTATGTTTGTAATTCAGGCACAGTTTTCACAGGTAAACATCGTAGAAAGTGATACAGCATACAGACCTAGCATGTGCCCAATTGTAGCCTCTTATGCATATACCACACTGTTCATCTGGAATGCTATCCACCAAATTGTTTTGCTTTTTCGCAATATTGTACAATCAACCTGTGGGCCTATGGAATGGAAAATTCATTTGCAACACTAGAAACTTTTTCCTTAGAGCTTAATACTCTATGAACAGCTTTAAAAATGTTCCTGTTAGGGTATAGAGCAGTAAAACATCCAGGGTTACGCGTTATCCACAAATGCGAAAACTCTCATTTGTGTCCAAGTTGGTCTGCTGTGGCTGCACCCTCTTATTGCAATATTTAATCCGTCACGTCTTAGACCTGACGGATTTAAACTGCTAAAGACAACAAACAACAATTGTGACCAATTCATATTCATATTAACCAACGATCCGTCAGCCAGTCACGTCGGCTGCACGGATGTGAAGTGAACAGGTTGTAGGAAAGAAATGAAGGATAGGTTGGAGTGGTACTTACGTTTGAGTTGACTCCATTCTGATGCCAGGTGATTCGGTTTGAAGACGGCTTCACGGGGGGTATGGTAACGTTGGATGAAGAAAAGGACGTGGGTTGGTAGGGTGTGAACCGTTTATTTCAACTCGTCTCCAACGCTCACAAGTCGCTTACACAGCTACAAGGGAACTAATACCGTCCCAACACTAACAAGCTGGTCACACAGCTACAAGAGAACTAATACACACACTAGCTAGGAGAAGACTGGCGAAAATAAATCGTGTTTTGGGTTTTATACCACTAGTTGGCTTGGGGACGCTAAGGTTGGCGTGGGGTAATAAAAAAGAAAACATCAGCAACCAGTTCATGAAGAAATGTGAACTGGTGCGAAAAAAGGGAAACAAGGTTGAGAGATAAGGTGGGGGCATTGACACCTTGGTCAGTGGAAGGGGGGCAATAACATAATAAAAGAGATAGCGTAAAAAGGAGGTCAAGGGTGGGGGGAGAAATATGAGGTTGTACAACTTAAACTAAATACAGTTAACTTAATTCTAATTAACGTATTAACTCTAGCGGGAGTCCTTACATAGCTCCCCTTCCTACAAGATTGCGTAGGGCGGTTGGGTCGTAAGGGGGTCAGTTATTCTTCGGCGGTTCTTCCTTCGTCACAAGGGGTGGATGACCGCGGCCAGGGCTCCTCCTTGCGGCTCCACGAATGATTCCCGGACGCGTCCAGCTCACCATCCGTACTCCGGCTCCTTTTGTGGGGGTAACCGATAGGTGCGTTCGACATACCGCGCTGCTGCCAGGTCCTCTTCGTCGGAGTCCAGGGAGAAATGACTGCTGACGAAGCTGACATTGCATTTTCCGCCACGAAGCCTCGCGATGCTGTTGTTTAGCGCTGCAATGTCTATGCCCCTTTCCTGGACGTCACTGGCCGGTGACATACAGTATGGTGAGGGCCTGTCTTCGAGTAGTGCGATCGGATCTAAGGGGAGGGTTGAGGTGCCTGAGGAAAAGGAGTCTTCTTCCCAGGGGTCATCTTACCGAAAGTAGGGAGATGTCGTCGATGTCATCTGAGATGTCTGCGTCGTACATAACCTCGTCGTCGTCGGGGTTGTCCGCGCAATACAGGATGTCCTCTTCGTCGTCTGGGCAAGCCGCTACGTATCGGAATTCCTCCATGTCAGACGAGTAGTCTGCACAGTAGAGGATGTCTTCTTCGTCCGGGTCGGGGATCCAGGCCGCTTGTCCACCTTTCTGGTCTTCCCGATCATCCGTGGATGTAAGGGGGGAGGGTTGGAGCCTAGGGATAGAGTGTGGTAAGGATTAGGAAGGCTTGGTATCGAAGGGTTGGTGGGGTGTTATGAGGTACATGGTATACTCTGCACGATTCTGGGTGGGTTTATTCTAAAGGACACTAACATAAAATCTACGACATTGCATGATACATGGAAAATTAAGGGGGGCAATCAACGCGTGGGGTTTTAATACTAGGGACGCGAGAGAAGGGCTGCTGCTTCTCTGTGTTGGGCTAGGCTACGAGGATGTGAAATGGGTGGGATGAGGTATGGTTGTTGGTTTAATCCTAGCCGCCCTGTGGAACCAGCGGGAGTTGGGGGCGGGGGTATATTGACAATGGTGACCGGAGCAGTTGGGGCCAAGTTGGTGGTTGCTTGGGGTACCAACACAATGTCTCGATGAGCACGCTGAGGTGGCGTTAACCAACTGCACGGGTTAAAGTACCGACAGCAGGGGATGTAAAGACCCAGGAGGGAACCGAGTCCGCAGAATCGGAAAGCCAGAGCAATGGATGCTCCTACTCCCGACATGATGCCGAAGTTCCGAAGCCAGTATCCGATCCTTGCCATGAAGGAGATGTCTTGTGCTTGTCCGGAGTGGACAAGGACTGTGTTGACGTGTCATTCGCCCGACATTTCTGTGACATAGCCCATCTGTATGTACGCCAGGATGTCGGCCATGATGGTTGAAGCACTTAGGGGATGCGACGTTATTGTTGGGTGCAACTGCAGTATCATGCCCAACAAGTTATCGACCTCCAGGGGCATAGTGTCGATGAAACGGCGGCCTTGTATCTCTAGGTTGGGGTTGATTGGCATCCAGGTGTTGTTCTTGAAGGTGTGGGCTTTACCGTTGAAGTTGACGAAGTTTGCGTGCCAGTAGCAATCGTAGTACTTCGTGAGCTCCCAACCTTCCACGTTGATGGTCTGGTTGCCCCACCGAGGTTGGGCTCCACATGGCGTGAAAACCATCTCAAAGGTGACGTTGCTGGGAAAACGCTGCAAAACGGACACGGATGCCCCGACCGCCAGTAGCTTGGTGCATAATGGAAGGTCCAGATGCTTAGCGGCTAACCATCCGTCGTATTGTGCAGTCGTTGTAGCGGCATGGTAAGCGGTTTTCCGGCTTTCGCATTGCAGGTTACGAATTTCTCGGGCCAGGTGGTTTGAAATGTCCATTGCGAGGTCTCTGATGTATTGTGTATGACTGGCGTATTCGATTTCCGCCCGTGTCATTTCGGACAGCGCCATCTTGGCTACGGCGTCCGCGTTTTTGGGCCTCATCTCGACGAGATCGGTTCCCTTGGCGGCTTCCCGAACCGCGATGACGACTCTGTCCATTCCTAGAACCGGATGGTAGGCAGTGAGGTTTTCTCCTCCGCAGACGGAACTGTTTATCATTGAATATATAAAATCCAGCTGCTTAATTGGGTCCCGAATACGGAAGGTAGTGTCGTTTTCGGTCGAGTACTTGACGCCCATTCCCTTTTCCATAACCCTTAACTCACATGGCTTCGCTTCCTTCCAGGAATCGTCCCAGACGAGGGTCACGAGGTTGTGTTTGAAAGAGCCGTTTATTGCTCCAGGGATGTCGCCAAGTGGAGAGCTGATGGTACAGTTCGGGCATTCGCTCTGTAAGGTCACTTCTTCGAGGCGACAGTTGGTCATCTTTTCTGTCGCCGTCCGAAGCCAACTAGTTTCCACGAATGGGTGGCCTTCCAAGGCGAACGAGTTGGGTCCGGTTATATCCATCGCCTTTCCTCGACATTGTTGTGTGTCTCTCATCCTTCGGCACGTTGCTGCATCCACTTCGATGGGGTTGCGGCCGTAAGACACTTGATTCCATTGCATGAAGTTCTTGTACACTGTGGTGGTGGCTACCCACATGCTACACGTGTGGCCAGCAAAGCGTTTAACTTCTGGTAGTGTAGAGTAGATAGCGTACGTGATGGGTACCGGTGGAGTGGGGGTGGCTTCAAAAGAGCAGTCTTCCTCCGTGAACTCCAGGAATCCCAGGTTTGCCGCACCATCACAGTTACACACGGTGGCATTAAATGCAGCCAAGGGGGTAAAAAACAGGAATGCGAGGAGGAACATCAACAATAATCTAGGCAATCGAAGATACGATAGGTGAATAGCATGAAATAACGAGTAAAACAAGAAATGCATAGCCATGATACATAGGGAAGTAACGGGTTTTATTCTACGGCATGGTATGTAGTGAAAAGGCACATGGTTAACTACGCATGATGAACTGTTCATATGGCTGCTACTCAAATTATATTTAAACATTTAACATTTATACGAGGGGATACGCTACGTGTCACGGCCATTGGGGGGTCTAAGGGCCGTAGGCCAGTGCGGTGCTCGGGGCGGGGTGCTACGGGGGGGAATGGGGGGGCTACTGGCTCTAAAGCCGTTAAAGAGAGTCGTTCCGGGGTGAAAGAGAGGTCTATGTTTGGTCCTTTGTGGAGGTTTGAAGTTATCGTTCCTTCTGGTAAGGGGGATGGACCGGCGTCGAGGTCTATAAGATCCTGTTCTTCTTGCAGAGCGTACTCTTCATCCACTGGGGGTGGTACTTCTAGTTCGTTGGTGAGCTCCGGTGGTATGGGGTGATCACGGCTCTCTTGGAAATCTACGCAAGGTTCTTCCTTCCAGATCATAGATTCATACAGGGGTTTGATCCTGTTTACGGGCACCAACTGGGTCTATTTTCCCGCGCATTCTTGAATTTCCACGGTGTGGTTGTTGTTGATTTTTGTGACGCGGTATGGCCCCATAAAACGGGGATGAGTTTCATACTTGTGCCTGCCATTGGCGTTCTCACGTCGATTAACACCTTGTCACCGACGTTGAATGCTTGCTCACGAGCCCGCTTGTCGTACTGGGTCCTTTGCTGTTCCCTGGCTTGGGTCAAGTTTGCTTTAACAAGTACGAAGTCCTCGTGAAGACGTTGCATTAGCTGGGTTTTGTAGTCGGATGGGATGATGATGTTTGCTGGCTTTTGTAAAAATTGGTCAATAGGTACTACTGGATCGCGGCCATGGTTTAGGAAGTAGGGGGTTTCTAGGGTGGAGGAGTGTACAGAGTTCCTGTAGGCGAAAGCAAAAACTGGACCTAGCACTTCTTCCCATTTAGAGAAACCCTGTTCCATGTATTTCCTTAGCATTTCTACTACGGTTTTGTTGAATCTTTCGGTTAAGCCATTAGTCTGTGGATGGTACGCGGTGGTCCTCAACTGTTTAATTTGAAGTGTCTTACAAAGTGAGGAGAACAGCTCGGACGTAAAATTCGAACCACGGCACTGGGGGACACATGATACGCCCTAAGAAGTCTAGCCCTAAGACCTCGAAGGGTCCTGAGGTGAGATCTAGGGGATTTAAAAAGGCCCGAAGATTCGAACGTCGTTGGAGGGCACAGGGTTTACAAGCGAGGCAGTACTCCTTTACGTCGGAGAGCATTGTTGGCCAGTAGTATTTGTCTCTAATCCGGAGGCATGTCCGCTGGTATGCCAGATGGCCGGATAGAGGGGAGTCGTAATACTTGTTCAATAGCTGTTTTCTTAGGCTGAAGGGAACCACCACTTATTGTTGCACGAACCGTCGTCTCTTTTTCGAGATGGGCTCTTGTGTACGACACAGAAGGCCACCAGAAATTCCATACAGCTCGATTTCTTTCGCCCAAATCTGGTCTGTATTCTCTTCACTAAGGATTCCATGTTCTAAGTAATTTGTTATGTCCATACACAACGAATCTTTTTTCTGTTCGCGGAGTATGGCGTCATCTTCTTCGGGGGCTGTTCGAACTGAATTAACCGGAATTCGGGATAGAAAATCTGCATTCTCATTAACTCGACCCGGCCGGTACTTTATCGAGTATTTGAGGTTAGCCAACAATATTGACCATCTTCCTAATCTACCCGTCTCGTATTTGAACGTCTGCAGCCACTGCAGCGGGCGATGGTCACTGATGATAACGAATGGCTCGTCTGAAGGTAATGGCGGAAACGCTTTATACCGAAAATCACGGCCGTGGCTTCCTTCTCGATGGTAGAGTACTTGGTTTCTGCTTTATTCAGGTGTCTACTGGCGTAGGCGATTGGTTGGTCTTTTCCGTCGTGTATTTGGGACAAAACGGCTCCTAGTCCGTAATCGCTGGCATCATTGTAAATTAGGAATTCTTTAGTGAAATCCGGGTAGGCCAGAACAGGGTCGGGCATATGGCATTTCCTAAGGAATTCGAAGGATTTTTCTTCAGCGGGCCCCCATTTTATCCTGTCCTGCGGTTTATCCTTCGCTTGATGTATGAGGGGATGGGCGACTGTGGAGAACCCCTTGATAAACCGTCGGTTGTATTACGCTAACCCCAAAAAGGACTGCATCTCTTTAACGGTAAGTGGTTTTCTTTTATTTACTAGGGATTCGATTTTGGCGGGGTCTGGTGCTACGCCATCTGCTGAGATGACGTGGCCGAGGTACTGGACCGATGTCTCTAAAAATCTACATTTTGATAGTTTTACCTTGAGGTTTGCCTCTTCAAGTAAATCAAAGATTTTCCGCAGGTTCGATATGTGTTTTAAGGGAGTCTTAGAAAAGATGATAATGTCATCTAGGTAAACCAAGCAAGTCTTTCCTATCTCTTCCTTAAGGACGAAATTCATCAATCGTTGGAAGGTTCCTGGGGCGTTAGTCAGACCGAAGGCGAGCCGATTCCATTCATACAAATTGTTCTCAACGATGAACGCCGTCTTCTCTTTTGACTGTTCGTCCATTTCTATTTGCCAGTACCCTGATGGCAGATCTAGAGTGGAAAAGCATTTTTGGCCTTGTAACAGGTAAAGCACGTCGTCAATGCGGGGCAAGGGAAAGGAGTCCTTCTTCGAATTGCATTTAATTTTCTGTAGTCAATGCACAGGCGGTCGTCTCCTGTTTTCTTCTTTACTAACACTATTGGGGCCGCCCAAGGGGAGAGGGAGGGTCGTATAATATTGTTTGCTAGTAGTTCGTCGATGATTTTCTTTGCAACCTCCCGTTGAAGGGGGGATGCTCTGTATGGCCTTTGGCGGATGGGCCCTTGCCCCTGAGTGTCGATAACGTGTTTGACCAGGCCCGTGTTCCCCAGATCGCGTGTTTGAAATGCGAAGATAATTTGTTTTTCTAGTAGCAATTTGCGCAATTCCCCCTTTATGGTTTCCGTAACATCTGGGAGGGAGGCTTCAAAGATGGCGGGGTCGATGGTAGTAGGCTTGGTGGAACAAGATGCTATGAGTGTAGGTGGCACGAAAACCACATGACCTAAGATGGTGTAGCGAGGAAGGGAGATAGTGTGGTTTGTTTCGTTGACTATCACAATTCTGAACATCCCATTGTCACGTTTTGTAGAGACGAAGGGGTCCAGTCGAAGACCGGCGGGTAACCGTGGGTTTTTTTACTAGAAAACAGGCAGTGTCGAGAGATAGCTTGACGTCACTATTCTCGCTCTCCACCACGCATGCGGATGATGGAGGTATTTTCGTTTTAACAGCCACCATCATTGTAGGTTTGTCATCGTTTTGGAGTTGATCAGACTCCCTCACTCGATAGACTCGCCTCTCACGACCGTCGATCATAAACTTATGTTCATAAAGAGCGTCTAAACCTAGTATGCATTCTTCCATAATTTCCGGAATGACGATGAACTCTTGTTGAAAGGGTTCACGGGGCCTCTCGTCCTCGACGAGAACATCTACTGTTACGGTGCCCTGGCAGGCCAGGCGCCTGTTGCTTACGCCTGCTGATCGAAAAGGTTTACCGCTACTTCTCTTGTGTGTTTGAATTCTTCCATTTGTTGCTGTAGTCTTTCGAAGAGTCGACTACTAATGAGGCTTTTGCCTGCTCCACTGTCTACTAACGCTTTGAATGAACAATTCCCTACTCTTAGTCCAATTCTGGGGGTGGTAACTTGGGTTGACACGGATTTGACAAATTGTTGGGGCTTGGGGCACCCACCGAGTGGCCCAACAGTTGATTCGGTGGTTTCTAGTTTTCCGCCTGCGACCGCAGGATGCCGGTTGGTGTCGCTGGAGTGTTGGCATAATGCCCTGATGGTGGAGGAGGTCTTCCCGGGTAGGAATTTTATCGAGGTCCAATGTTGTTGCCGATACAGGATCGGCCATTGGTTCAGGATCAGAATCGCACATCGGCCCGGGTCATTTCCAACTTGAGTCGCCAAACCTTGTCCATTTCTGCTATGCCAATATTACACATGTATTTTGGTAGAACACTAAATATCAATGTTAAAAATTGAACACCTAACCAAATTAATAAATGTATTTTGGTAGAACATTGGCGAGCAGTATTTATCCGGGATAATTTTATCAGTAGTGGCATAACAGAAATGGACAAGGTTTGGCGACTCAAGTTGGAAATGATCCGGGCCGATGTGCGATTTCGATAACCAGCCAATAATGGCGCAAAACAACATTGGACCAACATTCAACATTCCAACATCAAAAATTAAATAGTAGCCTAAAACAAAACAATAGCTTTATTCATCGTAATATAAAGTAATGACAAACCTAGCCGGATTTGCTGGATTTGAACCCTACACCACTGTACACCAGCTTCATCTTTCAGACGCTTTATCCACTTAGCTATTACTATATCTATTATGTAATATGTTTTACGTAGTAATTCCGGAATTTGGTTAAAAACTTAGAAAAAAATTCCCAGTGAAAACCAAAGTTAGTTTAAATTTAGTACGTGGTTACAGTTCTATTATTTTTACTGATTATAGATACTAATTTACACAACAATCATTTCATTTTCATGTTTAATCGTTAATTTAGACCAAACATTTCAAAAATACAACAAAAAATGTAATTAAAAATAACAAATTTAAAAAGCACACCCGGGTAGGAAACAATACTGACCATTCTGTTTTCTTCATCCGATGTTGATTTTAGGTCGGTTCACATCGTAAATGCGTTATCAGTTACATGAGATTGGTCCATGATTGGAAAAATATTGGAATGTGGTTTTCCAAAAACCAAATCAATTCCATCCTGAGCTATTCTTAGAAAGCTGAGTTTTAACGATGCATGTATCCCGCTACTAAACCAATGTCGATACAATTTCGAACCTTTGCTGTTGTTCGATATCGACTAGCCAATAATAATCCAATGTCCAAAACCCAAATTTCAACGATTTATATATCCCAATATTTATCCAATGTCAATACAATTTCGAATTTTTGATGCTGTTCGATATCGAAATGCCAATAGTACCCCAAAGTCAGAAACCCAAGTTTAAACGATATTTATACATCCATACACTAATCCAATTTTGGTAAAATTTCAAATTTTTGCTCTTGTTCGATATTGATTACCCAACAGTAAAGCAATGTCAGAAATCGATGTTTATCTCCCGATACGAATCTAATGTTGAAACAATTTCGAATTTTTGCTGTTGATCGATATCAACTTGACAATACTAAACCAAAATTAGGAAAAAAAGATTAAATGATCTATATACTCCGATACTAATCCAATGTCGATTCAATTTCGAATTTATGTTATTGTTCGATATATACCCGGGCAGGAAACAACATTCGCCAAAATTAATCCGATGTTCGTATAGGCTTGGATTGATGCACAAAAATACAAGCTTTCTATTGGCAAGCCAATGCTCGGCCAATGATGGAATTCTGCACTTATATCAGTTATCGAATGACGAGACTAGGTAACATCGTAGGACCTATGTTAAAAATTCCTCGCTAAAATTAAACCCGGTTCCAAAAACCGGTTACAAAAACAGTGTTTTACCGTTCCCCGACTTCTACCCCAAAACTATACATATATATACATACATGCCAATAATATTATCGTTAAACAACAACAAAAATTCGTATCACATCGACATTGGGTTAGTATCGTGGTATAAAGATCGTTTAATCTTGTTTGTCCAATATTGGCTTATAATTGGCTAATTTATATCGATCAAGAGCAAAAAATTGAAATTATACCAACATTGGATTAGTATATGAATATATAAATCGTTTAAACTTCGGTTTCTGATTTGGGATACTATTGGCATTTCGATATCGAACAAGAGCAAAAATTTGAAATTGTACCAACATTGGATTTGTATATGGATTTATATATTGTTTAAACTTGGGTTTCTAACTTTGGGGTACTATTGGCATTTCAATATCGAACAAGAGCAAAAATTTGAAATTATACCAACATTCGATTTGTACATGGATATATATATATCGTTTAAACTTAGGTTTCTGACTTTGGGGTACTATTGGCATTTCGATATCGAACAAGAGCAAAAATTTGAAATTGTACCAACATTGGATTTGTGCATGGATATATATATCGTTTAAACTTGAATTTCTGACTTAGGGGCACCATTGGCATTTCGATATCGAACAGTATCAAAAATTCAAAATTGTATTGAGATTGGATAAATATTGGGATATATACATCGTTGAAATTTGGGTTTCGAACATTGGATTATTATTGGCTAGTCGATATCGAACAACAGCAAAGGTTCGAAATTGTATCTACATTGGTTTAGTAGCGGGATACATGCATCGTTAAAACTCAACTTTCTAAGAATGGCCCAGGATGGAATTGAGTTGGTTTTTGAAAAACCACATTCCAATATTTTTCCAACCATGGACCAATCTCATGTAACTTATAACGAATTTACGACGTAAACCGACCTAAAATCAACATCGGATTAAGAATGGTCAGTATTGTTTCCTACCCGGGCTTGGGTTCCGTATGGTAGGGCAGAAATTCTGTCGGTGCCTTATGTTCCGGCACAGGTGGCAGAGCTCGTTCTTTTGTTGTGGCTTGGTGAAACAGTCTGTTTCGGTGTGGAACCCCCAGGTGTTGTGGAATTCGCAAAAAAGGGCTGCCCTTTTAAAAGCTTCGGACTGCGTCACGTTTGGGTCTTTCTGTCTTCCACCAACCTGAGAGGGCCTCCCCATATAGCACATTTCTGCCGTCGGATGTCCGAATCATGGCCGAATATCCGTTAGATATCTATGTACTCAATGGGTAGTTCCAGGGATGTCCGTCGGCTAGTCACCTTGGAAGTGCAATGGATGTGCGAAAATTATATTCTACGGACCTCCTTCCAACAGCCAAAAAGATTTTCAATTGTTTCATTTAAGGATCGGCCTCGAGCCAATCGGGGCGCTTTTTTGCAAATCGGGTTTCTCATTTCGGGCCAAGAAGGCGTGGCTCAGGGTGGAAAATTCTTCTCCCCGAATTCAATTGGGGTTTGCAATCAATTGGATTGCAATCAATCGATTCATCAATGCAAAAAACATTATCGATTGACTGTTTCACCCGATCTATCCGATAACAACCCCGATAATAGCTCGTTCTACCCGCTTGCCCCGATTTTTACTCTGAAACCGAAAGAACGGCATTTTTTTTTATTGCTTCGGGGCAACGGGTTAACCTCAAATTTTTCCCCGCACCGCCCCGGTTGAAAAAGTGGCACCTCATTTCAACCCCGAATGCACTTTATCGGTGAGGGGCGGTTTACTCGATTAGAACTAATTGGGGCCGATCACTAAGTTTCATTATTAATTGTCAAAATTTCTTGAGAGGGGGAAAACTTAACCGTGTTCAAATTTTTCCCTTGAACGTATTTTTATTTGAAGTCCAGCATTTAAAATGAAAAATTTAAAAAATAAAGGAGTAATGATCTATTTGCCGGATGGTTTATTTTAAAATTTATTACAAAAAATGAATAAAATATATGAAAGTCGTGAGTTTGTTTGCACAAGCTTTCCGTTTAGCTTACGGGAACCAAGCCATTGAAAATTAACTCGCAGAAAATAAATATTATTCGGCATCTAATAATATTAAAAGCAAGTATACTTATGGTAGGATTATAATTTCAAATAATAAAAAACTACTTTAAACTTAATAAATCATGCTGAAGTTTAAAATTCAAAAAATATTTAGCATAAATTGTTTAATTTCAATTTATACACCTCTGGTTTAACCTAAGTTCGACATAATCTTGACTTCTTAAAAATCCTGTATGTGATTTGTTATCGAAAAAGCTCAAGTGTTTTTTGGTCTAATATACCATCTGTAGATTGGTACAGTGGAATAAGATTCGACTATGATGCGGGAGACCCGAGTTCGAATCCTGGTAAAGCCTAACGGTTTTTCATGAATAGATGTCCAATACATGTCATATTTATAGCCAAATGAAAGCCCGTTCGGATATCCTTAGAATGTCTGACGGCGCTGTTGAGAGCGGTCAAAACCAAAAAAAAATACATCCGTAGGACATCCAAATCGGATATCGGGCTGTCCGGAGGATATCAAAAAGATGTACTCAACATCCGACCCCGACATCTGTCGGACATCCGACGGACTGCCTTGTGTTATGTGGGTCTGTGCTAATTGCCTTTTCATTTCTGCTAGACTCTGTTGTAGTTCCGCGTTGTGAGTCGTGGCATTTTGGTCAACCTTGGTGCTTAAGCGATTTAGGGCTTCCAGCACGCTGGTCAGTTCATTTTGATGGGTTGGTGCGTTCGTTGATGAGTATGCTGCATGGATTCTAACTCTCGTCTGTGATTCTTCAATAGCTAATGCGGTAAGTTCGGCTCGATCGATAAGTGTCTCGAACGATGCAAACTTTTTATACTTTAAGGGGACTTGCACATCACTGGGTAGACCTTTCAGAAGCCTGTCCATCATCATTTGCTCCCGGGATGCGGCGGTAGCTGAATATAATATACCATCCATATGGTAAGCTTTATGGAAGGCCTTACGAATACGATTTGCGTAGCGGCGCATGTTTTCCTCCGGCTCCCTATTCATGTTGTGAAACTCGACACTCCTTTGTGACCGCGTTTCGGTCGAGTGGAATAGTTTGAAGAGTCGTGCTTTCACTGATGCGTACTCTTGGGATCGGATGGGGTTGTCTAACTTGAATGTGTCGAATTCTTCAGCAGCCTCTCCGTAGAGTTTAGAGCGCATTATGCGTAATTTCTTAGCTTCCTCGAAGTTGCCTAGATCGAGGGCTGATTCCAGGTGAGCCGTCCAATCGTCGAAACGACCAGACCTCTGACGATCACAAAAGATTGTCACTGAACCAAAGGCTTGCATTGCCTGTTCCTGTTTTGCCCTCCTAATTTTGTCGTCTATGGCTACACTTGTGACGGAGGAGGGACAGCTGGTACTTGTGGTCCCTGGGTGTGGGGTGGGGGGCGGTTGTGTGTTTAGCCAGTGGGGGTTTTGCTGCCCACTGGATGGCGGGTTGACTGGTGTCAAAGCTACGAAACCTGGGTGGGCAATGCTCTGAGAGGGTTGTCCAGATGGGGCAAACGGGTTGGTGGGGGGCGTGTTATAGCCCCACTGTGGTACGGGTAATGGGATGACCCCCTGTAGTGTTGAAGTCGGGTACGGGTTAGTGGTTCCTTGTAGGGTGTCTGCGGTTGCCGTTGGTTGGTTCTGCTCTGCTAGAGCAAGGGTTCTCGCGGTACTAACCGCTGTCTTCGTGTCGACGCCAGCTTCTAGGAGGGGGTCAACTCTTTTTCGTACGTCTCAAAGAACGTGCTCGCCTGTACTTTAGACGGTTTGCTCGCACCCGCCCCATACACGGTGAGCACTGGCGTAAATGACACCTTCCTGTTTGACGGTGTCTTTATCGACGTAGGGCACGGGGGGCCGGACACTGGTGTTGGATGTAGGGTGTGGTGGTGGGACATCGTTGGCGAGGTGATTGGTGAACTCGTCGAAGTCGGAGGTGTGAATTTATCTGTCTCTCGGTGGTAAGTGGGCTTCCCGGGTGTTTCCTCGATTGTATCGGGATCCGAGGTCGTCACGGGGCTGAACTCGGTTGGATCGGGTAAGTTCTGATCGGATCTGGCAAGGTCTGGGGTGGGTAGGTCGATAAGCCGCTCCTCTGTCCTGTGTCGGTTCTCAGCGGTGGGGTTGGGGCGTCGATAGATGGGGCGGAATCACTGCTGTCGTACGAACGAGGTAGAACTGGGGTGTACCCCGTCCGTAGGTTTAAAAATTCGAAAAGTCTGGCTGGAGTATCGAGGGGGGGTGGGTAAAGTGCTAGAAGGGAAAGTAACGAGACCCTGGTGTGCTCGTCACTTAGGCGGAATCGGCCGTTAGCTTCCAGATTATGCTGGAGCTCGAAAATGAGCTCGTCTTCCGAAATATCGTGGATGCGGGAGTGCCAGTATTTGCTGTGGAAAGAGGTCCTTTTTTTGATACTAGGTGTGAGGGACGGGTCTGCTTCGTGTAGGAGAGTGCTTGCCTGGCGTAACAGCTCTCTTCTCTCCTCCTCTGTGTCACTGTCTTTAAATAAGGACTGTGCGTGGTTTCGGAGAACGTTCGTTTGCTGGGCCAATTGTGTTTCCCTTTGGTCTGTGTTGTTGGGGATATCGAAATTTACTAGGGGGGCTGTTGGTTGGGAGTAAAGGTTTTTTGGTCGGGCGCCCAGGTGTGCCCACTCGTCTTTGTTTGCGTGTTCCCGTACTTCCTGTGGTGTGAAATATCCTTCTTCTGACCTTTGGCTACCCTTACAACTGTCTACAAACTTCTCTAATTGTTCATCGATGTATTTTTGGTTTGCTGCGGCTTTGTTTGGTCCTGGGCCCGTCCTGAATGATGGGAAGGATTGACGGAAGGACCTCCCCCAACGCTTAAGAAGCGGAATCTTCTTTCCCGCACTGCTCTCGTCCTTAACCATTACTATTTTACAAGGATGTTATGCACGCGTTAACGAAGCCAAATGGGTGAGGCGGTCTTTTCTCCCAATTTTGGGTCTGCGGGAGTCAGCGGGAGTCGGCGTGACTTAGCGTGAATGCGTTGTGGAACGCTAGTAATGGGCTTAAAGGTCTCCTGGCTTGAGAGCACGCAAAAATCCTTCTTCGTCAATTTCTACTCCCGCGTGAGCGATCACGGTTACCAACTCTCCCTGGGTAGTCTATGCACAAGTATGAGTGACATAACAAAGATCAGAAAGAACGTTTTCTTCTGGCAATTTGAGGGTTTCTGGAGTCGGCGTGAGTCAGCGTGAGTTAGCGTGACTTAGCGTGAGGGCATCGTGGAACAGTATTATTTGTTCAAATATCTTCTGGCTCAAAAATACACAAAATTCCCTCTTCGTGAATTCTTACTCCCGCGTGAGCAATCACGGTTCCCAACCTTCCCTGGGTAGTCTATGCACAAGCATGAGTGACGTGACAAAGATCAGAAAGAACGGTTTTTCTTTTTTGAAAAATTACGGTTCGGGAGTCGGCGTGAGTTAGCGTGACTTACCGTGAGGGCATTGTGGAACAGTAATATCGGCTCAAATATCTTCTGGCTTGAAAATACCAAAAAAAATCCCTCTTTGTTTATTCCTACTCCCGCGTGAGCAATCGCGGTTCACTGCACGGCAGCATAAGGGGGTGGTGTTTAAACCAAAAAAACGGGGGTTTCTGAATCCTTAATCCGTCGCTGGACGAACTCGACAAAAAGGAAGATGGCGTCCGTCAACCAAGTGGGACATAAATAAGCTAGGACGACCCACACGTTCAATCACGCAACGCAGAAAACTACTTGACGCAGGCACAACGGAGCCTGAACGAGTAAATCATCTGTTTGTAGCGGAGCGAGGTGGTCAAAAAAAGAAGGAGGTAACGGTTCGACTTCGCTGCCACCAGATGCAATATTTAATCCGTCACGTCTTAGACCTGACGGATTTAAACTGCTAAAGACAACAAACAACAATTGTGCAATGGGTGGTAACCAACGATCCGTCAGCCAGTCACGTCGGCTGCACGGATGTGAAGTGAACAGGTTGTAGGAAAGAAATGAAGGATAGGTTGGAGTGGTACTTACGTTTGAGTTGACTCCATTCTGATGCCAGGTGATTCGGTTTGAAGACGGCTTCACGGGGGGTATGGTAACGTTGGATGAAGAAAAGGACGTGGGTTGGTAGGGTGTGAACCGTTTATTTCAACTCGTCTCCAACACTCACAAGTCGCTTACACAGCTACAAGGGAACTAATACCGTCCCAACACTAACAAGCTGGTCACACAGCTACAAGAGAACTAATACACACACTAGCTAGGAGAAGACTGGCGAAAATAAATCGTGTTTTGGGTTTTATACCACTAGTTGGCTTGGGGACGCTAAGGTTGGCGTGGGGTAATAAAAAAGAAAACATCAGCAACCAGTTCATGAAGAAATGTGAACTGGTGCGAAAAAAGGGAAACAAGGTTGAGAGATAAGGTGGGGGCATTGACACCTTGGTCAGCGGAAGGGGGGCAATAAAATAATAAAAGAGATAGCGTAAAAAGGAGGTCAAGGGTGGGGGGAGAAATATGAGGTTGTACAACTTAAACTAAATGCAGTTAACTTAATTCTAATTAACGTCTTAACTCTAGCGGGAGTCCTTACATTATGGAGAACCAACTCCTTCACGTTAAAAAATAAGTTTTAGCAACTACAATTTAGATTTCTTAGAAATCTTAATACATTGGAACTAACTATCAAGTATTTTCACGTTTGGGTGGCTGGTTGGTTCAGCACCCGACTGCAACTCGAGAGTCTATAGTTCGAGTTTCGTCACAGCCAATCTTTTTCAAAATTTGGTATAGTACGTTTGTTCCCACGATTTTTGGCAAAGAACTGTAACAGAATTCCCATTCTGCAAGCATGGCTCTTTTACTTTCTCCCCCCCACATTCCTCGCCACACAGACTCCTCTGGAACCCACTATAAAACTACAAGCAGCAACAGGATAGACCTATTTCCCCATCGACTCACCAAAACACACCTGCGCCACCCGAAGACATATTCGCACATCAGCCGATTAACAAGGGAGCACCCTCGTCTAGCCGAAAGCTTCCAGAACATCTTCCTACCTGTTCTCACGCCTAGAATATTCTTGCACCTGCACCACACGCGCCAGAATATTTAACCGCTTTTTAGATTAAGATCACAATGCATAAATAACTCTTAGATTTGGAAATATTTTCACTAATTATTCACTTAAACCCTAGTTAAGTGACCTGTCCGAACTGTCACCACAGTTTGGGGGTGGCTTTACCACCGGAGTATTAAATACTAATTTATACCTCAAACTCACGTTTTCTTCCGTAAATCGTACGGCCTAAAACTATAATTCTTATAACCCCTCCATGACTCATCCTAGCGGATGGGTACCCCTTAACCTCCCTAATATTTGACTTAAATGAGTTGACAGAACTGTCGGCTCGAGTCGGGGGTGGCTTTTGCATGAAGCCTTCTTTCCCTATTGTTTTCCTTATTCGGGTCAAAGCCGCATCTTTTCCATATAAAACGGCCGTGACTTTCCTCTCGAAGGCAGTTTCTTCGGGCTCCCGACGAGTCCCTTTTTTAGTTCCCTTAGTTTGCTAGATGAAATTCACTCCCTTCTAAAACAACCGTTAGACCACACACGCCCCTTATGGCCTTTGTCAGCAACAATTATCAAACTCTTTGGCGATCGCTTGACGGACTACACGGAGCACACAATTCAAAATCAGAGAGCAACCCTCCAATTGTTGAACGAAGCCAAAGTTACAGTCACTTCATCAAGACGCTGACTCCAGCGAAGACTCAGAGCATCAGGAAGAAACAGCATCCAGTTCCTCACGGCATTCTCCGTTACCTATCCTTGGGCCTAGTGAAAAACTTTGCATATCCCACTCAACAATATTCATCAAAGACTTTCTTCAACTCCCAACCCTATTACGACGTCTGGTCAACCTCGCAGCAGTAAAAGACCTCTCACACCTGGAAAACCTAGCGGATCTTCCGGAGACGATACTAAACAAGGTACAATTCACAGCACAGTAGCAAAAAGTCCTTATCAAACGAGAAAACCAACGCACATTCACGTCAACGTTAACGTCCGACAACACGACACAAGCGTGAGCAGTAGCGCAAGCTTCAACCCCATTCTCACAGCACAGCAGCAGGCACACACACAATCACCCCCTAGCGGAAAAAACTCAAAACACACTACAGATAAGCGAGACAGCCAGCAAATTCCAAAAAAACACCACATACACCACCGCATGGAGACACAACGCAACTTCAACCAAAACAAAACTGCCAGCGTCACCCGTGGCACAATCGACGCCGACAGGAAACCACAAGGCGTTCCACACACAACAAACAATAAAAATGGATCCACTTCAGTATTCATTGGTGACAAATGTCATCCCAATAGGGGATCTGCAAGAACTAAAGAAAGGACAACACGCGCAGACTATGCTAATTCAACTAAAAAAATTTACGGGAGGACCATCAACTCGTTTCGACCGCTGGATTAAACTATTTGAAAATATTGTCACCATGTCAAACTGGAACGAAAAAGAAAAAATGAATTTTTTGGTGACCAAAATGGCCGGCTCCACTCATGATATTCTACAAAATATCCTAGAAAGCGTCACTCAAGATTACAAAGAAGTAAAACGGCTGCTACAAGAACGTTTCAAGAGAAACGAAAATCAAGACTTTTTTCAAATACAACTTGAAGAAGTAAATCGACACCCAGGCGAAGCTATTCTTGATTATGGTTTCCACCTCAAAAATATTTTTGAACATGGATACCCCAAAGGCGAAAAAGAAACAAAAAATGATGAAACAACACGACTCCAAATGCTGCGACAAAAATTTCTCCAAGGGATAGCCAAAACTCTGAGAAACAAAGTCCGCTACAGACCTTTAACTACAGACGAAGCAATAGTTGCCGAAATCAACAATTACGCTTTACGCTTGGATGGGGAAAAAGAAGAAAAAGACAAAAGAGACTTTATGAACGCAGTAGAAAAGAACTCCACCAGTATTGAAACTTTAAAAGCATTAGAGAAACTAACTGAAACCATAAATGCCCTCGCGATAGGTACTAGATATACCCAAATGATTCAAGAAAAACATGGAAACCCCCAGAGGCCTGCTAGCGCAGACCAGGTAGACAGATTGGAACAAGCAGTAACTCGATTGATAGAAAATAATGATCGCAATATAACCAGATATTGCAATAACAACAATATTAGAAAAGCAAATTCATACCAAACAAGCAACGGTTACAATCCTCAATATAGAACAAAATTTCAACACTCCACAAAATTACAATACTCCACCTCCTCCATTTGTAAGCAACCCTCCAAGCAGGTACCAGATTAACAATCCTCCACCGCGACCCTTCTTCACATCTCAATATCCCCCGCGCTCAGATTTGATTACCTGTCATTCTTGTGGCATGAAAGGTCACGTAAAAAGGGATTGTAAAAACTAAGAACAAAATTCAAATATGCGAGAGCCTCCCAAATGCTATTCCTGTCAGCCGATAGGACATAGAGCAAATGAATGCATCCATAGACAAATGCAGCAAAAACCTAATATTCCTGGTCCATCTCATGGACAGGGAAATGCTTAGGTACCAACTGCAGCTTTGGGTCAGTTGGAAGGCAAATCTCTTTTTATGGAAAAACCCAGCAGATTTCTCACATTACAATTATTCAAAACAGTTCAGCACCCCGTATTTCCCTTTTTATTGATAAGATTCAATTTGATGCGCTGTTTGATACAGGCACTGCAAGAAGCCTTTTCCACGAAAAAATTTATAGATTATTACAGTCGGAAATGCAACTGACCAGTGCTGACCGACACAGATTTATTTGACGTACAGAATAGAAAATTACAGACCATAGGGAAGGTAAAGCTACCTGTCCAATATGGAGAATTTATACTGGAACAAGAATTTATTATTACAAGCGGAATTTCTGAAGCATGCATTTTAGGTCTTGACACTGCTTTTAAACATTAGTTCGTACTATATGGACGAACTAAGACTATTTCTTTGGCGAGAGACAAAGTAGGAAGACCACCCGCTTATTCAAGCAATAATTTAATGACCTCAGTAAAACAAGGCGGCGACCTTCCCATTGACTTGCATGGTCATTAGAGCCAGAATAAGTAGGTCAGAATATAAATTGCTTCCTGGCTTTCCGTTTCTGTTTACTCCTAGCAAAGAGCTACCAGAGGGAACTACAGTAGATCAATTTTTAGGTGAGACAAATGATAAAGGGGAATACAATTTGCTGATTCGTAATATTTCAAGTAAACTCATTAATTTACCGCATTGAATTTTATTGGGCAATGTCGAAACAGCTTATCAATTAATTGGAAAAATTGACGTAAAAGATGAAAATAACACAATGAAAAAAACGAAGAACAAGTCAAATGAAGAACAAGCGGAAATCAACACTTAAATTTCTAACGGAGAACTTCAATATAAAAAACCTTCAATTAAATTATTAAATGATTTCAATTTTCACTACAACAGATTCTCAGTTAGGATATACCGGTTTAATTAAGCATAATATAGACACCCAAGGAAGAGGCCCTATCAGACTTAGACCCTATCGAGCAGCAAGGAAGCATCAGGAAGAATTAAGACGACAAATTAAGGAGATGTTGGATGAAGACATCGTCGAGTTATCTACCTCTCCCTGGGTGGCACCTGTTGTACTCGTACAAAAGAAAGATGAAAGTTTGTGATTTTGCGTAGACTATTGTAAATTAAACAGCGTCACAGTAAAAGATTCATTTCCTTTACCAAGAATAGATACCACTCTCGACCAACTACAAGGAAGTTGGAACGGAAAAGTTTATTACGACTCTTGTCCTAGCATCTGGCTACTGGCAGATAGAACTGGAAGATTCAGCTAACGAAAAAACAGCATTCATTGTAGAAAATAAATTATACCAATTTAAAAGAATGGCTTTTGGATTATATAACGCTCCGGCAACATTTCAAAGAACAATAAATTGCGTTCTAAGAAAGCATTAGTTTATTTGGATGATGTCATAATTTTTTCCGACAAATTCGAAGCCCATTTGGAAGACATACGCGAAGTATTCAACCTTTTGAAAATCGCTAACCTTAGACTTAAACTAAAAAAATGCCAGTTTATTAAACATTTAGTAAACTATTTAGGCCATATCATTTCTAAAGATGGCATCTCACCAGATCCTGCAAAAATTGATAAAATTCTTATTTATCCATTTCCTCAGTCAGCTGACGACATCAGATCTTTTTTTGGACTAGCAGGATACTATACACGTTTTATTGAAGGATTTGGTTCTATAGCCCAGCCACTAACAAAGAAAACTCGTAAACTAGCTTTAAAAGAACCCTTTGTATCGACTGACGAAGATCAGGTAGCTTTTGAGACCCTCCGAACATACCTTAGAACTAAGCCTATTCTGGCATATCCCGACTGTAGCAAGCAATTTTTACTTTTTACTCACGCATGTAGGGATCGTCCCCGACTCTAATCGGGGTGCATTTTGCCAATCGGGTTTTGAAATTCGGGGCCCTGGGCGGGGCGTTTGGGGCTCGGGGTGAAAATTTTTGAACCCCGATGTCAATCGTGGTTGAATCGGGTATGCCTAATCGGGGCTGCAACCCCGATTGCAATCAATCGATCAACGTCAAAACATAATCGATCGAGTGTAAATCGATTATTATAATGAAAATCGGGGAGTTCGCCCCGGTTGCCCCGATAAAAACCAGACGCAAATTCATAGTTTGAATTCAGGCGCCATTTTTGCAAATGGTGTTGGGGCAAGCGAGTTAACCTCGATTTTTGCCCCGCCCCGCCCCAGCTGATGAAATGGCACCCCGATTCAGCGCCGATTGCCTTTTCCCGGGGCGGGGTGGGGTGGTTAACCTGATTATTACTAATCGGGGCCGATCCCTACACGCATGTTATTATGGAATTGGAGCTGTGTTTGATAATGGTCTGACAACAGCGCCCCCTCCCCGCTTTTCTGTCTCTTTGTCTTCCCGGTCGCGCAAAATGCAGTCGGGGCTCGAGAACGCTCAAGTGAAGAGCGAACGTGTTGGAATCGGCCAAAAATACAGTTTATTGAACCCGGACTATTCGAATATATTTCTATTTCACAACATTTGGTGGCAGCGGCGAGATTCCAACAAAAGAGGTGAATATTCCAGTGGCTTTTTTACGAGCGTATTGAACCGTTGCTTCTCGAAAATTCGTTGCGAAAATCTCAGATGTTGATACGCGAATTTCATCTCGAGAATTTGTTCGTGAGAAAAGAAAAAGGATGCGTTGGTTTAACAATATTCGTCGCTAATAAAAAAAAATCGTATCCTAGTTTTCGAAAAAAATCGTTGCAGGAACCGTATCGCACGGCGTGGTCGACACTTGGCTTCACTCGTCTTAGTCGTGTAACTCTCGCTTGTTGGGTGGCGTCACCAAACCGTATTGACTTTAATCCCCGCCATCGCTCGTCTCAAAGAAGATCCTTCGTTAATTTTGGCTCTCTAGATACCAAGAAAATTTAATAGGCGGTATTAGTAAAGCTACCCAAGCGGCCTGGCACGAAAAAAGAAGAGAAGAAGTGCAGAAGCGGAGTGTCAACGCTCACCACCAGAAAGAGAAGGAGAACGTTAAGCCTACTCAGAAAATCGCAGAAGCCCATGCTATTCACAAGAGATTGAAGGAAAAGAAGGACAAAGGAGACTTTGTGTTACAAATGGTCATCGAACAGAGTGACGAATTAGAGTGAGTCGAAGCTTTTGAAACCTTACTTAGTTATTTCCACCTTGTATGGGGAACGATTTGTCCTAGGCTATGGACGGTTTGTCAGTTGTTCGTCAGACCCGAGGGAAATAAATGAGTCGTCGTTGCCGTTGCGGCGTTGGTTTTGCGTTAATTGTGTGTGTGATCGAGAACACCAGCCGTGTAGTGATTTGTGTCTGTGCTTTCCGGAGCACTGTATCAATAGAGGGTTAAAAGAGTTTCAAGACGCTGAAGAAGAAGTAGAAGTCGAGCCAGTCATCATGGACCCAGACGTATGCTCTGGGTCCATGATGGCGCGTGCGCTAACTGCATTAGCCGCATTGGCAGCTAATCAGCAACAACAGCAACAGCAACAGCAGTTCGAGCTGCAATAGGAGTAAGTGCAGCAGCAGCATGATATGCTAGCGGCTTTGGCCAACCGACTCTTGGCTGTGCCAGCTCCGGCTCTAGTAGCGGCCCCCGCTCCAGCTGTAGCTATCGCTGCAGTACGGGCGTAAGGTATTCAGGATCTTCCGGCAAGTCCCTCCAAGACTGGTTACAGCTAGTCAACTTTTGCGGACGGAGAGCCGCTATAAGTTCATTGTTCAGGAAGGCGCTTACGTGGCAAGAAGGAATTGGAGTAAGCCTTCTGCAATGGGACCAGGGGCGAGCCATGGTGGAGGGGCGAAAACAGCTGCCGAACGAATCGGGATGGACAAATAGCAGCCGGTCCGTCGGCAGTCAACCCCCCTAGCTGATGTAGAGTTGATCCCGTATCTCATCCGTGGGTTATATCACCCCGAAATGCGATCTGTCATGATGAGCAACCCGCCCATCTCCGTCAACGCTTTTCTAAGCGAGGTGCACCATCCTGGAGGGTATCAGTGAGTCGCTGGTTGGGTCTTCTAGTTCGGCAACGACGACCGGTAGGAAAGAAGTGAAAATGGGTGCCAATGACTTGTGGTTTCAAGCAGCCGAGGCGCTGACAAATCAGGTTGCCGTTCTGACTCGTTCCGTAATCCGTCCTGCCTCACCCGCTCCAGAAAGATCAGTGGTCAAACACGTGTCTTTCGGACATCGCTCTCCGAGAAACGAAATTCAGTGCTTTAATTGCGGTAATTTCGGCCACATCTCTCGGGATTGCCCTCAACCAAACCCTCGTTGGCCAAAATCACCAACCTTGGGAAACGGGTCAGCCGGTCCGACGGGGCAAGGCTGGCAATAAACGTAATTGTCCCACAACTGCTACGCCAGTAAATAGTCCATTCATCATGGCAGGCGTGTTCCGCATCGGTGAGTTGAAAGCATTGGTAGACTCGGGCGCGAAGAATGGTGTCATTTGGGAGGAAGTGTTGTTAGATCACTCGTGTTTCAATATTAATAACCCGTCGAAGTATCGGTTCATTGGCGGGACGCCAGTCAATAATGTGGTCGGAGAGATTATCCTCACGGTCAGGTATCGGGGGACGATAGTAGACCTTCCAAGAGTTGCGGTGGTTAGAAAAAGGGTTTACCCATTCGTGCTTGGGGTAGAGTGGATTGTACAGAGCGGGGACTCAATTAAAGGAGTGGGTGGAGTCGCAGAAGTGGTCATGCCAGGCGCGGGTCTCGTATCGACTGTGGAGAACAAAACAGGAAAATCTGGGGTGCTGAAAAAGGCAGGAGACTACAAAGAGGCTATTGAAGAGCTAAGCAATATAGGGGAGATTCTGGAAGAAGTGGAGAAGAAAAAGAGCGGAGGAAACGCCAGTGTCGAAAGAAGCTACGTACTCAAAACTGCGTCGGCGAGAGTCCCGGCTAACCGTATGGGATATTTTAAGTGTAAAGTGCACAGCGCAAACAGCAAGTTGTGGATGGGGCCTACAGTGGGCGTAGTTGGAGTGAGAGGGGGTTGGGTAATCCCTAGTTGCGTGCTAGTTCTTAATACAAAAAAATGTGTGTTTGGGGCGAAAAGGATTGTTCACTTGGGGCATGTGGTCGACAGTAACGGCATCAGTCCTGATCCGGCAAAACCGACCCCATCATGAAGTTCTCTAGACCCTTGAATGTAACTCAGCTGAGAGCATTTCTGGGGTTGGCATCGTTTTACCGATCTTTTATGCCCAGATTCGCAGAAACAGCGTGGCCTCTTCACGCCTTGTTCAAAAAAATTGTGGATGATGAAGTAGATTGGTCGGAGATCCATGACCGAGTCGCGACGGAGTTAATAGACAAATTAGTGACAGTGCCGGTTCTCACGTGTGACGACGGAACCTCTCAGCTGTAGCTCCAAACGGACGCTAGCGTCAAAGGATTCCGAGCATTGCTTCTGCTCAACAAGAAGGGGGAAAGCAGCCCGATTGTATTCATCAGCCGCAAGTTAAGTGAATCGGAGGAGAAATATTACGCAAACGAACTTGAATGCCTGGTTCTAGTGTAGGCCCTGGGTAAGTTGCGTGATTTTGTGTATGGAAGGTCTCTCATTGTCAAAACAGATAGCATTACCTTGTGTTAGTTGTAAAAAACAGATGTCAGTGGGAAGTTCACACGATGAATCCTGACGCTACAAGAATATTTATTAGACATACGACACCTTAGTGGTGCGGCAAATGTAATAGTGGACGCCTTATCTGGATCTCCCGTAAATACAGCTGCCGAATTGGAGTTAGTCGGAGACGTAATGGCGGTGGTGCAGAGTGGCGGATACTCATCGCAGGAAATCGGATTACTTCAACACGCGGATGAAGGAATCAGGCAAGTAGTGTTGGCGCTAAAAGGGTTCCCCAGCGAATTATCTTTCACTTTACATTCGGAATTCGTGTTACACAAAGGTGTATTATACAAAAATAACGCAAAGAGCGGACGTCCGTGGTTGCTAGTGGTGCCGTCTATTATTCGGAAAGAAATCATTGAAGAATTCCATGTAAAGCCGGACGGTGGACATCGTGGGGTAGAAAAACCCCTGGCTAGACTATGTCAGCGATTCTGGTGGATGGTGGTCGCATGGCCCTTCGCCAATTACGTTAAGTCGTGCCATTTCTTCCAAACATTAAAACCCCGGGTAGGATTGCCGGCGGTTGGACTCCTTCCCATTATACCCCCTAGAGAAATGTTCCACACGATAGGGATCGATCATCTCGGCCCCTTCAAAGCAACGAAAAATGAAAATCAACACCTAATCGTATGTATCGACTATTTCTTTAGATGGCTGAGAAAAAAGGTTAAAAAGTCCACCTAAGTGCATGAAAATAATTTTGTGACCTAATAATAAACTGAGGTATCTAAAGAAGGCCTTTGATAGTCTTATATTTGGTATATTTAAAAAAAGAATAAAGAAGACACGTAGTGCCATAAGCAAGGACAGCGGAAAACCCGCGTTTGGATAATTCTGCATTGAAATGACGGCAAGCGGCTATAAGTCATACAAATTAAAATTTTTGTTTAGATAACTTAGTTTAATATTAAGTAAAAATTTTTTCATGCACTTTTGTGTAATTTTTTATCCTTTTTTTCTCAATGGCGCTAAGCACGTTCCGTCATTTGAACCCATGCTAAAATGGTCCAAAACGCAAAGTGTTCGGATACTTTTGGCACCTACTGTATATATTGCAATAATTTTTCAGTCCCGTGACTGATTTATTTGCACACGTAAAACATTCACAAGTATATGGCTAGTGCGAACAAGGGAAGATTCTGACCAGACTATGTGGGTGGTGTACGAGAATTTGTGTTATGATCCGTCAGCCAGTCACGTCGGCTGCCCGAATATGAAATTATCACTAGTAAAAAAAGAGGCAGGATAAGTGGTAGACTACTTACAGTGCGGGCGTTGCCATGTCGACGTCTTATTGGCGTTGGGTAGAAGCCACCGTGTTGGATCTGGGGGCACGGGTTAGACTGATAGTGAAGGGGCGACGGTTGGGTAAAAAAAGGAACGTGAAGTACAAAACGAGTCTTAGCAGTGAAATGATTATTTTCTTCCACACTAACTATTCAGTTTCTACACGACAGCAGGGGACACAAAATAAACAGCTTCACACGATTGCCTAGAGGGAACTGACACGGGGGCGAAATAGATGTGGGTTTTATACTGCATCTCAGTTTGGGGACGCTAAAGTTGGCGGGGGTCATAAAAAAGAAAGCTTGCGCTACCAGTTCACGAAGGAACGTGAACTAATGTGAAACAAGGTCAAGAGATAGAGTGAAGACATTGAAACCATGGTCAAACGGAAGAAGGTGATAAAACAATAAAATCGATAGCGGGGGGGGGGAGTAAAACGAGGTCAAGGGAAGGAAAAACGGTACACAACTTTAGCCATATAATTTTAAGTTTAAAACAATTAGGCTACATTTAAGAGTCCTTACATGACTCCCCCTCTTGAAAGATTGCGTCCCGCAATCAGCTCGGTGTGGCATGATAAACAAGATCCGAGGGTCGAAGCTGACGTTACATTTTTCACCATGAAGCCTCGCGATGCTGTCGTTTAGCGCTGCAATGTCTTTTCCCCTTTCCTGTATGTCAATGGCCGGTGACAAGCAGTATGGTGAGGCCCTGTCTTGAAGTAGCGCGACCGGATCTAGGATAAGGGTGGAGGTGCCCGAGGAGAAGGAATTGTAATATATCCCTGTATGGGGAAGAGTATTACAAAGATTGAAATGTGTATCTGAGAGTTGGAAATAGACTGAACTCGGAGGCGAATTACCCACAATAATTGGTGTGTATTTACTTGACTAAGGCCATAAGGATTACACGGGAAGGGACATACAACAGGACAAGAAATGGGATAACGAGCCAAATCATAATGACAGAAACATAAGGGAAGTTGGAAGCTTACCGATGTGGCGCGAGCGTTACGGGAGCGCACGGCGGTAAAAACGAATAAGATACGGATCGTGGAAGCGAGAGCAAGAGACAACTGCACAGATAGTTCAAGAAGGCGAAAAGCACGAAAAGTGCTCACAAAATAACAAAGTTCGAGAACAAAAGAAAAAACAAGTGTACGAACCAACTCACGGTTTAAACACTCAGCAATTGACGTCTGAACTGCTTGGATGTTGCAAATCGACTCTGTTGGTCAGAAATGTGGGTTCACCACGAAATCTCGCATTTCGGGAGTGGTAACAGACGCTGATGGCATGTTGCAACTCGGCACGGGTAACCAATCAAAAGATGTTTTGTTAACAGATTGATTGTGACGTGTATGTAACCAATCAACCGGTTGTTTATTTATTGTGCGATATGCGCATCGCACATACGTCAGTTGCAGGTGTTCATCGAGGTCAGACCAAAGCGTCGATGACTTCATCTCCGAATTGACAAACAACATTTCAAGGAAATGAGCATGAAATACAGTACGAATTCTAAACGTTAACATAAGGAAAAAGGCGGATATCATAAGTGAAAAGGGGAGTAAATATAAGACAGTAAAATGTGGGCATGTTGAGTAAATATATTTGTAGGCCTTCGTTACATCGCTCCGGGCGGTGCAATATTACGTCCCGTAATCAGACTGCATGTGTAACGGTGCGGTCGTGATGAGAAATTCTAACTTCTTCAATTGGAGGACAGCAAACACCGAAAAGACCGAGACAGCAGCAAATGCGTAAGACGATGAGGGAAAAAATAGAAATGACGGCGATGACCAAAGAGATTTTGATGATCTCCCACCAGTTGGTATATCTCTCGACTCCCGCTGCTGTCAATAGAACATCAACTGGATGAGGACGATGATTCAATGGAATATCAGCAGGTGATTGTTCACTCATGGCGGCTACGATGTCGGCTACAACGTTCATGTGGTTGAGTAAATTGTCGTTATAGGATGGATTGCTGTGATGGTCATAGTCGAATGATTTCACGTCTTCATAGCGGAAAGAATGAGCCAATGTACGCTCCGGTAGTACAATATTTGGGTCGATCCTTGTCCAAGTGTTGTTGCGAAAGGCGTAAGGTTTATCGTTGAAATTGACGAAACCATTTGTCCAATAGCATGGGAAAAATTTCACTAATTCCCAGCCATCAAGATTAATGGTATAATTGTTAAATTTCGGTTGTAGTCCACAAGGCGTGATCACGGTTTCAAATGTGGCGTTCACGGCTTTACACCGAATCACTACGGTGGTTTGTCCAAAAGCTTGTAACTTTGCGCACCAAGGTAATTTCAATAGTGAAGCGGCGAGCCAACCATTATACTGGGCGGTGATAATTGCTCGTTCATTTTTAGCTTTGCGAACATCACATTCAATTGTTTGTAACATACGCGCTAATTCAATATCACGATCAATAGCACGATCTTGAATATATTGTTTATTAGCCAATCTATCCAAATCTGGGTCACTAGATGGCGGGGTGGTTTCCATAGCGACGCTTGGTGGGGCCTTCTCCTTGATGGCCGCTGACTCGGCGGTGAATGGTAGAGACTTATCGATAATGGGCCACGTTACCAAAATTAATTTTGATTGGCCGACGATTTTAAAAGTCATTGTCCGGTGGTTGCAATTTCGTTGATTTGGAGTACAAGGTGGTTGAAGAGTTGATGGAAATCTAGTTGATGATCGTCGTCCAAAAGGCGGAAATATTTTTCATTTTCCGATTTCATCATAAGAGTTCCGGTTCCAAATTCAACTGTATGTAGTTCATGTTGAACCTTATGTGTGTATGTTGTATCCCAAACCAAAGTTAAATTCAGTAGTATTCACTTTCGGCTTGCAATCAGCATCGGAAAATTGAATAATTCCCATATTTGATGGTTCAGCGCAATCGCATACAATTGTTTGAAATGCGCGCGTGTGTAGGTAGAAAAGGGATAGTATCAGTAGAAATGGCATTGACGACATCACTACACGCGAAGACATAGGGGAAACAATACAAGGAAAAATAAAAATGGAAACAACCTTATGGCCAATTATTCTACTTTATCATGTGGGTTTCTTAAAACTAAATAAATTGGAATAATAAAAGAGTAACTATAAACGTAAAGGTAGAAATTTGTGTCATTTTCTGATTTTTTTCCGTCAGAAAAATAGTTATACATGCGGCAACTAGGGGCGCGTGATTTTCCTACTTGAAAATCATTCCAATTTAGGTAGCCTTTGTCTCTAAATGCGTGAAATCTCACAAAGAATGGTGCATACCCACGCCCCTAGTTGCCGCATGCATAACTATTTTTCTGAGAGGAAAAAATCAGAAAATGACACATAGCCTGCCACGGAAAAATTAATTACCAAAAAGAGATTTAAGTTTAAGTATAACAAGAGGCCGGAATGGGTAGATTACGTATTTTTACACATAAAAAGCCTAGTTAGTCTTTGATAGTATTAAATTTGGTATATTTTAAAAAATAATAAAGAAGACACGTAGTGCCATAAGGAAGCACGGTGGAAAAACTCGCGTTCGGATACTTGTGCACTGATATGCCGGCTAGCGGCTACAAGTCATAAAAATAAATTTTTTTTTTAGATTCCTTTATCTATTATTAGGTCACAAAATTATTTTCATTGACTTAAATGGATTTTTTAACCCTTTTTTTCTCAATCGCGCTAAGCGCGCTCCGTCATTTGAACCCATGCTAAAATGGTCCGAAAACGCGAAGTGTTCGGATACTTTTGGCACCTACTGTATTTTTCAAGTTTCAAGTTTTAGGCACCCGGCTGCTTCTGCAGCCAGTTTTGGAGTCTCTTTAGACTCCTTTTGCGCCGTTAGGTGTCACTGTTATATTTCCGGGAGTTTTCATATGCGTTTTGTTTGGTCACAGTCGCGTTTCCTCAGCGTTTCTGTTTACAGTTGGCTGAGAATATTAGTTTCTCCAAGGAATTTCACAAGTGCTTTTTGTATAACATATTGGTTGGAAATGGGAATAGATGAGTTAATGCCGAGTACAGTAGGTAGAGAGAAATCAGTATTCAATTTTTGCATTATTTGTTTCAGTTTGTCTCTTTCAGGTTGGAAGTTTGGGCAGTGGATAATGATGTGTTCAGAAGTAAGAGAGATGTGGCATGTTCGGCATTGGGAGTCTATTGTGTCGTCTATTTTAGACATGATAGGTGACAACTTGTTATGCCCACTGCGAAGTCTATGGAGTTTACGGTTGATTGGAGTTGAAAATATCAGATGCCAGGGGAGGGGGCCCATTTCTGTACGCAGCATAGCATTTATCCTGTTTGAAGAGCTTTGTATAGAGGTGAGATTGGTAAGTGTGGCTTTGTTGATGTTTTTTTTAATTTCTTGTAGGATTTCTTCTACTGAGTTGTTGTTGTTCTCATTTACAAGGGAGGATGTGTGTCCAAGTTTGGCTAGGGAGTCAGCCCTTTCATTTCCTGCAATACCTACGTGGCTTGGGATCCACAGTTTAATTACTTGTTTCTTAGAGCTTCTTATATCTTCTTGTTTTTGCAGGATCTTGTTAATTAGAACACTTTTGGTGAATTTTGAACCTGTAGTCAATTGGAGGGCAGATAGAGAGTCACATACTAGTACGTTGTCTTGTGCTCCATACTCTTTGATAATATCTAATGTTCTTTCTATTGCACATAGCTCCGTCGTTGTAGAGCTGCGAGCTTCGGTCAGTTTCCAGGATTCTGCCAGATGACGTTTTGGGCACCATACACTATATCCAGCTACATCTTGTATATGGTCATGGGAACCGTCAGTGAAGTATACCATGCTGTACTTGGGCATGTTAACTAGAAAATTTTCAAAGAGTGCTCTTGTTTTAGGAGGGTTCAAGATGGCTTCCCTCTTGCTGATGGCCAGTTTTTGGAATGGAAAGTGCTTGATTTCCCATGGCGGAGGTAAGTGTCCTATTTGGTGTGCCTCTATTCTTCCCCTATCACTAGGGCATTCGTTAAGGTAGTCGTTGATTAGGATCAGGCTCGGTGTGGATCGAATTTTCCAACTTGTTCGATGGTGTTGCAAGTTATTTAGTAAAGATTGAACTGGGTTATTGTGGTTGTTTGTTGTAGCTCTTACTAAATATCTTGTTGCAAGGTATTTACGTCTGTCTAGGAGTGGTTCTATCCCGAGTTCCAGCTGTAATTGTATGATGGGGGTGGAGCGGAAGGCTTGCAGGATAAGGCGTAGAAATTTATTTTGCGTGGTTTCCAGCTTTTTTAAAAGGGAGTTCGTCGCAGAAATTAAAACTGGTGAGGCATAATCAAAGACGCTTCTGACTAAGTCTTTGTATAGGTTAATAAGCGTAGTGATGTCCAATGGCGATCTTTGCTTGCTTAAGCATCTTAGCACCAGTCCTTTCTTTTCTACCTTGGAGCACACATAGTCCACTTGGACGTCCTATCTTAGTTTGGAATCGAAGATCACTCCTAGGTATTGGAATCCGTTTGTCATGTTGATTATCTGGCTATTTAAAACGAGTTTTTGATTTTTTGGGGGATGTCTCTGCCTTGAGAAGACAACTAACGCACATTTGGGGACGGCGAATTTCAATCTCCACTTCGTGGCCCACTTTCCTATTGCGTTCAGGTGGGGTTGAAGGATCTGGAGTGCAGTGTTATTGTTCTGGGCTCTGCATAGGGTAGCTACGTCGTCTGCGAAGATGATGTTAGTGTTCAGTTTTCTTGATGGGAAATCGTGCATCATCACTAGGAAGAGAATGGGACTCAGGACTGATCCTTGGGGCACTCCTACGTTTTGTTTTGCGGTGTCAGATTTACCTCCATCAATTGTTACTTTCATCTTTCTTTTTTCCAGGAAATGTTTTATCCATAGAAGGAGTTTGCCCCGAATACTAAGCTGGGAAAGTTTGAAAAGCAATCCGAGGTGCCACGTCGAGTCGTACGCTCCAGCAATGTCCAGAAAGACAGCCTAGGTATTAATGCCTTTGTTGAAACCTTGTTTAATGAGAGCCTCCAGGGTCAGGATCTGGTTTAGGGTTGAACGGCCTTGGCGGAATCCTGCTTGATTGCTTGGTAGAAGTTTATTAGTTTCAAGGTGCCATGCCTGTCGTTTACTGATTATTTTCTCCATCAGCTTGCTAACGCAGGAAGTTAAGGCTATAGGTCTGTATGCTTCCGGGTCCGAAGGTACTTTTCCTGGTTTGGGAATAGGGATAATGGTGGAAATTTTCCATTGTCTAGGTATGTATGACGTGTTGTAGGATAGGTTTAAAAGATGAAGGAATAATTCGGTGTTTGTTTTGTCTAGGTTCCTTAGCATAGTGTTGTGGACTAGGTCGTCTCCCATGGTGGTTTTCTTCAGCTGGTTTATGGCTTCCTGTATTTCGGTAAGTGTTATCGGTTGATTGTAACTTTCTATCCAGCAATCCTGTGAGGGTTTCCTGATTTCTCTTTCCATCTGTTTAACGTGGGTTTTGGAGTTGTTGTCAGAGAGTGTTGGTGTTCGTTGATATTTTGAGAAAACTTCTGCTAGGATTTGTGCTTTTTGATGCGGTTGGGTGATTTCCGTTCCGTCTGGTAGGATAAAATGGTTGCACTGGGGAGATTTCACTGGTAAATTGGACATTTTCTTTACGAAATTCCATGTAGCCTTGGGATCTTTATTCATATTTATGGAGGCGAGGAACTTATCCCAAGCATTTCTTTTCGAGGTCAGAATAGTTTTCCGCGATTTGTTTTTTTCCGCGATTGCTCTGTTGAGGTCTGATTTATTTACAGGCGTGGGCCATTTGGTCCAAGTTCTCCATGCTTTGCGGCATAATGCAACTCTTTTTGAGCACTCTGGATTCCACCATGGTCTTTGGGGGTACTTTGTCTGACTTCTATTTGATTTCAGGCGGAAAGTTTCTTTACTTGCTTGTGTGATAGCAGTGTAGAAGATTTTGAATGCCTCTTTTGGGTTGGCTATTGTCAGAATATGCTCTCTACGGAGGTAATCAGATATCTTCCTGTTCCATTCCGGCCATTTGTCATCTACCAGAGTCCATCTGGGTTGAATTTTTTCTTTGTTGATGCGGTCTGTAGAGTTCAATTCAGTGAGGATTGGGAAGTGGTCACTGCTTAAGAAGGGTCCGACCATGGAATTAGCATGATAGGCGAGGCTTGGATGGGTTATTAGGAGGTCTAGCGTGTTGCACCTGCGTGTACTTGGACCCATTCTAGTAGTTAGACCTCTCGGAGTGATTAAGATTAGTTGATCTGCACCTGTTAGGAATTGTCCAATTTCCCTGCCCACCGTATTGAACGTGTTGTCTTTGGTCCATCTTGGTGAATGTCCATTAAAATCTCCACCGATAATGCATTCATTTTTCTTGTTTGACAGATAGGATAAGAGACTAGAGATGGTAGAGTTTCCATTTGGACAATAAATTGAAAATATTTCAATTTTCCTTGAGGCCGAGATGGTCAGGGTAACCCCAATTGCTTCACAGTTTGAGAGGGTTGGTATAGCGATCGGAGTAGTTTGCCAGTCCTTACGTATCAGTAAGGCTACACCTCCTCCTCTTCCTGATGGGCGATTACAGAAGTGCATCTTAAAATTTGGGAAGGTTGGTACGAAGTTATCCTTCCACCACGTTTCGGATAAGAGGATGACATCAGGTTTTATGTGATAGAGGTATGCTTGAAATTCGTTTTTTTTATCTTTATTAAGGCCACTTGCATTGAATTGTAAGATTTTAAACTTCTTATACATTATTTTCAATTGTTCGTTGGTTTATCCATGTTCCTGATAGTATTCCGTCTACATCCATGTCAATTTCAGGGGAAGAGGGCAGGTATGATCGTCCTGGTGTTGTTACTTCTGGTTCATACTGTTTGCTGGTGGTTGTTTTACCCATCAACTTAGGAATTTTGCTTGAGGGTGCACGTCTATTCGTTGCTATGTTGCTTAGCAGCATGGCAAATTTTTGGTCTAGCTGGTTGAGTAATTTGTTCGAGCCCTCTTGAATAGAATTTTCTAAGGAAGCTATTTTTCCTCAATTTTGACCAGTTTGGCTATGTTCAACTCAATTTTCGTTAGCGCTTCTTCTGTAGACTTTTGTTTGTTTTCTAGTGTTTCGATCCTTGATTTGAGTGTTTCTATTTCTTGGGTTGATTCAATTTGCTGCTTACTGGGTTGTGAATTTCTGGGGTGTTCAGCTTGATGGATCTCTTGGTCGAAAGTCCTGGTAAGTATTTTGGTTCAGCCTTGCTTCAGCTTCATTAAACGAAATTTTCATCTTGATAGCCATCCTGATAATTTCTTGTTTCTTCTTGTATTTAGGGCAATCCTTATCAATGGAGCTATGGTCTCTACTATGACAATTTATACAGAACTTATGATGGTTGCAGTCTTCGTTCTGTAGGTGACCTTTTTGACAGTTTGGGCATACTGTTTCTTGTCTACATGTTTTCTGGGAGTGACCAAGTCTCCAGCATTTCTTGCATTGTAATGGTTTTGGTATATAAGGTTTAATTGGGTAGCTCCAATCAGCAATCAGGAGACTTCGGGGGATAATGGTCGTCGGGAAGGTGAGTATAACTGTGATGCTGTTTCCTGCTTTCGATGGGATACCTGTGTAGTTTGTGACTCCTACTTCCTCCATGAGGGTGTCTAGTTCGTTGCTTCCATGCAATTCGATTGGAACCCCATGTATTACACCTTTATTGAGCCATTCTGCTTCTATGTTGGTAATAGTCACTTTGTACTCTAGTACCTGGGAGGTAGCCAAGATTTGGAGTTTTTGGGCCGTAGTTTTGGGGTGAAGGATAAGAGCTGTGCCGGCTTGATTCGGTTGCATCTTATGCAGTTGTCCAAAGAGACGGGTGACTTCCTGGGTGAGTTTCACCTTTTGGGCGTATGATAAAACAGTTTTGTGTTCATTATTATTGTGTAAATGGAAAATCCTTCGGAGGCTGGTTGAAGATGCGTCGAAGAAAGCATCGCATTACAACAAGTACGTAGACGAAGACAGGTCGCCATTTTGATGAGTGTCGTTTTCTTTGTTTGTAAAGTGAAAGATAAGCGAAAAGAAGAAAGGAAAAGAAGTGAAAGAAGAATATAGAAGGCGGAATAGGAGAAGAATTCGGGACTAACGGATTGCTACGATAATACTAATATAATTTCCCTGTTACTTTATGCGTATTAGTACTTTTACTCGTAGTTTAAAACTCGACCGATAGATGACGTTGTTCTAGTATACTTTTTGACCGCTAGATGGCATGAGAATTTCAACTCTTGAAATAAATAAGTCTAACTTAGAAAATGAGACTTATTGATTAAAAATGACAAATAACTTGATGAATTTAGTTAAGTAAGGTTTTTATTTATCTAACGGGGAGGTTTTTATTTTACGATAAGTAAAAAGTTAGTTTGTCAGAGATGGAATGACATGCTTGAATATACCTATAGGTTGTATACTTTGCTTAGATAATTGGTTAGAAATCTCGCTTGCAACGCGAGGGTACTCGGGTTCAAATCCCGGAGGAAGCTTGAAAAAGTAAACAAGTATGCGTGGCTCCCATATATGGAAGGTGGATCAAAATGTTAAAGTCGTGGCCTTTCCAAACACTTCTTGTATATTGAGGCCTCGCGCTCTTCTCAGTATTCAATTCAGCGGCCGTGTAGCTCTTGAGGTGGCAAGAGTTGTTCATCGGAATTAATAATGTTTTACAGGATTAGTTAAAAGTAATTTTAGGCGAATGTAATTATATATGTATTTAATTTTAATGAAAAAAAAAAATTTTTTTTATAGAAACATATAAAAATTATATGATTTTTAGAACCTAACCTTTTTTTGAGACTATTGAACTAATGATTGGACTTATACTGATTTTTTAATTATATTTTTTTTTTTTTTTTTTATTTTTTTTTTTTTTTTTTTTTTTTTTTTTTTTTTTTTTTTTTTTTTTTTTTTGAGAAATTAGATAATCCATTTGAAGACTATTCTTATTGATGATTTTTTTTTCCTCATCGATTGTCTTCAAATACGTAATTGACGTTTTCCATTCTTTTTAGACAAAGCTGTCCGGTTGGGATTGCAATTGGTAATGAGTGGTGGTTATGATGTGATGGATAATTTTCAGGACTTATATGTGGGATTTTTCTTGTTATTGGACTCCATCTCGGTAACGCAGAGGCTTTTGTCGATTGCGTTGCGGGCGTCTGGTAACACGAAGTTGTTCTGATTTCTCAGTTGACACATCTTCTTTGGGCTCTGATGATGGACGCTCATCATCAGCCTCAACCTCAGCGAGTGCGGAGTCATCTTCGTTAATTGCGTCATGCTGAATTGATGTTGTTTCGTCGTCGGATTCTTCTGTGTTAGAAGTATTATCTTCCGACGAAGGTCGATGTACGTTGACGACGTCATCTTGTTGTTGTGAAACATTTTCATCTGCCAAATGATCACTTGTTTGCGCGGTGTCGTTTTCAGGGCTGTCACTTGCCTTTGTTTCTTCGTGATCTTGCTTTTCCATGGCAATGTCATGTTCTTGAGTTTGAGTCGCAATTGACTTACTGTGATAAACTACGAGCACTTAAATAAATATTCGGGACAGACAACTATGAAATTCCGCGAACGATTCAGCTTTATTGGTTACAAAAAAGGGGTTTTTTTACACACAATCTTGCAACTTGACTTCTCCACTCGTTCGCCTTCACTGACGTCTCCTTTTTTTGCGTCGTCTGCTCTGCCGTTGCCAGATCCTTCTCCGTCTTTTGGCGCTGGTGCGCCACAGTCCCAGCCAGCGCAGAGCTGATAACGTGATTACTCCGGGCGCTGACCTGAAATATAACAGAGTTTAACAGTGGGTCGGATTAACACAGAATTAGCCGTTTTGACTGTTGCTTTCCGCACGACTCCGTCGTGGCTCGGGTGAACGGCCACGATCGAGCCCATTAACCATTCTCCTCGCTTGTTGTTCTCGTCCATTATTAGGACCTTGTCGCCGACTAGAAGAGGACGAACTGATTTTTCCCATTTCTTGCGCTCGATGAGACTGGGAAGATATTCTCTCATCCATCGTCGCCAGAACTGGTCGACGATAAACTGGGCCTGCTTCCAGCGACGCCTCGTTAGTCCGTCAAATGCTTCTTCTCGATCGGGTGCACGATGAGGGTGCGGTCCACCAAGCATAAAATGATTCGGGGTCAGCGGCTCGGGCTCATTCGGGTCCGTTTGAACATGGGTGAGGGGTCGGCTGTTTAAGAGCGACGCAACTTCGGCAAACACGGTGCGCAGCACTTCGTCGTTAACTGAGCGGGTCTCGAGAATGGCACGCAATGCTGCCTTGCTGGAGCCAGTTAGCCGCTCCCAAATTCCGCCGTAGTGTGAGCCGGTTGGTGGCGAGTACCGCCAGTCAATTCCACGGTCCGCCATTTCTCCTGATACGCGAATAGAGTTTAAGTTTTTGATTCCTTCGGCGAGCTCCTTGCCGCCTGCCTTCAGATTCGTGCCGTTGTCCGAATATACGACGGCTGGACTGCCGCGGAGGGAAATGAACCGGCGAAGGGCCATGATGAAGGAATCAGCATCCATTGAGTCGAGGACCTCCAGGTGCACTGCACAAGAGGAAAGGCAGGTGATAAGAAGGCCATATCTTTTAACTGATCGCCTTCCGATTACGACCTGGAATGGCCCAAAACAATCGAGGCCGACATTTGTAAAAACGCGAAGGAAAGCCTAAAGACGTTCTTTTGGTAGGCTTGCCATTTTCGGTGCTTGGGGCAGGGAACGTAAGAGCTTGCACTTGACACATTTTCTCAATGCCCGACGGATGGCCCTGCGACCCTGGGGGAGATAATATTGCTCGCGCAAGATGCTTAAGGTGTGCTCAACGCCGGAGTGCTGCACTTTTTGGTGACAATCTTCTATGATTAACCTGGTCATCGGGTGGTTCGGTGCAATTATAGTTGGGTGACGAGTGCGCGCCGGGAGTTCGGCGTGCTCCAACCTTCCGTCCACTTTCATTAAGCCACAATCCGGATCGATGTATGGGCCAACACGCCGCAGCACTGAATTTCGAGGAATTTCGGTTCCGTTAAGAAGGGCCTTGCACTCGCGCACGAAAACTTCACTTTGGGAGACCAGCAAGCACACACGAAGGGCTTCTGCAAGCTCTCCAACGGTCGGCTCCGCTTGCGTGGCCGGATCGTGTCGCACCAGCTGGGCAACTTCGCGTTTCAGAATGCTTAGTTCCGTGGCGTGGGATATGAGCTTAGATACGGCGGCTGCCTTCGGGTGGCAGCAATATGGCGCGACATCCAGATGCCCAATGCTGATGGTCAGTGTTTCATCGTCTTCCTTTTCAGAAGGTTTAGTGGCGCGATGGTCCAATGGCTCTGCAACATAGGATGGATCCATGAGAAAAGAGGGGCCAGTAATCCAACGGCAACCAGGACCAAAGTCTTTTGGTGTGACACCGCGAGTACATTCGTCGGCCGGGTTATCGCTACTACGAACGAAATGCCAGTCGTTGAGTGCCGAGTGGGCGAGGATCTCCTCTCTTCTTGCGCGCACGAATGACGGACGTCCATGGTCATCGGATCGCAGCTGCCATAAAACGATCTGAGAGTCGGTGTGATATTCAACAGAAGCAATTGGGATGCGGAGTTCTTTTTTTATTAGTGCTGACAAGCGCACGGCCAGTACAGCCGCCTGTAACTCCATCCGCGGAATTGTCGTTGGCCTCAATGATGCTGAACGACCTTTTGCCATCACGAAACTTACATGGACCTTGTTATTCAATTGTGTGCGGAGGTAGGCGACCGCTCCAAACGCGACTGATGACGCGTCAGCAAACACGATCAGCCGAGATACAGAGCCCAAAAATGGTAAATCGGCGGGGCGGAAACATCTGCTCACATTAGGGAACGATAGCTTGGCCAACCCATCTGCCCAAACATTCCACTTTTCCAGCAGGTCTGCTGGCAAAGGCTGGTCCCACCCGCGAGCGTTTCTCTCCAATCTGTTTGTAAGCTGAAACAGTAATTTAGCCCCAGCGATAACCGGGAGACAGATCCCAAGCGGGTCGAACGTCAGCGACATGGCAGCTAGCATTTCTCTTCTAGTGGACACTTGGGGCATCGTTTTGACCCTGACACTGTACGAATCTGTTGTTAGATCTAGCTCGATTCCTAGATGGTATTCTACCGGCAAGGCGTCCACGTTGAGGTCTAAAACGCTAGCTGACCTTTGATGCAAGGGAATGCTTTCGAGCACTCGCGGAGCAGACGAAGCAAATGCCGTCAAACTGAATCCACCAGCTTCGAGGGATTGCCTTACCGCCATGCTGAATTTAATCGCCTCATCCTCTGTTTCGAAGGAGTCGATAAGATTGTCTGAGTAGAAGTTGTCTGGCATCTTGGCCGCAACTTGAGGAAAGGCAGCACATTCGCTGGCTGCATGTTGTAGCGTGTAAACGGCCGCGGATGATGAGAATACAGCTCCAAAAATTAGGGTAGTGAATTGATACGTCAGTATTGGCTCTTTGCTGCCGAATCTTCGATAAACGAAACGCTGCAGGGGCTGGTGTTGACTGGCTACGCCGATGCGATGATAAAACGCTGTGATATCGGCGGAAAGCGCAACACGAAACTGACGAGCGCGCAGAAGCACACCGACTAAGCTGGGAATAGATGGCGGTCCGCGCAACATGATGGAATTATACGAGGTCGAACAAAAACGTGCTTTAGCATCAAACACTACACGAATTTTTTGTGGCTTGTTGGGGTTTACTACAAAAAAATGCGGGAGATACCAGATTTTACCCTGTGGTTCACATAAGTCGGACTGGCACACAGCAATCACGGTGCCGGACGAAATGAGATTCTGCATAATCTTTTCATAATTTGATGCCACGTCACGCATCGCCGGCTCCGCGAGGCGGCGCTCGACGCCAAAAAATCGAGAAAGCGCTTGACTTCGGTTGTTTGGAACGACGGACACTTCTGGTCGAATGGGTAGCTCAATTTCGTAGCCACATCCAACGAATTTTATTGACCGCTTGATCACGTTTAACATCTGCTGATCTTCTTCTTCCTGGGATTTTTTCGATTTTGATTTTACAACGACGCCGAATGACTGGTTTGACTGGAAGCGTTCAACGGTGGTTGCTAGCGACGGTTCCACTTCTGTAGAACCGAGGTTGACGTCTATTTTAAGGCTTGGACCAGAAACAAGGGATCGGGGAATTTTTCCAACAACTGCATAGCCAAAGCACGTTTCGTGTGCCGAAGGCCCGTCTTCATTGGCAAGAGGTGTAATTACACGAAGTGTTTGGTGGGCTGATGGTAGATCCATTCCTATCAAGAGTTCGACCTTAGTTGAGTCGATTGCTGGTAATTGTAAACAAGCGAGGTGCGGCCATCCATACTTCATTTTCGGCCAATTAATTTTTCGATGTGAGAGATTGATATTTGGGACCACGAACGCCTCATCCAGTGCGAAGGAGTGCTTGCTTTCCGCTGAGCGCAACCGAAATGACACTACGGATGTGTCGAGCAGCGTCGAACTGGCAAAGGAACCGAAATGAATTTTGGTGGGATAGCCCTTTAAGTTTAAACGGTCCGCCAATGAACGCGTTACAAGGGTTGCTTCACTTCCGGGGTCGAGAACGGCAAATACTGTGCGAGAACGATTACCAGCTTCGACTATTACTCGAACTATTGCCAGCAGGACTGGCCCGATGCTGTTACGCGGCGCGTGAACTAATAGGACACTTAAATTGTTACCTTGCTTTGATGAAGCAGCTGGGAATTGGCGGTCGGCACCGTGAAGCAGGAGATGGTGGGGGCCACCGCATTCGCTACAACCATTGTAGGGCTTTCTGCACTTGGTTGCATAGTGTCCGCGAATGAGGCACTTGAAACAACGGTTATTCGTGGCGCACAGTGTTGCTCGGGTGTTCACGAGCATGCGGGTGAACGTGTTGCAGCTTTCGAGGCGATGGCCAGCTTTTTCGTGACAAGCGGAACATTCTGTCGCGGTGTTAGGCAATAATGACCCAGCGAGAATTGTTGGACCGCGATTGTTGTAATTGCTACTGCCGGCCGATTGGATGTTGTTGCGAGTGTAATTAGCGGCTGGAGTCTTGACGGCCTGGTTGCTGTTTAACGTTAACTTGGCACCACGTAGTTCTTCGGCTCCGACAACTGTATCTATCCATCTGTCGAAATCAATAATCGTAGGCATTCGCTTAAGGCTGTAGGCGAGCTTGCCCCAGTCAGTCTGCAGATGCATTGGCATTTTCGCGGGGAGCGAACCGATAACCGAGGTGAACATAATGCAGTTTTCGGGACTAACACTTGAAACTGCGTCGCGAACGGCTGTCGCCATGTCGAAGAGCCCGCTGAAATCGCCGGTTTTGAAAGGTGCGAGCTGCTGCAGATGCTGGTTATGAGCCTGGATTATTAAGCCAGGGTTGCCGTATTTGGATTCAATTTCTGCCCATGCGGCTTGAAACGCTCGAGAACCGGTGAAGACATGGGCCATCCGCCTTTGAATTACTTCCATTAAGCTTTCTTGTAGCGCTAGTAGTTTAAGCGAGTCTGGCATGCTAGTTTCTCCAAGAGTTGCATTGATATTACGTGCGTATTTGGTCCAGCCGCGAGGGTCGCCGTCGAACTTTGCTACAACCAGCTTGGGCCAACGGTGTGAAGGAGCGTATGTTGACGATGGGGCGAAAATGGGCTGCGTTCGCGATGAAAGTGGAATGCATTCTTCTGTTACATTAGGTGCAAGGGGTGTCAAAACGGGAAACGGGGCATTGACAGACGAAACTCCGGCGAAAAAATTGTTTTGACGCGTTTCGATTGGGGTGGAACACAAATTGCTACTTGCTGTCGCTACTGGTTGCAGAAAGGCAAGCAGCTGTTCTTCCTTTTGAATTTGGAATAAGATGTCTTCTTGTTCTCTCCGGCTTTTAGTTTCGAGATCCATATGCTCACGCTCAATTTGAACCTTCTTCTGTTGCAACAAAAATTTGAGATCGAGTTTTCGTCGCTTAGCCAACGCGACTTGGTCGATTTTCGGATTAGACTCGAAGTTTGTTTCCAGGTTATGGCGGCCGGTGGCATCGTTATTTACTTGACTGTCGTTTTCAATGGCGAATGCAACGTTTCGATTGGGCGCGACTGGCGCGTTTTGTTGCTCATCGTCGTTGACAGGTATATCATCGTCGTTGTCAGGTATCTCATCTCGGGCGCTGTGACTTGTCGCGTTAACGTTTACGGATACATTCCATCCTCCTGCTGCACCTGCCCTTTGTGCACGCTCAACATGCCCGAGGCAAGCGGTGTGTAATATTTGGACGCTTTCCAAATAAACTTGCGCCGCGTGGAGATCTTCACCGTCAAGCCGTGAGACCATCACGAAGCGTTCGTGTACGTCTACTAGGCTTGCGTACGCTTGGCTTAGCGATGCCAGGAGATCGTTTAGTTCTGCACGAGACGTGCCATTTTGAATTATCGTATTAATTCTTCTAGCGAGGTTAGTGTGCCTGCGTTTGGCGGTAGTACGTGCCGTGAAAAGGGCTTGCAGCTCGGCCTGTCGCGTCTCTTCCTCGTCATCCGCCATTAATGGAAAACAAAAGATTTTTTTTTTTTTTTTTTTTGTGTGTTCGAGTGAGGGAATAGTTAAAATCTGAGAGGGAAAGTCTTTCGAGAGGGAAAACGTAGGACGATAATGAGAGATCGGTTTAATAAAGTTCAACCACAGTAGGGTAATTAGTCAGCAGTCTAAACTCCGTTGAGGTATTCTTGTTTTGAGTTGGAAAATAGCCGAATCGACAAAGGAAGATGGCTGCGGCCACACGCGGTGGGAGTAGACCAATTTGACTTAGCTACCTGAAGTATTCGTCGTATGGGTTTCGGCACCATGTGATAAACTACGAGCACTTAAATAAATATTCGGGACAGACAACTATGAAATTCCGCGAACGATTCAGCTTTATTGGTTACAAAAAAGGGGTTTTTTTACACACAATCTTGCAACTTGACTTCTCCACTCGTTCGCCTTCACTGACGTCTCCTTTTTTTGCGTCGTCTGCTCTGCCGTTGCCAGATCCTTCTCCGTCTTTTGGCGCTGGTGCGCCACACTTACGAAATCGGTTTTCAAAATCGGAGGGGTTCTCAATTGGGGGACAAAGTTCTGTTTTCCACAACATTGTCTCGTACAGTGGTTTTAAACGATTTACATGCGTATGTTGACATATATAAGAATTATCAGCTATATCTACAGTATTATTATTTTAAACTTTTACTACTCTATAAGGGCCTTTATATTTAGAAGTAAATTTCCTACTATCGCCGTCTTTAACTACACGAATATCTAATAAGACTCTATCACCTACAACATAATTCTTCTCTTTTACTCGCTTGTTATCTAGTTCGCGTTGACGATTCCGAGCTTTCTCGGTTTCTTCGCGAACTCGTTGGAAGCTATAACGAAAGCGATCAGTTAAATTTCCTACATAATCAGAAGCGAATTTAAAGGTTGAAGGGGAAGCATCTAGAAATTCATTCACAGGAATATTAGGATCTCTACCGTGCACTAAATAATACGGGATTTCAAGTGTCGAAGAATGCGTAGAACTACGGTATGAAGCAGACAAAAGCCAGTTGGAAGACTATCAATCAGACAGTTCGGAAACAGAATACGAAACCGACGAAGAAGTGCCAGGAAAAGACGAACCCCACATAACACAATGCAGTCTGTCGGATGTCCGACAGATTTCGGGGTCGGATGTTGAGTACATCTTTTTTATATCCTCCGGACAGCCTGATATTCGATTTGGATGTCCTATGGATGTAATTTTTTTTGTTTTTGACCGCCCTCAACAGCGCCGTCGGACATTCTAAGGATATCCAAACGAAAAATTATATTTCATAGTCCTTTCTCGGTCGAAGTTTGTGTTGCCGAGTGGCGGGTAAATTTTTGAACCGCTGCAGTTTTTGTTGATGGATACTGCAATTGCTTAACCTACTAAAATTGATTAGAAAAATGCCGAGTGGTATTGAAGAGGCCAAACAAATATTAAAGGCTGCTGCAGCCTCTGCTGCATTATCAGAAGAAAATTCTGTAAAATGGGATTTGGGGAAACGATGGGATTGCATGAATGCAATTGAGAAACTTCAACAAAAACTGAGTAAGATGGAAGTTCACTCAGTTCTGATAATGGTGGCAGAGAATCCCAAAAAATCACCTACAAGAAAAATGTGTACTACAGGAGGGTTTATCGATCTTTGCCACAACATGCCAGTTGGAAAAGCATTTGCTTTGGAGTGCCTAAAATTCAATCCAAAATGTTAGTCCTATATTTGTTGTAGTATTATTTTTAGAACTATTCATTTCGATTTTTATCACAGGGTATAATGATTCAAATTACATAGACAAAAGAAAAAAAAACTCATTCATCCAGCACGACAAAAACCAGTGTAGCTGGTTCATGTCCTATTTCCAACATGACATTGACAACATCAAGTTTGAAACTCCAAATGGAAACCCACACACCCGTATGTGGTTCAGGTCAAAGTTGTGGTGATGGGCTGCCCAACATGCTTACTGTCTCCAATGACTTACGTTCTGATTTACAAGTAATTAAAGTGAATGTACAATTGCCATACTAAATCCATATTATTGGTTTATTCATAAAATCGTAGATGCAAGAAATCGGTCCAAGTTCAAGAAATGGTCCAAATACTAGTTCCAACACAATTATTAGTTATTGTTATTATTTGTTAGCATATTATGTTGCTTCCTCGTTGCGTTCATCAAATGTCTGGTTTCCCCATGTATCGTGTTAGGTACTCCAGGTTTAATAGGCTGTTCGCAGTTTCTGCCTATTTGTTTAAGCCTACCAAGTCAGTAATGCCCCGTACAAAGATTGGCTTCATGCAATGGAGCATTGTTTCTATGGTATTTTAATTGCTAGTGCCGCATCATGTAGGGGAGAACGGGGTCAAACTGGACAAAAAATTTCTTTCCTCTTTATTTAGATTTCTATGTTCTTTTTCTAATATTTATTTTTAGTTAATGGTGCAGCACCTTCTTGGGTAACTCCTCAATTTTTTTGTGATTTTTAAGTCTTAAAATAAACGAGTTATAAGAATTTTAATGAAGTCGGTTATTTTTAGTTTTTATTTAAACGGCGGGGCGAAACTGGACAGGGACGGTGTGAGATTGGACGCTGCCAGTTTTCCTCATAAGGAGACATAAAATAAATTTTTAAAAAATATGGGTAGACTGCTTATTCAATATTTTATTCATTCATATTGAAATATTTGCAATAGAAATGAAAAATAGAGAGTTATGTCATTTTTACGAAATAGGGGGCTGAAATGGACAATTTGTAGACGGGTAGAGTAAAATGGGAGGGCTTAACAGAGTATCGAGTATCGATTTGTCAAACGGGCGTATATGGCTTCTCCACAAGCACCTCCCACTCCAATATCGAAGTTGTCCGATATGACCCCAAAACTGTGTGTCCAAAATGACCCAACCCGGTGCTATTTAGTATTTCGTTAATAACTTAACACTGGAAAGGCATTAAAATTTAGGTTTTTTATCAATCATTAAAGAAATGAATTGGCTATTTCACATATCATTATTTTATTCATTTGTAGTGTTTTTCACTTTAAAAATGCTTACAGTAATAGGGAAGAATATTACATCAAACAGGGCCATTTTTTTAATTCTGCGATAACAAGAACAATAATGATTCGATTTTAATCAATATTTTTTCTAGAACGTTAAACATTGCAGTCTATACAAAAATAATAAAAAAAAAAATTTTTTTTCTGTAACATGTAGCACTTAGGGTCTTTGTCCAATATGACCCGTGTCCAAGTTGACCCCGTTCTCCCCTATATACCACTTGTGAAATAGGGCTTGTCGGCGATCTCGAATAAACATAAATTATTGCCAAATTTCAAATGTCTTGTGTATTTTTTTATAGTTTAATAGTTATTTAAGGCAAATACTGATAAATCAACTAAAAAAACAATATACATGGGTGAAATTAATCAAAATACATAATTGAAATTCAAAAATCTCTCTCCTATTTCCCAATTTGCGCCTGGTGCACCCTGATTGGCTGAAATGTTTTCATTAAATTCAGCAGTATAAAGTCAATAAAAAATTTATTCAGTTGCACCACGTGATGCACGATGAAATGAGCTTTCAGAAATGTACTAAGTTTCCATAAAAATATCCTTTTATTTGGTCGAACGAGAGCTTTAAAAACTTTGATTTTTGACGTTTTCCCCTCCCCAAAAAATAGTCTTAAAAATTTTAAAATTTATTTTCGGATGAAGTAAGACACAGAAAATTGTAAATTTTACAGAAATGAATAGTACTCATTGATATCTATGGATTTCTGAAAAATTTGTAGTAAAAAAATTGAAAACAAGATTCCTTCGGTAATGTCCTTCGGGCTATTTTTTTGAAAAAAAATGTCTATAGACATGTAACGTGGGCCAAAAACAAACAGATTTTGGATCAAAGATTTCTGAATTTTAATCAATTTATAGTGTTTGCTTCGTTCTCCGTCTTGTATTCTTTCACACTTACGAGTCATGACGTCACCGTTATCAAAATAATCGGTAATAACAACTCAAAGTCTTTCAACTTAGGCTTTTTCGCAGAAGCGTCAATTATTGGCGTAAATAATTGGACCAATAAACTAGTTTTGAATTAGAGAGTAATTGGCATTCAACTATAAAAAACTAATTTACATATTTTTATATTGAAATATTTTTAATATAATAAATAAATAAATATTTTCTAAATATATTTAAATTTGCAATATAAAAAAATATATAAAAATCTACTGTTTAAAACATTTTGTTAAAGAAAAAACTTACTGTTTAGGGACTGTTATACAGCCTTCTGCACTGACTGCAATGCATTGACAGTTGTAAGGTTACGCAAACAAAAGCGAATTCACTGCCTAGGATTCGGCAACCAGCTAGGTAACAATTACGCAAATTAATTTTTTTATACTGTAATAGAATCAAATGAAAAAACCACTATACCACGTATCAAATTTTGACAGAATTTTGTACAAAATTTGAGGACGATTGGTCATTCAGGGAAGAAACGTATATGGAAATACATAATGGACATTAAACCTTCTGAGATCTACTACTACTACCCTACCCCCTATACCCCACACCCTAAAATTGTTATAGTCCTTCAGTATATATACATATATACCCTCAGGGATAAAAAAGTTTGAAACAAGCTACTACTTTTCCGTTGTTGCGGTTCACCGAAAAATTTATCCAACTGAGAAATTGAAAAAATAGAAGCCTAGTCCATTCCCGGTCAAAGTTTGTGTTGAAATATGTCATGTATTGGACTTCTAATCTTGAAATAACATTTGGCTATATCAGGTTTCGAACTCGGGTCTCCCGCACCATAGTCAAATATTATTCCACTGTGCCAATCTCTTGATGTATTAAATCCTCATTTTCGAACAATCGAATCGAATTGTAGTAAAACACTTGAGTTTTTTTCGATAACAAATCATATACAGGATTTTTAAGAAGTCAAGATGATGTCGAACTTAGGTTAAACCAGAAGTGCATAAATTGAAATTAAACAATTTATGCTAAATATTTTTTGAATTTTAAACTCCAGCATGATTTATTAAGTTTAAAGTAGTTTTTTATTATTTGAAATTAGAATCCTATCATAAGTATACTTGCTTTGAATATTATTAAATGCCGAATAATATTTATTTTCTGTAAGTTAATTTCCAATGGCTTGGTTTTCGTAAGCTAAACGGAAAGCCTGTGCAAACAAACTCACGACTTACATATATTTTATTCATTTTTTGTAATAAATTTAAAAATAAACCATCTGGTAAATAGATAATTACTCCTTAATTTTTTTATTTATCGTATTAAATGCTGGACTTAAAATAAAAATACGTTCAAGGGAAAAATTTGAACACGGTTAAGTTCTCCCCTTTTGGAAACAAAGAAATTTTGACAATTAATAATGAAGCTTAGTGATCGCCCCAATTAGTTCTAATTGAGTTAACCACCCCGCACCGATAAAGTGCTTTCGGGATTGAATTGAGGTGCCACTTTTTCAACCGGGGCGGTGGGGGGGAAAATTTGAGGTTAACCCGTTGCCCAGACGTAATTTTAAAAAAATGCCGTTCTTTCGGTTTCAGAGTAAAAATCGGGGCCAGCGGGTAGAACGAGCTATTATCGGAGTTGTTATCGGATTGATCGGGTGAAACAGTCAATCGATAATGTAATTGCATTGATGAATCGATTGATTGCAATCCAATTGATTGCAAACCCCAATTGAATTCGGAGAGAAGAATTTTCCACCCTGAGCCACGCCTCGATGGCCCGAAATGAGAAACCCGATTTGCAAAAAAGCGCCCCGATTGGCTCTAGGCCGATCCTTAAATGAAACAATTTGAAAATCTTCTTGGCTGTTGGAAGGAGGTCAGTAGAATATGATTTTCGCACATCCATTGCACTTCCAAGGTGACTAGCCGACGGACATCCCTGGAACTACCCATTGAGTACATAGATATCTAACGGATGTTCGGCCATGATTCGGACATCCGACGGCAGAAATGTGGTATATGGGACAACCAACAGACGACACACGTTGGGAAAATTCCAAAGGAAAAGCATTAAGGCGAACACCTCCCCCTACTGAGAGACTTTACCCGCAGCTATCTGAGGTCGAAGAAAAGAGATTGAGAAGTCAGAATCCGAAGAAGATCTACCTAAAATAGACGAGGAAGATAAAAATCAGACAGAATTTAAAATACCGAAAAGAAAGACACGTAAAGTAGATATTAAGGGACAGCCACCAACTCGGTGGAGTAGTCGTAACCAGGCCAGGTGCTTCAAGAAGAAGAGAGTAGGCAGACCCCAAAATCTGCAGAAATCAACGAGACAAAACTGATGGAAGAAGAAGATTCAACAACGGAAGAAGAGGACGAAAGCGAGAAGCCTAGAGATAGTGAAAACGAAGAAGAAGATAACGATAATCTAACGACAACAGAGGAGGACAAACCAGTCCGCTGAATAGGGAAAGACAAGAGTGTAAAAGAAAGATAAATAAAAACAAAGAGAAACAGGCCGAAATCCAAAAGCTATACCAAACAGTTAGACCAATCCATCAAGACCGGGAAGAAACCTTTAGGAGGGAAAATACCGAGAATGAATTATCAAAACCACTACGATCACATGTATCGTTGCATGAAAACGGTAGGGGCTTCGAAGGAAGAAGCACATACGGGCGCCAAAGCAGCAGCAAACCATGTAATGAAATCAATGAAGGAAATTAAGGAAGAGCAGAAAAAAGAAACAGTAGAAAAATCTTGCCCAATAGAAACAAGTAAAAAGCTATTATCTGAGCAAAAAGCTATTGTTAAATCAACAACAACAGACGGTTTCCCTCCTCGCTCAAGTGCCAGCCTTTAATGAATTAAGTTCGACGAAATTTGAGGACTGGATCAAACATTTTGATGCAGTAATGAATACCTCAGAGTTTGAAGAGGGCAGGAAAATAAAGTTGTTATGCTCTAAACTTTTTGGTTCAGCGACCGACTGTGTAACGACTTTTCAGTTACGCTATCCAAGAGAGGCGAAGGAGTTCTCAAAAATAAAACAATGCCTACAAGAACGGTACCATGGAGGAGACAGTAGAAAAATCTATTTGACCGAATATAAAAATTGCATTCGCAATTGTTATATTGTCCGGAAGAATCAATTAGGGATTATGCTTGTCGCATACAAAAACTTTTTTCATTTGCTTACCCAACAAAAGAGGGGAAATTGGTAGACCTCGAAATGAGAGAACAGCTGATAATGGACAAATTTTGGGGAAGACTAAAATCCAATCTTCGAGAACGGATGAGCTTTAAGGAATTCAAAAATCTAGATAGTTTAATAAAAGCCACAGAAAACTGTGCCACTGTATTTAATGAAGCCAAATTAGAGAGACGAAACGTAGAATTCATTAATGCTGTCGCATCAAATTCGAATGACATCTCTTCAAGCGAAACTAAAGGAAAACTATCAGAATTAGAAGTAACGTTAAAAAACAATCAAAAATGAATGAGTGAATTGATGCAACAAAACCAGGAAATGGCTAAATTATTGTATAAAGTCGTACAAGCACAGACCCAAACTAATTTCCGTCCACAACCTGTTTTTCAGCCCCAAACCGTTTTTCAGCCCCAAACCGGTTTCCAGCCCCAGCCTGCTTTTCAAGCCCAAGCTGTTTTCCCTACTCGGTCCATGCCGCAATGCCAACAACCACAAAACTGCGGTAGTCAATTAGAACAAAACCCCCAAGGATCTCATCAACAAAATACGGGAAGTCAATTCGGACAAAAACAACTACTCCAAAGTGACCGAAATAACCAAGCTGGTTGGAATCTACCAGGTACAAAATATTGTGCATATCTCAAAACTTATGCGAATCTTACAGCGATATGTAGTTGGGGCCCGAAGGGTCCTAGATGTTTTAAATGCAAATAAAATGGGAATGTACAGCGTGAGTGCCCAGATCCTGAACCAAAACTTAATCAAACATACGCCCCCTCCCTACAAAGAAATGCAGGCCAATTGAACTCTTTTGACCAGGGAAACTAAAAACCATCTTTTGCAATGTTGGGAACAAAGGTGGGCCTTGTCCGAAGCCCCGACAGAATGTTAATGAAGTCAGAGAAAGTAGAAAGAATAAAATTCCCCGACTAAAGCTACAAGTCAGCGACGTAAATTTTTTTGCCCTTTTGGATAGCGGTGCCGGTAGAAGCTTAATAAAAACGGAAATTTTGCAACGAATTGGAAATCAAATCAAAAACTTTAGTACTGATGCCCCGGTAGAACTCTTTGGTGTAGACAACACCCGACTTAGAACAAGAGGGACAGTTACCCTCGAAATGAATGTATTAGGCGATGATATTCTGCAGGAGTTCATTGTCGTAAATAGAATCAATGAAGATTGTATCTTAGGTTTAGACGCTCTATACAAGCACAAATTTATTATAGATGGGAGCGAGAGAACAATATAACGTGTTAAAGACTCAAAAGAAGTCACGGCCTCTGCGCCAGCCATAATTACAAAAAACAGGATCACGATCAAGCCCTTTAGTGCCACTGTCATTGAATCCTATGGGGAAGGCGGAAAACTTCCACAGAATATCACATGTTATTTAGAAAGAGGGCCGGGATTACTTAGTTGGTTACGAATGGACCCCTTCGTCTGCAGTGTTAACGATTTAACAGCCTTTTCCGTAGTTTTAATTAACGAAACCAACGAACCAATTACTGTTCCAAAATTTCAAGTTATTAGAAGAATGGTATTCGAAAGGACAGAAAAAAAAACATTAATTTTTGTGAGACAGAAGAACAATCTCCTGTCAATGTAGATTTCAGCGGAAACTTACCTCCAGCAATAGCAGAAGCAGATCGAGCTTCTTTGATTAAATTTTTAAAAAATAAAATAACAATGTTCGCATCTACAGCAGACAAATTAGGAAAAACAGGACTAGTTAAACATCACATTAACACGGAAGGACAAATACCCATTCGATTAAGACCCTATCGAACTCACAACAACAATAAAAAGGAATTAGAAAGTATTTTGCAAGAGTTATTAGTCAATAGAATAAAGAAGCCATCCGTGTCTCCATGTGCAGCACCTGTAGTTTTAGTAAAAAAGAAAAGCGGGGGATCAGATTGTGCATATATTACAGAAAACTAAATCAGATTTTAAAAAAAGACTTGTTTCCGCTGCCAAGAATCGATGACGTTCTTGACCTACTTCACGGACAGCAGTACTTTAGTACACTTGATTTAGCATCAGGTTATTGGCAAATTGAAATGGATGACAGTTCAAAGGAAAAAACTACTTTTATAGTTGATAATAATTTGTACGAGTGGAACCGGCTGGCATTCGAATTGACGAATGCACCGGGGACATTCCAGCGTTTAATGAACTTCGTGTTACGCTCATTGATTGGCGAAATCTGTTTAGTTTATCTAGATGATATTATAGTTTTCTCGAAAACCAAGGAGGAACATCTTCTCAACTTGGAGAAAATCTTTGATCTATTAAAAGAAGCAAATCTTAAACTTGGCCTCTCAAAATGTAAATTTATGTGTGAATCTGTGCAGTATTTGGGACATGTCATTTAAGCAAGTGGAATCATCCATGATCCAGAAAAAAATTGAGCGGCTAAAAAATTACGAAAGGCCGAAAACAATAGTAGAAATCCAATCATTCTTAGGACTTGCATCTTATTACAGACGGTTTATAGAAAATTATTCAGATATAGCCCACCCGCCAATTGAGCTTACAAAAAAAAACAAAGAACAGAGTGAACAAGAAAGAGCAGAACGTACCAGTAACATGTAAGGAAGAAAATAAAAGCAGTAATTTTGAATGGGTTGAAGCGGATTAAAAAGCCTTTGAGACACTCCGCGAATGTCTCATAACGCCGCCTATTGTTGCATTCCTGATTTTAGCAAAGAATTTTAAATTTTCACTGATGCCAGTAACTATGGTATTGGAGTGGTCCTTTGCCAGATTCAGAATGACCAGGAAGGTAGTCATTGCGTATTCCAGTCGAAATTTAAACAATGCCGAGCGTAACTATTCAGCAATAGAGCGCGAAGCATTAGCAATCATTTATGGGATAAAAAGATATCGCCATTACATTCAGGATGAAATGTTCGAGATCGTTAGTAATCACAGACCACTCCAATGGCTGGAATCTCACAAGGATGAGAATAGTTGGTTGGGACGATGGTCGATTGCGTTATCCGCAGCAAAATACAAGATTAGGTACAAACCTGGAAAAGAACACAGCAACGCTGATTTTTTTTCTCGCATTTGCGTTGTAGCAACCGAAGAACGGTCGGATTTTACAAAGAAATTGATAGAAGAGAAGAAGAAAGACGAATTGTTCGCAAAAATAATAAATTATTTGAATGAAGGAATTCTATCAGAAATGGATGAACTAGAGAACCCTGATTGGGTGAAAGAAATTGGAACTTTTCGAATCGACGGTGGAGTACTGAGAAGGGATTTCTATTCTGCCTCAAAGAAAAGAAGAAAATATGTACAGGAACAAACTGTTGTCCCCTATTCACTGAGAAAGAGTACCACGTAGTTAAAGAATACCATGATTCTCTTTTATCGGGACATCTAGCGTTTCTACGCACATACTTTAGAGTTAGCCGAATTGGCCGAATATGTTAAAAGATATTAAAAATTATTGCAAATCGTGTGAAGTTTGTGCATTACAACGACGAGTGGTAACCAGAGCTTTTCTGAATCCTCTTGAAATAGCGACGGTTCCCTTTGAAGTTATAGGCATGGATTTTCTAGGGCCAATCAAACCCGAATCCTTGAACGGAAATAAATATGTATTGGGTATGACTGATGCTTTTTGAAAATGGGCAGAAGTCGTAGCGTTGCCAAACCAAACGGCCTGTTACGGATTGTCAAAGTCCACCTGAAGAGAGAGTTTCTAAATTTGGAAGGCCCGTCAGACGGCCTATTATTTTCGATTTGTAATGTATGCTGTAATTGTAAACTTTGTGTAGGCCGCCAGGGGCGCTGCCAATCAGAGCCTTCTTGGTGGCCGATATCGGCAATAGCCGTTGTTAGAATTTTTCCCCGTGTAGAAGCAGACGCCATTATTTGTGTCAAAAGTCAGTTTCAATAAATTCAGTGATAGAACCTGCCTAAGTTAAACTCACAAAGGTATTTGTTATGTCTGAGTGCTTACCGTCAGGCAACGCCACTGTATTTCTCGAAGATGAACCACACAAGATACAATGATCTGGTTTACACAAAGGTGCAAGAGAGACTGCCTACTGCTCCCAAGCCCCGCAGCGCCGCCACCGTCGAGCGGGGTAGACGGGGACATAACAACTCCCTTCCAAGCGGCGACAGATATACGGATGGAGCCGCTTGACACAAAACAACAATACAAACATTTTCAGGGTTCGGAAGGGAACAGACACGGTACTGCAGCGGAAGGCACGTACGCGCAATGAAAGATGATCCGTTTGACACAAAAAAAATACAAGATTTCAGATAACGTATACACGTGTTGATAAGTAATACATGAACGACGCGGTAATGCGAAAGCGCCTTAAACGGTAAATCGTACATTCGGTTTGTGGATTCGCCCGCTTCGTCGTGGAATGGATGGTGCCGGTGGAACCGCTTGTTGATGAGCCGCGTCTGGATCAGGGGCTGGATCGTCGCCGATGTCGCCGTCGTTGTCCGTCTTGTAAGCGGTGCCGGATGGTGGCGGGGCCGGTTCATTGTCAGTAATCAGTGGCCGCAGATGTCGTCGATTCCGCCATAGCACACTCCCGCTGGCGAATTTGACTCGATATGAACGATACTTGCCCACGTTCACGACGACGCCTTCCTTGTCCCATAGTAGAGTTGACGTGTCTTGAACACGAACCCGGGATCCGATGAGGAGTGGTGATAGTGGGCGAGCCCGCTCGTCATATATCCATTTCACGGCTCCGTCGAGCTCCAGCTGCCGATCGCGGGCTTCCATGATCTCCCGCCATCTGGGATCGAACGAGGATTTGTGAGCAGGGAGGATGGATCGGAGTTGACGGCCGAAGACCATTTCAGCGGGGGACATCCCGTTTTCTCTTGGCGTGTTCCTGAATTCCAGTAGGCCTTGGAGGAATTCGTCGGAGTTGAGATCCCCGGCAGGGGCGATTTTCTCCACCAGGCGTTTCATGGCGTCCACCGCGGCCTCGGCATGGCCATTGCTTTGGGCGTAGTACGGCGACGAATTCTGCCATTCCACGCCCCAATTCCGTAGCGCGTTCTGAAAAGCGTTTGCTGCGAACTGTGGGCCGCCGTCGCTTCTGAATCGAGTGGGGACGCCAAGGTCGACAAAATTTCCGGTTACTGCCTGAATTAATTCGCGTGCAGTCGGGGCGTGATGCCAACGGTGGATGACCGGCCATCCCGATAGACGGTCGGTATAAACCAGCACGTGCAGGCGGCCGGATTCAAACAGGTCCGCCGTTACTTCCTCAAAGACGCGCTCCGGTAGGACGTCGCGGAGGAGGGGCTCCCGTTGTTGAGACGGGAGCCGTTCTTGGCAGGCCTGGCAGCGCTCGACCATCGATATTATATCGTTGTTTAGGCCGGGCCAGTAGATCGTTTGACGAGCTCGTCTTTTCATTCTCACGATCCCCTGGTGGGCGACGTGAAGTTTCGCGAGGATGTCGCGGCGGGAGCGTTGGGGTATGACGATGCGCTTTCCGAAGAGCACCAGGCCGTCGTCCACAGATAATTCCTGCCGGATCGTCCAGTATTGCCGCACGGATGGGGCGGTCCTGTCACGACGAGCGGAGAATCCGGATTCGACGGCGGCTATGAGTTCCCAATACGCTGCATCGGCTGCTGCTACCTCGCGTAGGCTGTCGATCACCATGTCCCTGCGTACGGACGGTGAATCGAGCGACGGTTCTGATTGATCGTCGTCGTCCGAGCTTTTGGCGGTGATGGCTGCTACCCGCCTCAGCGTCATGGTCCGAGCAAATGCTTGAACGTCATCATTGGCCGCCTCAACCTCTGGTCCAGGGTCGTTCACTGGAGCGCGTGATAATGCGTCCGGAATCGCATGATCCCGCCCCTTCCTCCACACGGTTGTGAAGACGAAAGGCGTCAGCCGCTCCTTTAGGCGTTGCAATTTCGGGTTTTCGACCGCGTCCAAGGTGTAACGGTCCAGAATTGTTACTAGCGCCTGGTGGTCGATCATCAGGGTGAACGTTGGGAGCCCCAGCAAATATAATTTGCATTTTCGCATGGCCCACTCCACAGCTGCGAGTTCCAGCTCCACTATCGCGTACCTGGTCTCGGTGTCGGTGCACCATCGCGAATTGGCGTCGACAAGCTTCCATACTTCGTTGTGGCGTTGCAGGAGGGCATACCCCATCCCATTTTTTCGGGGAGCGTCCACCTGGAGCGCTGTGTCGAGTTCCGGGTTGAAGTGGGCCAGTATCGGCGGCGCCGTTAACGCCGCTTTGACCGCCACGAAGGCACTTTCTTGGTCCGGTGTCCACACATAAGGATTTCGGGAACTTAGCAATGGCCGTAATGGTCCCTTGGCGGCCGCCACGTCTGTGGAAAATCCAGCTAATTGCTCTACGAGCCCCATGAATGAGCGGAGCTCCGTTATATTGGCCGGTCGGGGAAAATCCGAAATAGCCTTAAGTTTGTCCGGGGCTACGGCAAAACCGCCGCGCTGGATCTGGAACCCGACCCACTCCACGGATCGTCGCGCGAAATGGAATTTGTTTTCATTCAAGGTGATGCTGGCGTTTTGTGCGGCGGTGAGGACCGCGCGTACCCCCGCCACATGGGCCGAAAAGGAGGAGTCGTAGCGAAGGATGTCGTCGACCACCCGAACTACCTGGGCAACTTGAGGCGAAAGCAGCGTCCGCGCGGCGATTGTACTCGTCGCTCGAACTGCATAGACCCATGGAAGCCCGAAGAAACTTGTAGTGGCCCCAAGGGGTCATGAAGATCGTCAGATGTTGGCTATCGGGGTGGAGCGGGATCTGAAAATATCCATTGGCGGCGTCGAAGGTCCTGAAGAACTGGGCGTCGCCGGCTATTTCCGCGACAGCATCGCGAGGCGTTCTCGTCGGATAAGTGGGTCGGCGGACATGTTGGTTGAGTTTCGTATGATCCACACATATGCGGATGGAATTATCCTGCTTCCTGGCCACCACTAAAGGTGCCGCCCACTCGGATGGTTCCGTGACCGGTTCGATGATGCCTTTGTCCTGCAATTCGTCCAGCTGCTGCTTCACTTTTGGTCGGTCGGCGAATGCAATGGGTCGGGCGCCGTTGACGTAATACGGAACGGCGTCGTCTTTCAGGCTGATGACCATTTCCGGTCCGTCCATGCAGCGCAACCCCGTAGATTGGTCGAATACCTTAGCGAATTCCGCCACAAGCTCCTTTCTCACGCTCTCTGTCAGCTCGTCCGACGGGTCGTCCGGATATTCTGTTGGGACGATAATGGGCGTCTCACTACAGGCTCCGCTATCTGACACTGACTTGAACTGAGTACGACGAATTGGCATTGGATAGTTCTCGGGTAAAATGCCGAGGGCGATGCAGTCATACTAGGAGATAAGCAGGCCGGATATTTCCGGGCAAATGACGATTGTTATTTCGGCAGTGACGTCGCCGTAAATGGCCCTCGCCACCACCTGGCCGACGACGAGAAGGGGAGACGAGCGATCCGCCATGACCAGATCGTAGGATGAAGAAGTTAAGTCCCCCTCCGTCATACCGAGCTGCGAGAGGGTGTCCAACCCACCGACTGAAATCTCAGCACCGCCGTCGGGTATCGCGTCATCGATGGTCGTAAGCTGCCGTCCCTGGGTGTCCAGGATCTGTAATGAGACAGTAGGGGCGCGGCGCCATCGTCGGCTGGCGTTTACAGACCCGACGAGAATCCGGCCGATTCTGCCCTGGGGTCGGGCTCCTGGAGAACTGGCGGCGTTGCCAGCCGTACCGTTGTCGCCATTGGAAGCGTTTCCACCGCCATTTGAACTGGCGTTTTTCCGCGGTTTAGGGCAACGTGGTGAAAAATGATTGGAGCCACCACAATTATAGCACAATTTCCCCACTGCTGGGCACGTCTCGTTTGGTCGGTGGGCGTTCCGGCCGCACGATCCACAGGGCGTCGACGATGTTGGCAAATTACTGCGCTGGCCTTGGGGGACGTGATGAACCGCCGATTGGTTGCTCAGAGATTTCTCGTTAATTCTCGCCACTTCCTCGCTCCTGCACACGTTGATTGCTTGCTGGGCCGACGGAAATGGAGAGAGAGCCAGCCATTTTCTCTTCGTTTTTGTATCTCGAATACCTGCCATGATCCGCGTGGCGATGCGGTTCCACATAGGTCGGCCGCGTCTGCCAGACGTCGGAGCCGGATATAAAAATCTTCGAAAGATTCGGATGTCGACTGATGGCACTCATCGAAGGCTACCCGATCCAGCGCAATGTTTCTCTTGGCCCGGATGTAGTCCGCGATTAGATCTAAAATTTCGTCGGGCGTAAGAGGTGTGGTAGGTGGGATATTCAGTGCCACCTCGACCACTTGTTGCATGGAAGGATCGACTGCCATGCGGAATGCCGCTGTCTGTTCGTTTTGGGGATACGATGACAGCTGGTTCAGTTGGCGAAAGTCGTTCCACCGATTCCGCCATGTCCGCAGCTGCGGAAGTTGAACGTCGCCGTTGAGTTTTTCCAGTCCCGACGGGTCGATGCGACGTCGAGCAGGAGGCAGTGCGGGATGGGTCGGCCCAGCTGGTCCGAGACCCCCGCCACCACCGCCACCGCCGCCACCACCAGCGCCACCACCACCCCTGGCGCCACCATCGCCACCACCGCCGCCGTCTGCTCCACCGACGCCACCACCGGCCGCTGCTGCGGCCGAGATCAGGGCCTGGAGTTGGGTCGCAATATTGTTCAGTTGAAGTTCCACGGCGTCAATACGATTGCCAACGGTTGTAGCGGTTGTGGCAGCTGCGTTTGCGGCTGCGTTTGCGGCTGCCAATGCGTCCGCTGCTGTTGGTGTCGCCATTTTGGACCGTGGACGTAGGGGATAAGGGATGGGGCCAGCGTCGGTCATATAAACATAACACTTTGACCGAAGAGTTACGCTAGTCGGTGACTGTATGGTTTGAACCGCGGCACAGAGTCGCCACACGGATCTCGACGCTAGACAAGGGACCACTTCGCCCGGGCTCAACGCGAAATGGCAATACGGTGGCACGACGCGATGAAATGGTTGCTGTTAGAGCCTCAATTGGGCAGACAACGATTGTTACACTAGTTCACCGGTATTCACTTGTCAGAGGTTCCGTCTGGAAGATGAGAGGGGCTATACGAGACCCCGCAAAACAAAATGGCTGCGTCCGTAAACCGCATGGAAAGTGAGAAAAATGGCGTCCTCCACACACGGCGTGGGGAATAGGGACACAGAAATGGATGGCACTCGAAGACTCGTTAAGCATTCAGTTAGTTAATGAGGGCTTTAAGAACTGTAGGTTAGAGCTAGCAACTGCGCCATGTTATGTCTGAGTGCTTACCGTCAGGCAACGCCACTGTATTTCTCGAAGATGAGCCACACAAGATACAATGATCTGGTTTACACAAAGGTGCAAGAGAGACTGCCTACTGCTCCCAAGCCCCGCAGCGCCGCCACCGTCGAGCGGGGTAGACGGGGACATAACAGTATTTAATCGCAGGTACTAGCGGTATTATTAAGATTAATACTTTTCACGGCTGAAACGACTTGCCGGGCCTTAATGAACAAGATTGTACTGTATCACGGCCCACCAAAAATTATCATTCTGATAGAGGCTCAAATTTTACCTCCAAGCTATTGAACAGTTTGTGTTAAGAAATGAAAACAAAACACAAGACTACGACAGCCTATCGTCCCCAATCAAACGGTATGGCCGAGCGCTTCAATAAAACCGTGGTAGAAATGATTCGTAAATACATAGATGATGGTTATGAACATTGGGAGGAGGTATTGGGCCCAATGGCGTCAGCTTACAGGAATTCAGTCCACTCCTCCACAATGGAGAGTCCATATTTTTTAATAATGGCAAAAGACCCGAACATGGTCGTCGATAGATTTTTAATCAAGGAAGCGGAATTGATCACTCCGCAGGATTACAAAAGCCAGACAATGAAACGCCTAATAGAAGGTTTTGCACTGGCCAGAAAAAATTTGTTAGACGCCAGGGTTAGACAAACAATTCAATATGACAAAAGGGCAAAAGAGAACAACTTTGAACTAGGAGACAGAGTACTGCTAGACGTAATAGTGACTAAGTTAGGCACGTGCAAAAAGCTCAACCCAAGATGTCAACGTCCATATAGAATTTCCAAAGTCCACTCGAACGGAACTGTAGAAATACGTTCTTACAATGGGGCGAGAACCCAACTAACCCATGTAAATCGGTTAAAGGCGTTAACCGAATGTATGGTATGGCGTGATGAAGAATTTGTCGACTTTGAAGATCTAAGAACCATTGAATTTAGAGTAACTAGACCGGATGGCGAATCGTCTAACGATAAGTCGGACGAAGAACCAGAAGAAGAATCCGACGAAGATGAGGAAGAAAATTTTGATTTCGAAACAAAGGATGGCCTAATTGAGGCAAGCGCCGAAACAGGTCAACAACCAGGAATGCTTGGCTACAGCAACCTATTTTTAGAAATTCAAGTTCCTAACCAGACCTGGGCCCACTATGAACAAATTAGGAACTAAGAAGCTAGTAACGCACAGAAAAAGATAGAGAAACCAGTGCAATCAAACGGTACCCAGCGAGAAAAAGGTCACGAGTCGCGACCCGCCTTCCCGAAAAGTTTAGAGACTTTAATATGGGAGCATAAAAAACAAAACAAAGAAAAAACAACCAAACAAGCAAGAGAAAAACAAAAAGGGATGGGTCCACGGGGAACAGGTATTCAAAGTCAGACTTCGAAACGCCGCAAGACATAACTATCGACGAGAACGATTCCGATGTGGCTAGTTCTTGTCCACCAACAAAATCGTAATGCTTCGGTTTCTGTAGTTCTCGGAAGTTCCGCGCATGCCTCTGACTTATTCCACTACCCTAAGGATTGAACTCAGGCCCTCTCATTTCGGTTGCCGACTCGCTCACCAACCCCCATCTGGGTTCTCTTTCGTATTACATTTTTGAAAGATAACATTCCACTTCCGTGAAAAGGGGATTCCCCTTTAGAAAAATTGCAGTTCTCTATTGACCAAATTACCCTTGTTAAAAATGATTTATTTTTTCGCAAAACATTGCTGGTTTCGTGAACAACGAACGCAGTGTGACAAATTTCGTTCAAATGGGATGAAGCGTGCGGGAGTTTTTTAGAAATTCCAAAAAATTGAAAAAAGCGCCTAAAAAGGACAGTTAAGCTTCTACTCACTAGGAGTAGAAAAACCAGCCTTAAAAAAATATATATAATAATAATTTAAATCATTTGTGCTATTATTTCGCACACCATTGCTGGTTTCGTGAACAACGAACGCAGCGTGACAAATTTCGCTCAAATCGGACGAATCATGCGGAAGCTTTTCAGAAAATCCGAAAAATCGAATTTTGCGCTTGAAGGTACGACGGAGCCTCGACTCACTAGGAGTAGAAATCCAGTCCTGTGATGAAAACAAAATTATTCTGTGTTTATTATTTGGACACGCCACATACATTCGTGAACAACGAACGTAGCGTAAGCGATTAGCTTTGAAAAATGTGTTTACGATAACTTTTTAACTCATACCACAACCAGTTCGTAATTTTTTTCTTTCTCTCTATCCTTAGTTATTGTTGTAAGGTTTACTTAGTGACGCTATCACTCGCCAGACGTACAGTACCCACCCAAATTATTGTGCACTTTTTCGTTTTTCGTCCCTTTTTACATGGCCTCTTATGGCACTACGTCCCCCCCTTTTTTTTAACTTTGCGGGTTAGGCTTAAAAGATAAGAAAATAAAAAAAAATCAGCATGCTCATCGATGAGTTTGCTATTATTTGATGTGTGGCGCATCTATGAGCGTGTTATATCCTGAACGGTATATGTGCGTTCAGGTGCACAAAATTTCCCCCTTTTCCCAGTGTCGCGCCGCCATTACTTTTGTTAGTGTACCCCCCAAAAATGTCCCTTTTTTCTTTCGTGCATATCTTTGAGACAAAAAGTAGCACGAAATTGTAATTTTTTCCCTCGTTACAAGAATAAGCTCAAGTTTATTCTTGTATAATCAAATTATTTTTTACTCTACTTTTATTCCACTAAATTTTGTTGTTTTCTATGACCCAAATTTTTTTTCCCTTTCCATAGAAAACGTATTAAAGTAGAACGACTATAGCTGTATTTTTCGACCACTGGTGGCGCATGTTGCATGTCCCACCAGGCTACTAATACTCCTGAAGCTAGTCATTTCAGTCTCATAGAGGAAATGTGTGCTGCCTGTCAGTAGCTAATTGTTTACATTTTCGAAAGGTAAGTTTTTGATTGTTTATAAAAGAAGAATACAGTGTTACGTTTTGAAACATCGTTATTTAATTTGTGAAAAGTGAAGTAGTGTGACATAGTTAATTCTAATAACTTAAAGTTAGCAAACTTAGTTTTCGTTCAGTAAGTTGTAATACTAATTTTTGTATTTTCAGGTTACAATCACAACAACATTGTTGTTGTATATAGAAATATAAAAAGAAAATTGCCCTTCTTAGGGCAAAAAATATTTTAAAGAAAAAACATCAAGATCTGGTCACTTTATAAAAACCTCCCTTTCAACACGTCTAAAATTTCTTATCACTTATTAGTATTACTATTATGAACAACTCATCGATAATGAAAATTTTTTTTCTTGTAGATACAGAACCAGACATTGTATTGATTAGCAAAACAAATACAAGGCTTAAGCTTGGTTAGCTGTTGGTGTGCGAATCATGTTATTCTATCCAGCCACCATCACATTTCACAACTTCTTCAAGTTTTTGTGGAACGGTATTAATTATTTGTTCGACAAATTGTTTATCAACAACATTGTACCACATACTAAACAATTCACTCCACAATTGAGATGTTGATGATATTGTTACGGGTGATTCATTAACTTTTTCAACAATAATTTTCCAAACATTCTCGAGAGGCATTACATCACCAAAATTTCTTGGCCAATCAGACAAAACTGCAAGATTTGACTTGTTTTGAAACCAATTTTTTACAGCCATTGCCTTATGCACAGGATAATGGTCGTGAATAAGTAACATTGGCGATTCTTTTGAGAATTTTTCAAGTGCTGAAGGGTAAACATCGGTCTTCAGGAATCCGATGTAGTTATTGGTGTCAATTCTTCCATCAATTTTTTTTAATACCGTTTGGAACGCTTAAGCCCAATGATGCCCAAACAGGGACAGAATTCAAGATTTTCAATCGTTCACTGCCTTCGTGCAAGGTAACATATCCGTTTTTGTCAAAACTGCTTACAAAACAAAAATAAGTCCTAGAATTCTATATAATTTTTAATATTTATGCTTACCGAAACCTTGCCTCGTCTGAGAAACATACAGACTCCCAATAAGAAAACGGCATCAAACCATATTTTATAGCAAGTTGTAGTCTCGACTGTTTTCCTTCCTTATTTAGTTCCCTTCGTAACATTTTTGACAACAAAACTTGGAGGTCTCTCGTGAAGCTGGGCTGGTACAACAATGAGAAAATTCCTACGATCGTGCAAATCTTTTCTTTTCGATGGGATGCAGCAAAATTGACAACCAATTAAAAGCATCCGTTTTCCATACCTTCATCCCTTGTCATCGTGAGAATGGAGATGGGTTAAGCTTCTCACAATGGCAAATGACCCAAGGGAATTTTAGTGTGAAGAGGAAATATGTACTATTTAGTTTGGTATTGGAAGTCAAACAATCTGGTAATGGCTCCTCGTATTTCTAAGAATACTCGTGAAGCTATCATTGAGTATTCCAAAAGATATTCAGCGCGACAAATAGCAAAATTAGTCAAATGTCATTTTAATTCAGTATATTACATCTTGCGGAACTTAAAAAAAAAGAAAATGACAAAAACGAAGTAGGGAGACCACGTTTGCTATCCCCTGCAGATGACCGCTTCATCAAATTACTTTCAAAGCGCAATCGACGGAAAACACTTCCCGAAATAACTTCCGAGTTCAACGTCGGAAGTCAACATATTTTTCGTCATTCTTCAATCCGTCGATCACTTCTTAGAAATAAATTGAATGGTCGCGTCGCCTTAAAAAAACCATTACTTCGAAAACAAAATATTGAGAAAAGATATCAGTTTGCTGTTGACCACATTAACTGGACCACCGCTCAGTGGGATCGCGTTCTGTGGTCAGATGAGGGCAAATTTGAAATCTTTGGCAACAAACACCGAGTCTATGTTCGTCGTGGAAAAGATGAACGCACGCGAATGGAATGCATTGCTCCGACTGTTAAACACGGCGGAGGAAGTGTAATGGTGTGGGGGGCAATGTGTTCTTCTGGAGTACTTCCGCTGGTTAAAATAGAGGGGATTATGCGAAAAGAGCACTATCACTCTATTCTTTCAAGAAAAGCTATCCCAGGTGGAAAACAGTTATTGGGTACTGCATTTTACTTTGAACAGGATAACGATCCTAAGCATACTGCAAGAATTAATAAGAAGTACCTTGATAACCAGGAAAAGAAAGGTAAGAATTTTGAAGTAACCAGTAAGTAATTGTTTCTTACACTAAATTTGATGTGTTTTCTTTTTTCAAGGAAATCTTGTTCTAATATATTGGCCACCCCAAAGCCCAGACCTTAACCCAATAGAGCAACTATGGGATCATTTGGATCGCACATTGAGGAAAACACCCCCCGAAAGTGTAACTGATGCATGGGGAAAACTTGCCAAGTACTGGGGAGAAATAGACCAAAGTGTACTACAACAATATGTCCATTCAATGCAGCGTAGGTGTCAGGCTGTCATTAATGCAAAAGGAGGCCATACAAAATATTGATGAATTCATTCGCATGCCATAGAAGTTGTGAAATGTGATAGTGGCTGGATAGAATAACATGATTCGCACACCAACAGCTAACCAAGCTTAAGCCTTGTATTTGTTTTACTAATCAATACAATGTTTGGTTCTGTATCTACAAGAATCAAATTTTTCATTATCGATGAGTTGTTAATAATAGTAATACTAATAAGTGATAAGAAATTTTAGACGTGTTGAAAAGGAGGTTTTTATAAAGTGACCAGATCTTGATGTCTTTTCTTTAAAATATTTTTTGCCCTAAGAAGGGCAATTTTCTTTTTATATTTCTATATACAACAACAATGTTGTTGTGATTGTAACCTGAAAATACAAAAATTAGTATTACAACTTACTGAACGAAAACTAAGTTTGTTAACTTTAAGTTATTAGAATTAACTATGTCACACTACTTCACTTTTCACAAATTAAATAACGATGTTTCAAAACGTAACACTGTATTCTTCCTTTATAAACAATCAAAAACTTACCTTTTGAAAATGTAAACAATTAGCTACTGACAGGCAGCACACATTTCCTCTATGAGACTGAAATGACTAGCTTCAGGAGTATTAGTAGCCTGGTGGGACATGCAACATGCGCCACCAGTGGTCGAAAAATACAGCTATAGTCGTTATACTTTAATACGTTTTCTATGGAAAGGGAAAAAAAAATTTGGGTCAGAGAAAACAACAAAATTTAGGGAATAAAAGTAGGGTAAAAAATAATTTGATTATACAAGAATAAACTTGAGCTTATTATTGTAACGAGGGAAAAAATTACAATTTCGTGCTACTTTTTGTCTCAAAGATATGCACGAAAGAAAAAAGGGACATTTTTGGGGGGTACACTAACAAAAGTAATGGCGGCGCGACACTGGGAAAAGGGGGAAATTTTGTGCACCTGAACGCACATATACCGTTCAGGATATAACACGCTCATAGATGCGCCACACATCAAATAATAGCAAACTCATCGATGAGCATGCTGATTTTTTTTTATTTTCTTATCTTTTAAGCCTGACCCGCAAAGTTAAAAAAAAGGGGGGGACGTAGTGCCATAAGAGGCCATGTAAAAAGGGACGAAAAACGAAAAAGTGCACAATAATTTGGGTGGGTACTGTAGCCACCTATCAGTGAGTCTACAGGGAGGGTTGATAGCCAACAGACAGAGGTAATACAGTCAGTCAGAGTCTCACACAGAAGACTACAACGTGGTGTCAGAAGTACTGTTCGTCTCTCGCACTAACCAGTTTTCCCAAGTGGTCTTTCGTTTGTAGCTGTGTGTATCAGAACCATCCGTCGTTGAATTACTTTCTTCTTTTAACTGAACGTTGTTGTGTGTGTGACGATGGCATCTGCATTAAAATTTCCCGACCCTTTTAACTTTTTAGCCTCAAACCTAGCTGTGGAATGGGCTCAGTGGCGGAAACAGTTTGAGTGGTATATCCTCGCCACTAGAAAAGGCGAAAAAGATGAGGATGTTCTTGTGGGTGTGTTACTATCTCTGTTGGGCAGAGAAGGTGTTAAAATTTACGAAACTTTTGTGTTTGCTGCTGCTGCCGATGCCAAGAAAATAGAGCCGGTGCTCTATCATTTTTCAGACTATTTAGCACCGCTTAAAAGTGAGGTCTTCGATCGCTTTCGCTTTAACAAACGGATTCAACAGCCTGGTGAGCCGTTTGATACGTGGCTCGTTGAGTTGCGAAGCATGGTAAAGTCATGTAACTATGGAACAGATGCTGTTGTGAACTCTATCCTACGGGATCAAATTGTTTTGGGTGTTGCGAGTGATCACATCCGTGAAAAATCATTGTATGAAGCCGGCTTATCCTTGGCCAGTGCCTGCACAATTGTTCGGGCGTGCGAATCTTCCGCTATTCAACTCAGTCAAATTTTGTAACGGCAAGAGTCCGTCCACGTTGTAAAGGACAAGCCGAGTGAAGATCGCCCTCAACAGCGTCAAAATGCGTCAGGTGTGCAACGTCAAGGTGGTACCGGCTCATGTCAAAACTGTGGTCGTCAGCATGGAAAAGGTGCGTGTGCAGCAAGAAATGTCACATGTTTCAAATGCGGAAAGTCCGGCCATTTCGCCAGATGGTGTACCCAGCCCGGGACTCAGCAGTCCCAACATAATTCTCACAACGCTCGTCAGATGGCACCGAGTCCTGCACAGCCTCAGGCGGATACCAGACAGAGGCCAGCACAAAAAGGAACGTACATGCAACAGCGCCTTCATTCAATGGAGTTAGAGGGGGAAATGCCTCAAGAAGAAATACGATATCTTGATGAAGAATACGTCACTCACGAGTTAAAGAGCTCTGAAGAAGGCGAGGAGTGGCATGAAGATCTTCCGGTTAACGGCAGTGTTCCAGTCCGTTTCAAACTTGATTCAGGAGCCACATGCAATGTACTGCCCTTAGAAGCAGTTCGCCTGATTCATGTGTCAGCTAAACTCATACCTGGACCTCGTGTGCGAAATTATGGCGCAAAAGGAGGATATCTGAAAGTGATGGGTGTGTTTATGGGGTCTGTGGCCCATCGGGGCGTGTCATTTCCGGTTAAATTCGTAGTGGTGGATGAACCTGGACAGTTGCCCATTCTAGGCCTTCCGACTTGTAAGGAACTGAAACTCATCAAAAGGATTGATGCCGTGACGATGGATAGTCCTGTAGTCCTGCCAGCCATTGTAAAAGAATTCATAGATGTGTTTGAAGGCAATGGCAAACGACCGCTCCAACACGACATCAAACTAGCTAAAGGTGCCAACTGTGTGAATCCGGTGGTGTGTGCAGCTGGTCGTCTACCTTTTAGACTAGAAGAAAAAGTGTACAAAAAATTGGATCAGATGGTATCAGACGGAATCATTGCTCCTGTGGTTGAACCGACTGAGTGGGTGAGTCGAATGATGGTGGTTGGGAAGCCAGACGGGGACGTGAGGATATGCTTGGATCCTTCGGAGTTAAACAAGGCAATTCAACGTCAACACTTTTCGGTACCAACGGTGGAGCAGCTTTTTGGAAAAATTGGGCGAACAAAGTACTTTTGCAGTTTGGATGCAGCCTCTGGATTCTATGAAATACCTCTTACAGATGAGGCATCATACCTGTGCACTATGGCTACTCCCAAGGGCCGTTTCCGTTATCTTCGTCTACCGTTTGGCCTGAAGTCAGCACCGGAGGTGTACCTGCAGGTCATGTCTGACCTTTTTGGTGATTTATCCGGCGTTATCATCTACTTTGATGACTTCCTGGTGACCGGAGAATCTATTGCAGAACTCGAATTAAACTTGAGACAGGTATTTGTGAGGTGCCGGGAGCATAATTTGAAACTCCAGTTTAAAAAGTGTCGTTTCTTCTTGCAGCAGTTACCTTGGCTAGGACATGTCATTGGTCACGGGAGTCTTCGTCCAGATCCCGAGAAAGTTAAAGCCATCGTGAACATGCCAGACCCAACGGACAAACAAAGCTTGCAACCCCTCTTAGGAATGGTAACTTATCTTGATAAATTCTGCAAAGACCTGGCCACTTTAACACGTCCTTTTCGGGATATTCTGAAAAAGGATGCGGCTTGGAGTTGGGATGAACAACAAAGGCAGACCATGAAAACCCTGAAGACGGTACTGTCTTCGTTGCCGGTGCTCCGTTTATTTGACGTCAACAAGTCCGTCTTATTGTCAGAGGACGCCTGTCCTGTTGGACTTGGGGCAGTGTTGATACAAGAGGGTCAGCCGATAGCGTTTTCGTCCACCACCCTGACAGCCATCCAACGACGCTATTGTCAAATCGAGAAAGAACTGCTGGCGATACAGTTTGGATTAATGCGCTTCCGTCAGTATGTATATGGCCAACACGTCGTGGTGGAATCAGATCATAAACCCCTGGTGGGGCAGCTGGATAAGCCGATTGCAGCTTGTTCCCCTCGGATCCAACGGATGCGCCTCCAACTTCAGCGGTTCGACTTTCAGGTTGTTTACAAGCCTAGAAAGGAGCTTTTCATCGCTGACACACTTAGTCGAGCTCCTTCACCACGTCTGTTTGACGACGATGTCACGGCTGATTGTGAGGAGCAGGTCCATCACGTGATAGCCAGCATTGCGCCTGCAGAGTCTACTCGTCGTCGATATGCTGAGGCCACTTACAATGATCCGACCCTGCGTCTCCTTCGTTCCGTGATGGAGGCTGGTTGGCCTGAACACAAACATCAGTGTCCCCCTTCTGTGAAGCCATACTGTCAAGTGCGCCACGAGTTATCGTCCGCGGGTGGAGTTATCCTGATGGGAACTAGACTTGTTGTTCCGTTTGCACTCCACAAGGAAGCATTGGAGGGCATCCATGATGGCCATTTTGGTGAGATTAAGTGTGTACTGCGAGCACGGTAAGCGGTCTATTAGCCCGGGTGGGAAGAACAAGTCCGAAACGCTGTGGCAAGCTGTGCTATCTGCCAAGAGCATCGCCATAGGAACCCAAAGCTACCTCTGTACCCGGTCCGGTTGCCGGATCATGCCTTCCAGCTAGTTTCAACGGACTTTTTTTAGTTCTCGCAAGTGAATTATCTACTTCTTGTAGATGCTTACAGCAAGTGGCCGTGTGTAGTTCCACTGAAGTCCACCACGTCGTCGGCAATCATTAATGAGATGTCCAGATTCTTCTGTGACTTTGGTCGACCGGAAGAGCTCGAGTCGGACAACGGTACCCAGTTCTGCAGCGCCGAGTTTCGAGAGTTTTGTTGTGTAATGGGAGTAAAGCAAGTCACGTCAAGCCCAGAATTTGCCCAGTCCAATGGTTTAGCGGAACGACACATACAAACGGCCAAACGCACACTGCTTAAAATGTTCGAGGACGGAAAGTCTCTGTGGGAGTCACTAGCAGCTGTTCGCTCGACTCCGGTGTCCTCAACGCTTCCGGCGCCGTCCATTTTGCTGCAAGGACGTAATCTACGCGGTAATCTTCCGTTTGTTCCGGTTGAGCTGTCTGAAGTTTGTTCCCTCTGCCGTCGTCCGAAAGGAACTTTCTGCCCGGCAAAGTCAAGCAGCCTTCTCTCAACCTCATCCACCTAGTACAAGGGCCTCTGCCCTTATCGTTGGGCAACTTGTACGGGCTTTGGTAAAAGGTCGGTGGCTCCACGGAGTAATTCACTATGTCTGCCCGGAGCCGCAGTCATATCTCGTTCGCCTGGATGATGCTCGACTCTTCCGGCGGACTCGATGGGCGATCAACGTTGACAATGGAGCTGTGTCTCTTCCGCATCAGGCTGTGTCTGGCAAGATGGTCCAGCCATCCGTCCCACATGGGTCTCGTTTCTCGCAGCCATCCCGGGAGGCCACGATGTCTAATCCAGCTCTGGAGGTGCAGGTTCCTGTGTTAGCGGCGGTGCCTACTCCTGTTCGAACGCCAGCACCGGCGGCCCAAACTGCTCCGGCCACCCCTTTGCTACAGCGCTATCCTTGCCCGGCTCGTTTTTCCATCTCCCCCGTTCGCTTGTTTCCACCTCAAATTCCCCTGTTTTGAATCCCTCTTCTGTTAATCCATTGCCTACTGTTTCTCCTGTGTGGCCTAGCGTAGAGCCGTTTGGCACAACTCTCTCTGGCATGAGATTTCGAATTCATAGGGGCAGCGCTCAAAAGTAAAGATGGAACTTTCCTGTTGTCAGTGTTCCCGTTGTCACGGCGAGTAAGAAGTGGTCCATTTCTTCAATTTCAATTTCAATTTCTTGTAGTTGCTAAATGCTTCCCTATCCCTGTCCTGTGTTGCTTCTCATATTTGTGTCATGTCGTCTCATACCTTATCATCTTATCATCATATCATCATTACCTATTATCTTTTCTTTCATACCCAATCATGTCGTGAATCATTTTGCTCCTTCTCCTAGTGTATGTGTAAAGGAGGGGAGATGTTGTAAGGTTTACTTAGTGACGCTATCACTCGCCAGACGTAGCCACCTATCAGTGAGTCTACAGGGAGGGTTGATAGCCCACAGACAGAGCTAATACAGTCAGTCAGAGTCTCACACAGAAGACTACAAAAGTTATTTTTTATAGTACTCTTCACCTGTCTACAAACAGTATGGGCGATGAACGCCACGATATGCGACTGTAGCCAGGCAAAGATGAAAGGATTCTTGAATTTTGGCGACGAAAATTGCCAGATTATAGAAGATCCATCCCCTCCAAAAGCTGTTATATATACCCTCTTGTACCATGTACCAGAAAATAAGCGATTCCCGGAATATATGTGTAGCATTTGGTTTGCTCATCGTTCAGTAAACACAGATTTCTTTGGGTGGCACCCACATGGCCAAAGAAAATGGCCAGTAAAGGCTACTCCAGAAATTTGCCACCAAATGAAAGAATTCAGGAAATATGGAAATCTGGTGAATAATCCAGCGGGACTACGCAAATTTACTTACGACTTATATCCTAACATACAGCCATTGTGGATGAGAACGACAACTCAGACGATGCAGAACTGTAAAATTGAAGAAGTAGCTTTAGAAACCGAATGCGACAATTGCACAATTTATTCCTAGTTAGGAACACTTTTGGGCAGCTTGAACGGAACGGCAACTGTTAATTTCATCACACTGATCTGGGACAATTCGTATAAAGAAAAGAAAGACTTTGAGCTTAAGTTAGTAAGAAGCGGGGAAGAAGGATTACTTTACAAAACCAATGATGCCGAGATCAAACGTTTACAAGACAAACAAAGCCAGACGGATTTTCTCATCAACACAACCATGCTGGCGTACTACGGAAAACGACAGTTGCAAAGTGAACCGGGAATGGAAAAAATTTCAATTGCAATTAACATGGCACCCCCAACAGGAGAGTTCGAGGAAATGGATTTAAATGAGACGATAGGGAACGAGAAAAAAACAAGCGGAAATACTACAAATGTGCAGGTCAAACAAGTTTCCTCTACTTTTAAAGCGGAAATAGAAGCAGCAGCCCATGTTCAGTATACCAGGACCATGGTCTTGGACTACGATAATAGACTCGCAAGAGAAATTCGTCGATTGCAATGTGAAAACAGGAAAATGAATCATCACTGTGTAATCGTAAGCACTCAGTACAACGGCTGGTTAGCAGCCACTCACATGCAACTCCCAAGATGTTCAGAATTAGTAGCCAACGGTGCCCAAGCTTCAGTCTTGCAATGTAGGGAACAAAATGTAACTTTTCACACAGAATTTACAAAATGTGGTCCTAAACCACGTTATCTCAATTTTACAATAGCAGTCGAAGGTTGGGAACTCGTGCCCTTCACCGACTGCTACTGGAATTCAACTTTCGTAAATTTTAACGGGAAAACTCACGCCAACAAAAATGGGGAATGGATTCCGGTGTTTGCCAATATCCAAGTTCAAGGTAGAAAACTAATTGAAACAGAGAAATTTGAAGCCGACAATACTTTAGCAACCCTCCTACAAATGCACCCAGTTTCCAAAATAGCCCTTTGAGTCATGCGTCGGTAATGGCTTACATCCTCGCCACCATTCACGAACATCACTCAGAGGACAACACAAAAGAACTTCTCACTTCCAATGTCCTAATTCACCATAGCGATTCCCCTAACGTAGATTTCGTAGCAAAAATGGGAGGATGGATAAAAAATTTTGGAGCCATTTCAGGCTTTGGGATGATTTCAGTATTCGCTGTAAGATTTTGTGCTATCGGATCCATCCTACTCAAAGCATTCCCAATCATGTAAAAAATATTCAAACTCAACTGCTTCAGCAAAACACCACCAGCCATTACTGCAACAGCCACACTGTCACCTATCCAAATCAAAATGCCTCCTACCACTTCATATTTGACCCAATCCACAGTCTCAGAACGATCAGCAGAGCCTCCACGCAGAAAGAAGAAGCAGTGAAACCGCCAACGCCCTAATCAACCAGAAGCTGAATCATTCCTCCAAGAAAATCGTATCAATCCTTCCACATAATTGAGATAATTGATTTCTAATGCAATAATTTCGCCACTGTTTTCCTATAACCGTTATACTCCAATTTCTGTACTTTTCTTAACACTCTAGACTTAACAGTATAATTTCTGGGGTCGGATTTGTCTACATATTTCAAACCATGTTCCATTTTTCGTCTCCTAAGTAGAATTGGGTCTTCGAAGGAAGATACGAGTCGGAATGCAAAAGAAATCAAACGCATACACAGCCCCCTGAAGAAAAATAAAACTAATATTTATATATTATATATATATATATACATAGCACTGTAATAATGTTATATAAACTGTAACGTCATACCCGTGTCATCAGCCTAGGATTCACATATCATTTGATGAAAATAAAATGCAGAAGCTGGGACCGATTGTTGCGGGATGCAACAAAAGAGGAGGGGGGTTATGATGAAAAGATTCGATGTCTCAGATTGCAGAGAACCTTGAGAGTTCAACTTTCTCAGGGTAACCCTTGTTATTGTCACAAAGCAATGCAGGGAGTTTAACTTGAGAAAGACTTTCTACTCGTGACCTCTAATCAGAAGCCCATCACCCTAGTCTAGAATATTTACCCTTACTTGTAACTAGGGCAAGGCCAAGAGTAGACCATATACCGCTTTCTTTTGAGTTGACCGCTAGATAAACGCTTCACCTGATCTCTAGGAAAGTGACGCTTAGCCAGAAGAAGCCCGAAATGTAACAAATAGGACTAAAAAAGAAGAAACAAGGAGATTGTGAGACAGACAATTCTTCCCTCAACTAGTGGGTTGCTCTGCTCTTCGGTAAACTAAGACTAGAACCCTTGTCTCGTACCATCATTTGAAAGTGTATTTCTTCCTTCCTCACGACGTTCCTGAAACGACAATGCGGTAAATAAACAATTTCAAATTCGACTATTTTTTGTTGATAGTCTCTGCAGTCACGCGCAGAAACTATTACAATATTATTTGGTACTGGTTGAATACTAGCTACTTTTGAACGGGATAAACAATCTGCATTCTGATGAATACGTCCAGGCCTATATTTCAACTCATAATTCGTTGCAGCTAATAATATAGCCCATCTACCTAACCTACCATTATTATCTTTCTGATTTTTAAGCCATTGCAAAGGTCGATGGTCACTAATGATTTCAAAAGGTTTATCTAATAAGTAATGGCGGAAGTATTTAATCGCATCAACTACAGCTAATGCTTCTTTTTCTGTGGTACCGTACTTCATTTCGGCTTTTGTTAACGGTCTACTGGAATAGGCTATTGGATGTTCTTTCCCATCTTGCATTTAATACCGCTCCAATTCCATACTCACACGCATCAGTAAAAAGCAAAATTTTTCGTTAAAATTTGGATATGCGAGAACTAGGGGAGTTACTAGTGAATTGCGCAATTTCTCGAAGGCAACCTGTTCCTCAGTTCCCCAGGCAAATGGTTTCCTACTTAGATCTTTATGCGTTAATCGAGTTAACGGCTTAGCTATTGAACCAAAGTTTTTAATAAATCTCCTATAATATCCGGCAAGACCAAGAAATGACCTGACTTCGTCAACAGAAGTTGATGTTTTATAATTACTATCTTATCAATTTTACTCGGATCGGGTTTAATACCGTCCGTTGAGATTACATGACCTAAATAATTTACTGAACGCTTAACGAATTGACATTTATTAAGTTTTAACTTTAAATTACTGGCTGCTTTTAAAAGGTTAAAAATTTCTCGAATGTCGTTTAAATGACTATCAAATGTATCTGAAAAGATAATTACGTCATCCAGATAAACTAACGCTTTACTTCCTAAGACGTTTTTTAGTACATAATTCATTAGCCTTATGAACGTGGCAGGTGCATTGCACAAACCAAACGCCATTCTCTCAAATTCATAAAGATTCTATTATAAAAATATCTATTTCTACCACGAAAGCTGTTTTCTCGATATCTGGATCATGAACAAGAATCTGCCAATATCCGGAAGCTAAATCTAGAGTTGTAAAGAATTTCTTCCCATGTAATTTGTCTAAAGTTTCATCGATGCGTAGAATGGGAAAAGAGTCTTTCTTTGTAATGCTGTTTAATTTCCTATAATCAACGCAAAATCTTACTTCTCCATTCTTTTTCTCGACAAGCACCACGGGTGAAGCCCATGGAGATTGCGAGTATCTGATGACCTTTGCATCTAGCATCTCCTGCATTTTATCTTCCAATAATTTCCTTTGATTATTAGTAACTCTATATGGGCGTTGTTGAATGGGGCCTCTTCCTTCTGTATCAATTGTATGCTTAATGAGATTGGTATTCCCTAGTTCTGAATCTTTTGAAGCAAACAAGTCGTGAAAATCATTTAATAATTGAGAGAGCGGTGCTTGAAATTCCGGGTTGACTTCCGAAATTACAATAGGATCTCGTGATTCTATGGGCTTAACGCTGTATGTATTCTGATGTATTTAACGCTACCTTTCCGATGACCTGGTGAACGTTTTCAATTATGCCTAACTTTGTGTTTCGCGGAAATGTGACTTGCTATAACCAATGATTCTCGACTCTAATGTTATACGCTCCATCTCCCGATACTTTTCCTATAAATTCTTCAATATAAATTCCATCTGGCAAATTCTCACTTGGAGTAAAGATAAATGCCGAATTCAGAGGTAAAGTATCCTGCACAAAAAGGTGAACACCGATTTATTTTGAAAAAGCCATCTGGGGGTAGAAAAAATTAATAGTTTACCTTTTTAAGGAGAGGTAGGGGGGTTTTGGCGCAAAACCATTATAAGGGGGGTTGGGTAATATTGTCGCGGGGAACAACAGCAGATGTCCCTATCTGTTCCTAGAAGCGTCAAACTCAAACGCTATAGTTACGAATGTTCTACTATCTGTTATGTTATCAGACATTTCTTCCTAAATAAGTAGAAGTTCCAGAATAGCTTTAGAATGTGCAGTAAAATCTATTAACCTTAGGGAGAGGGCGTAATTTCAAAGCTAGTATAAAACCCACTGTTTTTCCATTATTAGTCGCTCTCTCTTTCACTAAACTAGACGCTTAGCAAAAGTAAGGTTTCAATTCATTATTCATGTAATCATTGTATTCCCTTTTTCTGTGTTAAGAATAATACAAACGTTTTCAAGTCAAGTGTGACAAATGGTGGAGATGCAGCTCGTTACCCGTAGTTAACGAATTTAGTGCTGCTTTAAAAAATTAGTCGATGCAGAAAAATCTAATCCAAGATTACCTAGTTGCCCTCGCGATCCAAGTAAACGATTGCATCCAAAACAATCACCCGAATTGTCGGGTGGTGAAAGTGCAACAGCAGGCCCGACACAAGATCCAGAAATCTCTACTTCTATCGAAAATCTAGTTACCTCAAGTGAAGTAAAGTTTAAGCAGAGCGATTTCAGAAAACCTGAAAATCAGTCAGATTCAAGATCCGACTCCGAAGCAGAGTTACAACCTGACTCCGAAGCAGATTCAAGATCCGACTCCGAAGCAGAATTAAGTCTGCCCACACATCCGGTTGTTCCTGTGATAGGACAACACCCTTTGGTACCTCCAAGACATCAGCAGCAATTTCAAGGTACAGCTATGGCAGCTGTTAGAAAATTTATAAGCCCACCTGTTTTTGGGGAGTCCAACGGAAGACGCTCGTCAATGGTTAGAGCGCTACGAAACAATCTCTACCCACAACGGTTGGAGAGATGCTGACAAAAGAAATAATTTCAGTATGTACTTGGATGATACTGCAAGAAATTGGTTCCTGTGCGCAAGACTCCCGAATGACTGGGAGGACACAGCAGGACAGGCAGCTGCTGGAGGAAATGCGGCTGTGGCCGCAGTACCCGGTCTACGTTCGGTGTTTTTGAAAGAATTTCAACCAGATAATTACGGTCTTTTTCAGAGACCAGACTCAGAAGTAGGACCCAAGGAGTGGACGAGCCAACCATTAGGTACTACTACGAAATTCTCAATCTTTGCAGACTGGTTGACCCGAATATGTCAGAAACGCACCGATTGGAGCATCTTTTTAGAGGACTTCGCCCAACACTTTTCAGAAAAATTTATCCGCTGAAACCCAAGACATGCGAAGAATTTTTGGCACTAGCAAAATCCTATACAGAAGCATCACTCATGTCAGACACACGAGGATGGAAGGAAATGACAGCTGAGCCGCAAAAGCCTCAGGAGCAGTTACCAAACCTGTCAGTGGTCTACCCAGACCAGCAAGCAGATTTGATGAAGACGATGAGAGAATTAATTCAAGAGACTTGCGAAAAGTTAATTTCAAAAGAGAAAAACGAGCAAGTAAATTCAAGAGGACCTTTTAAACCAAAAGGTCGCACTCTAACAGGAAGGCCGCAATGTTTTTTTGTAAGAGGTCAGGACACATTGCTCGCAACTGCTTCAAGAACCCTGAATCAGAACAATACAGAGGTCCGCCTAAAGATGCAGCCGCAGGGCGACTGCAAAGGGAAATCTTTCCATCAACCTAACCGTTCCAGATACGTTGGAAGAAAAATGGCTGACCCAGAAATGATCGTGTTCAACTTGAATCCTGCAAGACTAATAAAGGAAGCAGTAAGGTGTGGAGAAATAACTGCAACAGCGCTGATTGATACAGGAGCTGCAGTCACAGTAATCTCACCCGAATTACTAGAGAAAACGGAATTTGTCAAAAAACCTCTAGTCGGACCAAAGATCCGTCTAGTAAATGGTCAAACCCTGTCACCACAGAGTACGGCAGATATAGTAGTAACCCACAGAGGCAAAACTATAAAAGGTAACGCAATAGTTATGCCAATGTCGGGTTTTGAACTACTGTTAGGAAATGACTTCCTACAACAATTTCGAGCTATCCACATTGACTATGAGTCAGAAGAGTCATCATTCACAACAGGGAAATCACCGCTTCCAGAAATCACTGCTCTCCAAGTAGAACAGTCACAAGAAAGCCGGCTGATTTCAAAAGATAGTCAAGAAATACCAGCATACACGGTAAAGCAAATTCCAACATCTATCTCTCACAGAATGGAAGGTTCGTGCATCGTGGCACCATCAGCTTCACTGTTAGCAACATCAAGTCTGTCTACCGGCCACGCGCTCGTACAAACCGATTTGAAAGATATTCCAGTCGCCAACCTGTCTCCGAAAACAGTGTGGCTAGAAAAAGGAGTGACACTGGGAACCTTAGAGAAACACCCCGAAGCTGAAGAAATGGAAGAAATTCAAGATATTCTAACACTAGATGTTTCGGTGGAGAACCAAAATGCAGATGCAGAGAAAGAAGAATTGTTGAAACATCTCGAAGGAAGAATTGGGGAAAATCTAACAAAAGAAGAGAAAGAAGAGACAGTAAAAATCCTCAAGCAATTTGCTCATTGCTTTGCATTAAACGAGGATGATTTGGGATACTGTTCAGTCGTCAAACATGACATCAATACCGCTAATGCGCGCCCAATCCATCAACTTCCTTACAAGAGTGCCTGGAAAGAACGAGCTGTTATTCAAGATCAAGTGGAAGGAATGCTGCGTAGAAGGGTCATAGAACCTTCTGACAGCCCTCGGTCTTCCCCAGTGGTTTTAGTCAAGAAAAAAGATGGTACTTGGCGCTTCTGCGTGGACTATCGCAAACTTAACGCAGTAACGGTAAAAGATTCATACCCCTTACCACGTATTGCCGACACCTTGAGTCGGCTGGAAGGCGCCATATTTTTTTCAAGCGTGGATCTTCAATCAGGATACCATCAAGTTCCAGTTATCGACAGTGACAGACCGAAAACAGCCTTCATCACTGCAGACGGATTGTACCAGTTTCGTACTCTTCCGTTCGGTTTAACAAACGCCCTGGTACTTTTCAGAGGGCCATGGACATCATCTTAGCTGGACTTCGTTGGACGACGTGCCTGATATACTTGGATGACGTCATAATCTACTCAGCAACCTTCGAACAGCATTTGCAAAGACTTAGTCTAGTGCTGAGTTGCCTTTCTCAAGCTGGGTTGAAGTTAAAATGGTCAAAATGCTCATTCATGGAGCACGCACTGAAAGTGTTGGGACACCTCATCTCAAAAGAAGGTGTGGCACCAGATCCTGAAAAACTGGAGGCAGTGCAAAGTTTCCCATCACCCAATGAAGGCCATTCAACAGCAAACAAGGTGAAACGAGTACAAAGCTTTCTTGGTCTGTGCTCGTATTATCGACGTCACATCCAAGGTTTTGCATCAATTGCACGCCCGCTTACTACACTGACGAAGAAAGAAATTCCCTTCACGTGGGGAGAAGATCAAAGTAGCAGCTTCAATGCTTTGAAACTAGCACTTACTTCGGCACCAGTATTGGCGCATCCCAACTATGATCTACCAATGGAAATCTTTCCCGATGCCTGTGGTTATGGCATAGGAGGCGTTCTTGCTCAACACATTGAAGAAGCAGAACGTCCTATAGCATACGCCAGCCGCCTTCTAACAAAATCAGAAGTAAACTACTCAATCACCGAAAAAGAGTGTCTTGCACTAGTGTGGTGTCTTTCAAAGTTTCGATGTTTTGTGTGGGGTTGCAAAGTGAAAGTGGTGACCGATCATCAGGCTCTTTGCTGGTTAATGAGCAAAGAGACCTTGCAGGCCGTTTGGCCCGATGGAGCTTGTCGCTCCAAGAATACGACATAACTATTGTGTACCGTAGTGGGAAAACGCATGACAATGCAGACTGTATTTCAAGAAATCCGCTACCAGTTGCAGAAGAGCTAGAAGATGATCGCTGTTTCATCGTGGGAGCAATCACCTTCCCTGGCCTTTCCGAAGACGAAGACGAGTCATTGGCCGAAAAGCAGAAAGCTTGTCGCAATTGGAATCAGCTAATTGTGAAACTCCAGAACGGAAAATCAAGAGTCAAAAATTTTGTAATTCACAACGGAAAGCTGTACAAGGAAACTTTTAAAAATGGAAAGAACTACAGAAGACTGTGCGTACCGGTCGATTACCGTGAAAGAATTCTACAGGCATACCATGACGACGTTGTGTCAGGTCACCTTGGCATCAAGCGTACTCTACACAAGATTTGTGATCGTTTCTTCTGGCCGAAGATGGCACTCGACATAACTCGTCACGTACAGAGCTGCGTACATTGTCAAAGCAGAAAAGGAGTCCCAGACAAACCTGCAGGACTCTTACAATGCATCAAAGTAGAGAGACCATTTCAAAAAGTAGGCATTGATCTACTAGGTCCATTCCCACTATCTACTAAAGGAAACAAGATGATTATCGTGGCAGTGGACTATCTAACCAAATGGGTTGAACTGAAAGCCATGCCGACTGGAAAAGCAGATGACGTCGCAGAATTTTTTGTTAATCAAATTCTTCTACGTCACGGAGCTCCAGAACAAATCATAACAGATCGAGGAAAATGCTTTACCTCAGATCTAACGCAAGCTGTTGTCAAGAAATTGCACACAAACCACAAGACAACTTCAAGTTACCACCCTCAGGCAAATGGAGCGGTGGAAAGGATGAATCATACATTGGCAGCTATGCTCTCAATGTACGTCAGCAGTGACCAACGTGATTGGGATCGTACTCTACAATACGTATGCTTTGCATACAACACAGCAAGACAAGAGTCGACGGGGTATTCACCATTTTTTCTGCTCTATGGACGTGAACCCAGACTTCCCATTGATTTGGAATTGGACGCTGATCCCAACCCATTGTTGACAGAAGAGGACGCTGCAATGAGTTATGCAGATCGACTACAAGCTGATCTGACTGAAGCAAAAGAAATTGTAAAAACTAGAATGCAGAGAGTAAAAGAAAAACAAAAAGAAACCTATGATGCTCGCCATAGAGAACTATCTTTTCAAACAGGAGATCTAGTCCTGATCTACAAGCCATTTCGCAAAGTAGGAAAAGCAGAAAAACTTCTTCACCGCTGGTTGGGACCATTCAAGGTGTTGAGAAAAACTACACCAGTAAACTACGAAGTAATCTCCGCAACCGGACGGGGAAAATCAGATATTGTTCACGTCGCTCGAATGAAGTCATTTCACGAAGCCACTTTGGAATGGGAGTCACCGCAGACATCCATCCCAGATAACACTGAGAGAGCCGCAGAAAAAGACAAACAGAACGATGGAGAACAACAAGAAGAAGCACAAGACCTACCTGATGCAGTTCACTCACCACCTCTGTCCGAAGAGGAAGTAACAGTACCTGAGGAAATTAACGTGTCACCCGACACAAGTGGTAGTGAAGTGATAACCTCTTCTCCAGACCAGGTCCCTTCAGATGCATCACGAAGACCACTACGAAATAGAAGACCTCCGGCTAGGTATCTCACCTTTTTAGTGCCGTTCTTCATTTTCTTGCTGGCCCCTCCACAAGCAGTTCACTAATCCTGAGAGAAAACGCAATTTTCAAACAACAAGCTGACGTTGCGTTTAGTGAATCATCTTGGACAATAGTGACTGATCTTGATTTTGGATTACCTGATACGGCCACGGCGTACCTTAAAGAGAAAATTCTGCAACAGCAAGAAGTAGCAGAAAGATGGAAGAATCAAGGTACCAGACCTCAAAAAATAGCAGCCAAAAGAATTACCAGCAGAATGCAGTCTTTCCTGAAAGGAATCGAGAACGCAGCAGATCGATTATCGAATATCAAAAAAGCCTTGAATACAAACCAAAGAAATCGTCGAAGTCTCGTCGACGGGGGAGGAACAATCCTTAAATGGCTTTTTGGAGTATCGACACAAAAAGATTTAGAAGAACTGAATAATCAAATTCAACTTCTCTCCCGAAATCAACGAGAAGTGATCCACATTATAGACAAACAAGCCACAGTCTTGAATGAATCACTATGGGAAACCAGAACTAACGCAAAATTAATTAGAGAACTACGAGGCCAATACTCCATGCTGAAAAATGTGACCACAAACATAATGGAAAAAATAGCTGACATGGAAGACTTGGAACTGAGTCACTTCGAATATTTTTTCCAACTGGATGAAACGTTTGAAGCAATGAATCAAATCTTGCTGTGGCTACAACAACTTGCTGATAGTCTCGACGTCGGTTTTAGTCTTCTAGCCAACGGGCATTTGGCCCCTCAAATCATCTCTCCAGCTAAATTCAACAAAGTCATCAAAACCATCAATGGTCAATTACCAAGAGGATGGTCTATTTCTAGCAACGAACTTTGGGTCGCTTACCGGGAGTCTACTGTCTCGGTTGCAGCCATGGAAAATTCCTTTCGCCTCTTCTACGTGTTCCTATTTTTGATCACGCTCAGCAGTACAAGCTCTTCCAGATTATCAACCTACCAGGATCAACAGATAATGGAACACATGGCGTCTTGTTTGGAAATTTACCAGATTACCTTGCTGTGTCAGGAGATCTCGAAACATTTATGGAACTTTCAAAAGACGACATTAAAGACTGTAGCAAGATAGGACGCCCGCTATGCAAATTCCATACCGGTGTCAGCAAAAGAACTGCTCGAAAATCGTGTGCAACAGCTGTGTTCATGAATGATACACCAAGAATTAACACACAATGCAGAAAGAAATTTACGGAATGGCGCGGTCCTGAAGTCGTTTACATGGGATCCAACCAATGGGTTTATTCTGCAACAAAGCCACACGAAATTGTATTTTCGTGTCCATCTGGTGGTGAGCAGCCAACACTAAGAACAACAACATTACCGCCTGTAGGAATGTTTGAAATACCTTTTGGATGCACTGCTCGTACAGAAGAGTGGGTATTCCCAGCTAGTATGGAAGGCAACATAATGGCACTAAAATTACAAGCAGTTGTCCTACCAACAGTTGAAATTTTTTCTCAAGATGTCAACATTACTACAAACAAGAAACATACCTTCGTGGAACTTCCGCGAGAAAACACCTCTTCAATAGACATCATTAGTCAACTGCTTCATCGTAATGCTCAAGCCAGCCTTTCAACGGAAATGACCGGAGAGCAAATTCACAATCTCATCACTGAAACGAAAAACAGAAAGAAACATCTTCTATACGCTACCCTTACGAATTGATATCTGCAATCTCACTTATTGCCTTAGGATTAATTGCCCTAGCATACAAATTGTATACACTCAGTGTACGCTTGGCCGTACATGAGCGATACGACAACCCTCCCCCGGAGACCGCGGGAGGGAGGAGCTAGAGATGCAAGAGGCGTAACCATTTTGTCATACGGAAGAAAGAAAAAGACATTTCCAGTAGAAAAAGTGTATTGAAAATCCATAGGAAAATTTACATCGCTATTCATTTAATTGTTCGTCAATGTAATCCAGTAGAGAAGTTAAACTACGGGAAAACTCCCGTAGCAAATGGAAATCGTTTGGACTGGGAGTCTCCATGTTGAACGATTGCAAACATCGTTCCACGTCTGACGCGCGGCCAGACGGTTATCCATCTCAGCCTGCGTTATCTCCGTGTAAAATTCTGAAGAGTGCGGAGTCGGGTGAAAAATGTCTTCATCTGACTCCAACCACCAGAGAAGACGCGAGTGAGTCAGTGAAAACAGTTCGCGGTATTTGGCATAACCGGAATATTTACTAAAAAACAAAAGGAAGAAAGAAAAGTTTAATTAAAAATCAAGAAAATTGTAAAAAGAAAAATTTTTTTACCTGAAGTAATGGTCTCCAAACCAAACGGTACTCACGGATGGTGAAAACTCAATCGAGCACCAGTTCGTTGAACTTCCGCAAGCACCGTAAAGAAAAACACACGGTCACTTGAATGTAACCGGCTGTAGCGACTCCGATGATTATCAAACGTTGCCTCAACAAAACGCACAAGGGCGCACTCAAACACACGGAGATTCTCTAAAACATCAGAGTAAGTGAACATTTTACTGTGGAGGCTGAAAAACACTGAACATGCAATCTGAAATAGTCTTCTTACTTTTATTCTTACTGTGATTCATCCTTTCTGATAATCTCTTATCAATGTTTACTTACGACCTTCATCGTAGCTTTGTTTCATTTCGCGCTATTACCTCTCTTCAGCTATCTTTTAATTACTCTAGAAAAATCTTAAAGTTCTTATGATGTTTCCAGTTTCCCACCTTTTATCATGTTGTCCCACTTTCCATACTATTTTGTAGTACAGTCGGGTCGCCTGTCTTAAAGAAGGGGGACCTGTCGCGGGGAACAACAGCAGATGTCCCTATCTGTTCCTAGAAGCGTCAAACTCAAACGCTATAGTTACGAATGTTCTACTATCTGTTATGTTATCAGACATTTCTTCCTAAATAAGTAGAAGTTCCAGAATAGCTTTAGAATGTGCAGTAAAATCTATTAACCTTAGGAGAGGGCGTAATTTCAAAGCTAGTATAAACCCACTGTTTTTCCATTATTAGTCGTCTCTCTTTCACTAAACTAGACGCTTAGCAAAAGTAAGGTTTCAATTCATTATTCATGTAATCATTGTATTCCCCTTTTTCTGTGTTAAGAATAATACAAACGTTTTCAAGTCAAGTGTGACAATATCAGTCCAGACAGCTTTTTTTTGCCCTAGGTATTAAATGTCTGGAAAAAGTGTAGACTGTTTATCGGTAGACTCCCCTACCCCCCAGCTAAGCAGAACAATTTTTGCAATACAAAATAGAGTCTTTCCATTACTCGTTATTGTCATTATCGGGTCGGGTAATCGGGTAGCGTATGGAAACATAAAATTACTAACAAGCTTTGAACGTGGATCTCCCGCGTCGCAGACGGAAACGTATCCAATAAGCTACTAACAATTTACTAACAGATAATTAGCATACTGATAAAAATAATTTTGTGTTTCCATATTCTACCCGATTACCCGACCCGATAATGACAATAACGAGTAATGGAAAGACTCTATTTTGTATCGCAAAAATTGTTCTACTTAGCCGGGGGGTAGGGGAGTCTACCGATGATACACTCTACACTTTTTCCAGACATTTAATACCTAGGGAAAAAAAAGGTGTCTGGACTGATATTACCCAACCCCCCTTATAGTGGTTTTGCGTCAAAACCACCCTACCTCTCCTTAAAAAGGTAAACTATTAATATTTTCTACCCACAGATGGCTTTTTCAAAATAAATCGGTGTTCACCTTTTTGTGCAGGATACTGTACATACGGAAATGAACCCTTTAATTGACCTACAGTTACTAGCGACGTCTGACGAGGTAACGTCGTATTTTTGACTGCCGTAACTGCCATTTCTGATACCCTAAAAATAGAAGAGGGGCTTTGCCCTTCTCTGGCTAGATAAATGCTCTTTGTTTCTCCGTCAAGCTGAAAACCATGCTTCTGGATTGCGTCCCATCCAAGGATACAATCTTCAGAAACACCGCTTGTAACAATAAATTCTTGCTGTAAAATTGTCTCCCCGTATCCAATGGGCAGAGTCACTTTTCCCAGCGTATGTAACTTATTTTCTCCTACATCATATAAATCGAAGTCAAGCTGGCTGCAGATCACCTGGCCTCTAGGGGGTAACTTCTTAAATAAACGTTCATGTATAATGCTTTTAGACGCGCCTGTATCGAATAATGCTTGGAACGGGACCTGGAAAATGTTTAACGGAATTCTTGGAGTCGATTCATTCGTAATTGTTATTAATTTTGCGACTTGTCGGGATTTGAGAGGAGGCTCTTCATCAACTGACCCGAAGTTACAGTTGATTCCTACTGGTTTTCCTGATGTTGAGGAGGGCCTGGATGTTAGGTCTATTGGCGCTTCTGAACTTAGGACAATTATTGTATCCATGCCCGATGTCACGGCAAGAATAGCAAATAGGCGGCTGAGTTTGTTCTAGTGCTTGACGTTGATAACGGTGACAATCTGCCTGAATGTGACCTCAGTAACCGCAGAAATTGCAAATAACCGAAGACTGTAAAGGTCGATTATTGAAATCATTTATAGGTCTTGGGGCTGGCGGACTACTGTTTGTTGGCCTATTTCGGGAGTTTACAAATTGCCTATTTCCATTATTGTTATTAAAGCACTGCGGTGGTGCACTAACGTTACCGTCTTGCTGATTAGCCATGGGCGATTGAAACGAAACCTGTTTCCTATACTGTGTGTTTGATGGATACGATACGTCATTTCTATTGAGATGGAGTTCTTTCACGCTCTGCACAAGTTCACTGAGAACGTCCCTAATCTGCTCGCTTTCAGTTTTCCTTTCACCTACAGACTTGTCTTCATGGCGAACATTAGCAACTGCCTTAATCATCATTTCTTTCTGGTCTACTATCATTTGCTTAAGCTCTGTCAACTCTGCGCTATTGGTGCCATGTGTGCCGTCAATAGACCGATTAAACTTCTGCCATACACGATCAGTTTCTAACGCTTCCAGTCTACTAGCATACGTTCGTGTTGATGTAACCAGCTCGCCAAAAACCTTAAATTCCTTATATTTAACTTTTGCCTGCAATTTGGGATCTAAGCCTTCAACAAATTTCTGCATTAAGATAATTGCAAAAGACTTCTCAGAGTGACCTACAGGATATGCACGCCTGAAAATTTCCTGCAGTCGAAGGGCATAATCAACGATTTTCTCGCCTGGCTTACGCTTAGCTTTATTAAATTTCTTAAGATATAAGTCAACATTTTCATCGCCGTGAAAATGATCGAGCAAAGCTTCTTTGACCGAATCATAATCATGCGGAAGATCTTTCAAAATGGCCTGAATTACGGAAAAAGTCCTGTCTGTTAGTTTAGCACGAAGCATTTGGATAATTTTCTCTCCTGACCATCCTGATGTGTCGACTATAGCTTCGAAAGATTCTAGCCAAGAGTCGAAACGCGTAAGTGGACTTCCGGTAAACGAAAGAAGTAGTTGCAAACGGGAAAAGGTATGCTGACTATTCTGGAAATCATCAAGATCTCTAGCTGCAGCTGCTCTTCTAGGGGAAGAACATTGAGCCATGTTGTTGGGCTTAGTTTCTTGCGCTCTTAAACTCTCCTGTCTTGAATTGTGAGATTGTGTCGAAATCCTGCTCGTAGACGATCGAGATTCGCTGTAACGTCTGCGACGCTCCTGGGTGGTGTAATCAGTATGCGTGGGCGTCAGGTCAGAGGTCGTCGAAGGAAAGGCAGAATAGGGCGGCAGTCGGCGAATCACACCTGTCGTGGTCGTCGAACGGTTCTCTCCTCTGGACGGTGTGCTGGTTGTGGGACCCCGGGTTGTTGAGGTACGTCCTCCGCCGTATGGGATGGTAGGAATCGCCCTAGTCGTGTCTTAATTTTGGAGAGCGTTTGTTGGATCTCCTCTGCAAGCTGTACGTTGTTTGGGTGGATTGCCCCCCCCCCAAATTTCCTCATCAACGAGTTGAGCTCTGGAGCTAGCGGCTCCAGTGGAGTCAACAAGCGCCGTTCTCGTAGGTATAGGATTAGATTGAGGATGTCTATAAGGAACATCTGTTGGTAGGCCAGCAGCTGCACTTCCAAGTGGGAGGATAACGCTCTCACTTCGCTCGTCAGATGTAGGAAGCGGACTTCTCGGTGTCTGATGGAAGTTCCAAAATTCGGAAAAGAGGCTAAGATTGTCTCGTTTTTCTGTGGCGTCCTGCGTCCTGCAGCTCCGTGATGCCATGAATTTGACTCAGCAGAAATGTCAGGAACTGTCATATGTCATATGAAGATCGACGTCAGCATGGACGCTTGGGCTTCCGATTGGGCTGTTTTCTTCGCCTGTGCGTGTAGTTTCACCTGTAGGATCGACGTCAGGTGTTTCATCAGAATCGTTGGTTCTGCCCTCATCATCGTTGGATTCGTGTCGGGTAGATAGTGGTTCGATAGACGGATGTCTTGAATCAACTAAATTAGCTGTACAAAGGTCTTCGGATCGGTCGATTGAAAGTCCGCTTCTCCCTCCTTTAGGCTCTTGATCGCAAGTATTAGATACGGAAGCTGAATCGTTTTGGGCTGGAAGATCTTCTGTTGACCGTTTTTGATTTTGTTGAATAGGTGACGATGCTCAGGTTCAGTTGATTTTTCATTCGGGGAGTTCCTCGTGAAAAACCCTAACACTGTCTTTGCTACTGAAATAGACTTAGGCGAAACTTTTGGAGGAGACTTAGCAGGCGAAATGCGTGCAGCGATTCTAGCAAAAATAGAGGGTTACCGCTTTCCTGAAACGGTTCCAGAGGCGAAACTACTTCTGGGTTTCCGACTGGAAATTGTATCAAGACCCGCTACGGCCTCGTACGCAACGTAAGATCTAAGCTTACTTAACTGCGAACTATCTCTAGTAATTTGTGGAATTACAACGGGAGAAGCGGGTTTACTAGCCGGTTCAGAAATTGGTTTGGGAGTGGTACACGCTGGACATGTATGAGGTGCAATTTGGGGTTGAACAGGCAACTTATCGAAATTAAGCGATCTAGCTACAGTTGGCTCACTGGACAGGGAAACATTAATTCGGGGCACACTGGGGTGTATAGGAGTTTGTGGAATTCTAGACCCGCCAGTACTAACATCATCATTCATTGTGGTTGAGTTCAAAAAGCGCTGCCACCATTATGTAATACATCCCTGTGTGGGGAAGAGAAATACAAAGATTGGAATGTGTATCTGAGAGTTGAAAATAGACTGAACTCGTAGGCGAATTACCCACAATGATTGGTGTGTATTTACTTGACTAAGGCCATAAGGATTACACGGGAAGGGACATACAACAGGACAAGAAATGGGATAACGATCCAAATCATAATGACAGAAACATAAGGGAAGTTGGAAGCTTACCGATGTGGCGCGAGCGTTACGGGAGCGCACGGCGGTAAAAACGAATAAGATGCGGCTCGTGGAAGCGAGAGCAAGACACAAGTGCACAGACAGTTCAAGAAGGCGAAAAGCACGAAAAGTGCTCACAAAAAACAAAGTTCGAGAACAAAAGAAAAGATAAGTGTAGGAACAAACTCACGGTTTAAACACTCAGCAATTGACGTCTGAACTGCTTGGGTATTGCGAATCGACTCTGTTTGTCAGAAATGTGGGTTCACCACGAAAGCTCGCATTTCGGGAGTGGTCACAGACGCTGATGGCATGTTGCAACTCGGCACGGGCAACCAATCAAAAGATGTTTTGTTAACAGATTGATTGTGACGTGTGTGCAACCAATCAACCGGTTGTTTATTTATTGTGCGATATGCGCATCGCACATACGTCAGTTGCAGGTGTTCATCGAGGTCAGACCAAAGCGTCGATGACTTCATCTCCGAATTGACAAACAACATTTCAAGGAAACGAGCATGTAATACAGTACGAATTGTAAATGTTAACATAAGTAAAAAGGCGGATATCATAAGTGAAAAGGGGAGTAAATATAAGACAGTAAAATGTGGGCATGTTCAGTAAATATATGTGTAGGCCTTCGTTACAGAATCTTCTTTCCAGTGGTCCTCTACCGAAGGTAGGGAGATGTCGTCGGTGTCACCCGAGACGTCTGCGTCGTACAGTATCCTGCACAAACATCCGAACACCGATTAAAAATTCTAAAGCCTTCTATTGGCGGGGTAGTGGGTTTTTTGTTTGTTTTTCTTTAAGAGGGAGGGTAGACGGGGTTATGGACACGACAGGGCAGGGTTGGGTAAGTCTAGACATTAAAAAAAATTGCCTTAACGTATTACGCTTTAAGGCAACATACAAGTCGGGACATTTTTGCAACCCTTAGGGTGGTGAGTTGAGGAACACGAAAGCTTCGTGCTCTGCTGCCCCCCATGTTACCTTGTCGCTCGGTTTTGCTTTTGTTTGGCATGGCAAAGGGTGGTCGATTGTTGAGAACCCCTTGATGAAACGGCGATAATACGACGCTAATCCTTGGGAGGACTGTAATTCCTTAACAGTCTTGGTTTTTTTGTTGTTTTCCAGGACGTTACCTTTGCTGGGGTCTTCGGCGATGTCTTCCGCAGAGATGATGTGTCCTAGATACTGCACCAATTTCACTACAAATTTACATTTCGAAAGCTTTACCCTGAGGTTAGCTCTGTCTAGCAGATCAATAATCCAAAATTCTTAATGTGATCTCCGGTGGTCTATGAGAAGTTGATTATATTGTCACACTGGTTGTGTTTAAATAAGCACAAATGAATACAACAAGTGATGACTTAAATCTAAACAATGGTTTTACTGGAACAAAAAGGGGATAACCATTACCAAAAATTAGAGAAGCGTCTGAAGACTTCTAGGGAAACCAGGGAACTCCTCTAACGGAGCCCAGCTCCGGGAGCTCACCCGAAGAAAACTCATCTAACGCAGATTCAGGGCAGCGTTTTGTACCGTCGCGCGAATTACTTCCCTTTCAAACTGCGTATCTATGTATCTTTCTTAGAGCGGACTTCTTCCGATAATTTCTTAACCACGCTCGCAGCGTTGTCCAAGGAACGGAAGACTCATCTCTGCGAAGAGATAACCGATCTCCCTTTTCACTCGCAACAATATCGTCCAGGTAGACCAAGCAGGTTTTGCCAATTTCTTCCTGTAGGGCAAAGTTCATCAGCCGTTGGAAGTTGCCTGGGGCGTTGGTTAGGCCGAATGCGAAGTGATTCCACTCGTACAGGTTGTTCTCCACGATGAATGCAACTTTTCTTTTGACGGTTCCTCCATCTCGATCTGCCAGTTCCCGGACGCTAAATCCTGAGTGGAGAAACGTTGTTGACCATGCAGCAGGTCCAGCACGTCGTCAATTCGCGGGAATGGGAAGGAATCTTTCTTCATTACTGCATTTAGTTCCGATAATCAATAAACAGGCGATCGTTTCCCGTCTTTTTCTTTGCGAGTACGATTGGGGCAGCCCCCGGGAAGGGTGAAGGGCGGACGATCTTATTAGCTAGCAGTTCCTCGATGATCTTCTTCAAGACTTCCTTTTGATGTGGTGATGCCCTATAGCGTCTCTGGTTGTTTAAGTCTAGTCCCTGTGTGTTGATGACGTGCTTGACTAAACCTGTGTTGCCCAAATCGCTGATTTTGAAAGTGAAGACATGTTGATTTGCCAAGACTAGGTTGCGCAAACTGCTCTTGACATCTTCTGCGAAATCGGGAAGGGAGGCTTCGAGAACATCGGGCTGAAGGTTGCTTGGTCGGTTAGAGCAGGATGCCACGGGGGTACGTGGCTTAAAGGACACATGTCCCAGTGTAGTATAGCGAGGGAGGACGATGGTGCGGTTAGTCTCATTGATTAGAGCGATTTGAAAAAACCTGTTTGGCTTCGTAGAGACGTAAGGGTTTACTCGAAGCCCGGGGGTAGTCGTGAGTCTTTGAGGAAGCAGCAGTTAGTGTCGAGTTATAGGTTGACGCCACTATTCTCGCTCTCAAACAAGCATGCAGATGATGGAGGTATCTTCAATCTACTGGCCACCATCATGATCGGCTGGTCTAGGTTTAAGAGTTGATCAGACTCCCTCACTCGATAAACGTGCCGCTCACGACCGTCGATCATGAAATTATGTTGATAAAGATCGTCTAAACCTAGTACGCAATCTTCCATAATGCCCTGAACGACAATGAACTCTTGCTGAAAGGGTTCACGGGGCCTCTCGTCATCGACGAGAACGTTAAATTCTACGGTTTCCTGGCAGATCAGGGGCCTGTTGTTGATATGAAAGAGGTCTACTGCTACCTCCCTTGAATATTGTAGGTGTTCTTCCTGTTGTCGTAGCTTGTCAAAAAGCGTGTTCCTCATTATACTTCTTCCTGCTCCGCCATCTACTAGGGCGTTAAAGGAACAATTCCCTATTTGAAACTTTATTCTTGGGGTGATGGGTCTTTTGGATACGAACTGGACAAACTGTTGTGACTTAGGGTATCCACCTAGTTGCCCAACATACGGTTAGTGGCTTTTAGTTTTCCGCCTGAAACCGCAGAATGCCTACTCGTGCTTGGGGTGCTTCGTGGTGACTTTCAGAGGGTGGTGGGGGTCTCGGGATTTTTAATGGTGGGGCAGAAATTGTGGTGATGCCCCACTTCTCGGCAGGTGGTGCATGTGTCGTTCCTTTGTTTTCGTTGATACTTTGTGAACCAATTTTCTGCTGTGTGGATCCCATAGGGGTTGTTGAAGTCACAATACACGGAGGCTCTTCTGAAGGCTTCCGGTTGTGAGAGATTATGATCTCTTGCTTTTGGGTTGGACCCGGGCTGTCGTGGAGCGAGCTGTTGCTTCATGTCCTCGAGGCTCTGTTGAAATTCGGATGTCTGTGCGGAAGCGGTTTTGTCGATTTTTCTGTTTAGTTTCTCAAGGGCTACAAGTACCCCCAATCGTTTCGGTTGCTTGGAATGTTAGGCGAGCTGTTCGCCGCATGTATGCGTACGCGCGTTTGGTTTCCCTCGATAGCCATTGCGGCCAGTACGGACTTCTCGATCAGCATTTCGAAGGAATTGAACTGTTTATGTTTCAGACAGGATTGCAAATTACGTCGAAGGCATTATATAAACCTATCCATCATCCCCCTATCCCATCCCTCGACGCGGTGGTAGCTGCATCTAGCACGCCTTCCATGGGGTACGCCTTATAGAATTCTTTCCGGATACGGTTAGCATAACGACGTATGTTTTCTTCCGGTTGCCTCTTCATGTTGTTGAATTCCACGATCCGCTGAGATATTGTCTCGGTAGAGTGAAATAACTAATTAATCTTTCTTTGACAGCTGAATAATCCTGCGCTGGATGGCTTGGGATTATCCAATTTGACATTTGACAGTGTAATAGACCACAGCAACTCCTCCCAGCAACAGCAGCCCCACCCAGCAAGAAGGTCGTCACGAATGCAACCTTCCCTGAGGATAATAGTTTATGATCAAAGTAAAAGTTATTGTAAACCCTTCCCTTCTTAACCTTCAATCTTTTGGTATATAAGTGCATGGTTGTATCGTCTTAAGTAGAGTTAGTTTACTGGCAAATACACAGTCTGGAAAACATTACATTTGGAGGTCCCAACGAGACTGCAAGAATAACAACGAGGCTCTTGAAGAAAAGTTTCTGATCTGTGCTTCATTCGCCAGCTGCAAGTGTTCTACACTTCTATCACCAAGTCTTCAAGCAACCGACATCGGAACATCATCGAGGTAAGCGAATGCCGTTAGATTCACCTGTACAAAAGACTGCTCTCAACGAGAACACACTACTACCTTTATACCCCGTACTACAAGAATCTGATTTAACCGACCAAGACCCAAACCTAAGTCACCATCGAGAACAATTTTTGGACCATTGGAAGTTGATACACAAAATTCGCTGCATTTTTACACTTATTACCTTCTAGAACAAACTTTAAAAGTAACAGATGGTGTAACGGCAGAAACCATTGCAAATGCTACTAAAACACTCAAAGACGATATAGTTGCACAAGGTGGGAACACCAGAACATTCGATAGTTTACTCCAACAGCTACACACATTGCACGGAAAGGAAAAAGAATTTTTGTTCGGTACCATCAGTGTATTGCAGAAAGAGTCAGTAATTGCACTAATTGAAGATAAAAAGCAGATATCTACGCTAAAATTTGAACTTTCAAACGCGCAAAAACAATTGGAGAGTAAAAAAAAGAAGGCAAAAAGTTCCAAATACACTTTAAGCAGTTCGTTAAAGCAACTTCAAGAAAACAACGAGGCTCTGAAAAACTCCCTTGAAAAAGCCAATTCCCGAATCGCCGACCTAGAACAAAACCTTGAAGCCACCTTAGCAACCGAGAGCCAATTGCAGAATCTTATCAAAAGAAGAGAGGAAAACAACGCAGCTGTCGAGACCGAAGGGCAAAAAATAATTAACAAACTTGAAGGTGAGAAGACCAGACTGATCCAGAAACTCAGCACTGCAGAAAATCAGATAAAACAAGTATCAGAAACAGCAGAGCAGCTCCAGAAAGAGATAAAAGTTTTGGCAGACAGACTCGACAAGGCATCAGCAGAGAAAATCAATTTTAGGAAAAACTTGCTAGATTTTACTTCGAAGAACAAAAACCTTGAAAAAGACCTTCAAGAACTACAAGACCGGGTACGAGGACAAGAAAATCAAATAACATTTCTGGAAAACCGGGTGAAAGAATACGAAAAACTTCAAGTTACATTCATCGAGACTGAAGACTCCAACGACTCAAGGCTAGACGAGGACGAACCGGGAGAAATAACCAAACTAGTGGGAGATATAAACGAACTGACCTTGCCGACAGACAGTGGAGACAAATCACTCCACTACGAGCTGGAAATAGAACAAACAAACGATTTTGAACAAACAATAGAAAACCTCAAAACACAAATAGAACACTTAAACAAAACAATCATCTATTTGGAACAAGAAAATCAACAGCTAAAAAAGAAGGACGACATGGGCGTAACACACGACAACGAGGACACTTCGGAAAAAAACGTTCGTGAATACCTCCAAGAAAAATCCCAAGGATGACGATATTCCAGCAACTGAGCAGGACGACGAAGACGCAAAGAAAGTGAACAGGTACTTCACTCAGCCAATAGTGAAGGCCCTAGGAGAGCTATTCTCCAGAGAAGACAAAAAGGCAATTCCAATCTTTAAAGGAAAAAGCACTGATAAACTAATATCAGAGTGGCTACGCGGCGCCGAACACGTAGCACGAAACAACGAATGGGACGACAATCAAAATATACGTTTCTTCTCTGACCGATTGAAAGGCGAAGCCTTTGAATGGCATGAAAACTACGCTGAGAAGGAAGGCGATGATCTGAATTACCAGGATTGGAAAGAAGCACTAATAACAAGATTTCAAGACACCTACGACTTAGCTACGCTGGAGAAAAAACTTTCAAAATTAACTCAAAAACCGGAAGAAAACTGCAGAGCTTTTGTGTCAAGGTTAAATAATCTTTACGATACCATCGCTGGTAAAGAAGAAAGGGCTGACCAAAACCAAACTATTATTGAAGGACAATTACTAAACAAAGTGAAAAAGATGAGGGATCACAGAAAAAGCAAAATCCTACTACAAGGATTATTACCAAAGTATAAAGCAGAACTTTATCTACGAATGCCAGAAAACACAGAAGACTTTGACGCATTATGTAAACAACTTTTCATTTCTGAAAAAATTCTACACACAAAAGAAGCTACAGACGACAAGGAGATGTCAGCTGTTATAGCAGGGATAACGCATCACGAAAAACAACAAGACGATAAAATCCAACTACTTGAGCAAAAATTATCAGAAGCTCTGTCAGAATTAAAATGTACTAATACGAAACGTGGATCCTCACAGGAAAACGACGTTACCATAGCTGCAACTGACCAATACGAAAACAAAAGACCACGTCCAAGTGAACGTTACTCAAGATCACGTGATTCGCGAGTGCGATTTGCTGACAGTCATAACAGCCGAGAATCAAGTCGAGAAAGAAGTCTAAGTAGAAACAGAGACAACAGCCCCTACCGCAGAGATTACAATTCGTCAGGACGAAGAAATTATAATCCTTCAGGATACAGGCAAACCAGATTTCCATCTCACCAACGTCCCCCATATCGGAACGACTACCCCAACCGGCAAGGAAACTACAACGGACCAAACAACTACAGACAACAAGTACGTTATAACAACAACCAACATACACAGCAACAACAGCACACTAGCAACAACCCTCGAACCACTGAAAATCGAGAAATAACCTGCTACAAGTGTAACCGAAGAGGACATATTGCAAGAGAATGTTGGACAGATATGGCACGTACCAACAACCAAGGTCCCCGATAAACACCATAAAACCAATCCGTAACTCCCAACTAACATACAATTTAGGATCAGATGTAGAAGTAGAAATTCCAAAACTGATACGTATTCCCGTTAGAATTTTTAATAAGGAAATCATAGCTTTAGTGGACACGGGTGCAGCTGCTAGTTTAGTATCCAGTAAAATATTGGATACTCTAGAGTGTAATGAAAACTTAAAACAAGTAGAAAATGCGAATCCTCCTATTTTTAGAACGGTGTCGGGACAAGAACTTAAATCGATAGGGAAATTTGAATTTTCAGTTATTATCAATGATAACCATATTTTTAACCATCACTTTTATGTTATGAACAACTTAAATGAACAATGCATCTTAGGATTAGATTTCTTATCTAAGAACAATGTGAAGATTAACACTAGAAATCGTCAAATATGTTATGATCACTTTTGAGTAGAACATAATGTGGCGGTACGGGATAGTCCCAATCCCGACCGCTAGGTGGCGAACGATAGAAGACGCGTTGGGGAAGGAGAGACCGGCAGTTGGGCGGGAGACGTAGAGCAGAGCAGGCAGAAGAGCATCGTCCTCCAACATTTCAGTTTTGTTTCTTTTGTGTTTTACCTTACCGGATTTGTGCCGTCAAGGTGTGGAATACACTAAATTTGCGAGTGATCCAGCCGAACAGTGACTTTATCTCTAATTTCCCAGCCATCCGGCGACATTTGGTATCAGAAGAGGGATCGAGTGCCCGCTTCCCGGTGCTGTGACGGCGTGGTGACCCTGCTGAAACTTCGTTCTATCCGATTTTATCGGAAACATCCGGATTGCTGAGACACATTTCTGTGTCCATCCACAATTTACGTGAACGAGCCTTGCTGCTGGGCGTGCTGTTGGTGTTTTCGGGAGCGAATTTCGTCCCGATAAGCTGATTTTCGTGGCTCATTCCCCACCCCTTGCGGCGACCACGCGTGGAGAGGTACAGCGGCTTGGCGCCTAACCAACATGGCGGATCGGTGAATAGACATTCTTGTCCCATTCTTTTTGTTTTTTTTATTATTATTATTTGTTGGGAGGGGGGTTTCAAGTTGAGTTCAGTTTTGTTTTTCTATGTCTTCGAGGGAATTTGGATCGGTAATTTGTGCGTAGATTATTATTATTATTATTTTTTTTTTTTTCATTGCCTTGTGTGGTGTGGGGTATTTTGGCGCGTTTTTTCTTGGTTGTGTGTGAGACAACAGCGGCTGCTGTTGCAGTGGCTGACGTTTTGCGTCGCTACAGTTGACATCCCTGCTGGTTGTATGTGAACATCCTCGTTATCGCTTATTCCTATTGTTTTTTGTTTTTTTTGTTGTTTTTTTTGTTGGTTAACCAACAACGGCTAGTGTTGCAGTGGCTGACGTTCATGCGTCGCTACCGCTGACATTCCCGTTAGTTGTGCGGAAGGCCATTTTTGTTGTTATACAACAGTGGCTGGTGTTGCAGTGGCTGACGTTCTGCGTCGCTACAGCTGACATCCCCGCTGGTTGTGCGGAAGGGTAATTTTGTTATACAACAGTGGCTGGTGTTGCAGTGGCTGACGTTCTGCGTCGCTACAGCTGACATCCCTACTGGTTGTGCGGAAGGGAATTTTTGAATAAACGAAAGCGGTTGGTGTTGCAGTGGCTGACGTTCTGCGTTGCTATTGCTGACATCTCTGACGGTCGGGAATAGAATAATTTGTAGATTAAGCTAGCGCCGATGTTGCGATGGCTGACGTTATGCGTCGCTGTTGCTGACATTTCTATTGCTTAATATTAATTATTGTCTGGTTGCTGAACGCAGAGCAAGTGGTGAAACTTTGCCCACCTGTCCGACGTGCGGCCATCCTCCTGTACAAAAGAAAAAGAAGAAGAGGAGTCAGGGGAATAAGGATCGTAAGAATAAATATAATAGAGAGGAAAGGGCCTTGAAAAGAAGGGACGAAAAGGAAGCGAAAAAGCAACAAGCGGATGGATCTATTCCGGAAGAGTGGCAGCCACGCGTAGTCCGTGTTTTGGAAACGCCCTTTGTACCGTCTACTGATTGTAACGGCAGTTCTTCGTCAGCAGTGGTCACAACCTCAAAGGAGTGGGAGCCCCGCATAGTCCGTGTGCTGGAAGAGCCTTCCATACCGCTGCCTGATTTGAACGGAAACTCGGTTTCGGATTTCAAACGTGGGCGGATCCGACAACATCAAACCGTTCAACCTTGGGGAACCAAAGAGTTGAAGTCTCCCGAAGAGATCGAAGCTTGGAAAGCCACCCAATCTGCGGTTGCGGGTATTTCTTCAGAATTGGAGCAAGTAGCTGTGGAAGAGGGGCCACATTTAGAAGCAGAGGCCGAACTCGACATAGGGGGTCCGGAATATACCGAGTTGGTGACACAGCCCCTACCCGTTCGTCCAGACCAGTCGGCTTTTCTGTATGAAAGGTACATTCAGAACGCCGAGGTAGAACAACGCATCCGGGAGGAAAGGTTAGAAGGATCACGAAGAAGGATCAGGGAACGAAAGAACGGAACGGCATCTGAGTGTCGGGACATAATCCGCCCTCAACCCCGGGAGTCAGCTGGACGTTTTATTCGTCGCCGGGTAGATCGGGAAGCAAGAGGAGGAAAACGCAAATCGTCTGATTCTAATCGGTTGTATCGTTCTCGGCCGTATTGACTGATACTGTTGTATTTCTTTTGTCAAAAATAAATACAAATAAGGCAACACTGCTCTCGTTTATGTCTCTTAGACCGTGTAGGTGCGCAGTAGGACATTGTAGAAACTGTGTTTGCGCAAATAGAAACGACTCGTGCTCATTACGCTGTGGTTGCGCGGCCGGAAATAACTGTAATAATCAACCCACAATCGCGAACCAACAAAACTTGATCGACGCGATTGTGGCCCTTACGGCTCAGATGGCAGTCAAGAATGGAGCTATGGGTGGGCAGCCGGATTATCGGCGAGCAGCAAAAGATATTCCCATGTTTTCGGGTAATCCAGCGGAAGACGTAGACGACTGGATCGCCGACATCGACCGAGTTGCGTTGGTTGAGGGATGGAACGAGAATATTAAGAGAAGGGCGGTCATCTCCAAGTTGGGGGGAATTGCGAAGAACTGGCAGGACTTAACCGGTAATGCTTTACCGCATTGGGAAGACTGGCTCGAGAGATTCGAAGCTACTTTCCGTCCACATTTAACATTAGTCGAATGGGGAGTGAAAATCGAGGGGAGGCGACAACTACCGGGAGAGTCTGGTGCGCAATACGCTTTGGAGAAAACCAAGCTCTGTAGACTGTGTCCTCATCCGTTAAAGGAACCGGAAGTTGTTTTTTATCTGATCTGTGGCATTCAACTGGTGGAACAACGATCTGCACTAATGAGCAACCCGCCAGACACTATAGCTAACTTTATTGACACTATCCAGCGGCTGGAACAACTCAGAGGGCCAGCGATGGATTTTGCTGGTAACACCACACCGACTAGCGCCACGAAGAAACAACTCCTGACAAAAATACTATCACAATTGCCGGTTCATTATGCCATACCGTGCCGCAGAGCTCGAGACCTAGGTACTCTACTGGATTCCTGCCATCTTCCCCATGGAGGGCTCCTTCGGCTGCCGTTCGGCCACCAATACCGTGGAACAATGGACCCCGTAACCCCTCTGGAGCGGTACGCGATGGCGTTTATAGCCCAACTAGGGGTTGCTACAGCTGTAATCAAGTGGGTCATATCGCTAGAGACTGCCCGATGCCTCCGAAACAGAATTGCTACAGATGTGGTAAACCCGGCCACCTCTCGCGTGATTGTAACTTGACTCCTCATTCGGGAAACGGGCCGGTAGTAGGATCCATTGGGCCATGCGAAGTAAAAGGCATCAATTACAGAGAGCGGCTACCTAACGTGACAGTGTAAATAATTAATGACGACGGAGAAGGAAAAATGGAGGCTTTGGTCGACAGTGGGGCCTGTGTTAGTATAATGCGGCTACAGGAAGTCGAGGCTATGGGTTTTGAAATAATGCCGTTGGACGACAAAATTTTAAGGATGGCTGATCAGAGTGTTACCCGATGTTACGGAACCGTGCGGTTCAATGTTCGTTTTAAGGGAACGGAGGTGGAATTGAGGACTGTGTACGTCCTTTGGGATTCCGTGAGTCCACTCATTTTGGGAGCAGACTGGCTCATCGAGTCGGGAGTGTCCGTTCAGGCGGAAGACGGGCGCTTAACAGCTCATCCACCATTAAGGAACGAACCACAACACGAAGAAACGGATTTCCGGGTTCAAAAACAGATATTGCTTGACGATCACTTCTCCCTTCATAAAACCGTAAGCAACATGGAGGACGAAATGAACCGTATGAAGGAGGAAATTAATAAAATCCACACGCTACAATCCTCTGGGGTGGAGCCCGAACGGACTAAACTAGAAAACCTACCAGCTATCCCAAAGAAGAAAAGAAGAATTAGAATAAAGTCAACTCAATCCACCGAAACATCAAGTGATGTTACGAGTTCCGATTGTACGGGAAATCTTCACGGTTCGGACGAAGAGCCTGGCCTGTTTAGTCCATGGCCACGAACGAATTCAGTACCTACTCATGAGGGCGGCACATTAGTCGTCTCAGCAGACCGGGATATCCCAGCCGGTACAATGGCCTATGTAAGTGTTGAAACATTGACCAGTAATCAGGGCTTGATAGCCACCATCGCTGCATTCAGTGCTGAGCCAGGACAGGAATGGGTCGTACCTTCATGTATAACCGAAGTAACGGACGGAACGTTTCAATTACCAATTGTGAATGTTGGTCAAAGAACTCTGAAGTTTCGGAAAGGACGCAAGATTGTGTGTGGGAATTCGCCCGTTACGGTGGAAGAATTAGGATCAACAATGGATGAATGCTTTCCGTATGTCGGGGTGGTGACGCAGGAATCGCATCCTTTACCCAACTGGAGCATCAATAGCGATTTAGCCGAAGAAGAGAGGGAGCAGCTGCACAATTTGCTGCTGGAATTCCGAGAGTGTTTTTATCCACCGGAAAATGACCTCAGCAGTACAAATCTAGTCCAGCATACCATCAACGTTGGTGAAGCACTACCAATCCATCTTCCACCTCATCGTATGTCTGTCCGGGAACGGGTTGTCGTTCGAGAATTAGTCGACGATATGCTAGAGAGAGGTATCATTGAGCCATCGTTTTCTCCGTGGTCATCACCAGTGGTTTTGGTACGAAAGAAAACGGGAGAAGTTCGATTTTGCGTGGACTACCGAAGATTAAACGAGGTGACCAAGAAGGATGTATACCCGCTTCCACGGATTGACGATATTTTAGATAGACTGGGTGGAGCAAAATACTTCTCGCAACTCGACTTGGCTAGCGGATATTGGCAAGTCAGGATGGATCCAGCTCACAAGGAAAGGACAGCATTCGTTACCGCTGATGGTCTTTACGAGTTCAATCGGATGCCGTTTGGACTTTGTAACGCCCCCGCAACCTTTCAGAGGCTGATGGACCGGGTCCTTGCAGATTTAAAATGGGATCAGTGTCTAGTTTATCTAGATGATGTCGTGGTATTCGGAAGTAATTTTGCAGAGCACCAAGAGCGCTTGCGTTCCGTATTGGCAGCCATTCGGCGATCTAACTTGTCCTTAAAGACCACTAAGTGCCGATTTGCCGTGACAGAAATGACAATCTTGGGTCACGTTATCAATCAAGAAGGCCTCCACCCCGATCCAGAGAAGCAACGAGCCATTCGGGAATTCCCGCGCCCCGTAAAAGTCAGCCAATTGCGCGGTTTTCTGGGTTTGGCGAGCTATTACCGCCGATTCATTAAGAATTTTGCCTACATGGCCCAACCCCTTCACTCACTTCTCAAGAAATCTCACGTGTGGAGCCAAGAGAGTTGGACGGATGCTGCAGAGGCCTCGTTCCAACAACTCAAAGATATGCTGGCTTCAACTCCCATTTTGGTACCCTTTCGGGATGATTGGCAGTGTGAGCTTCGAACGGACGCAAGTAGGGAGGGTATTGGTGCTGTTCTCCTTCAAATCAAAGACGGCAAGGAAGAGACTGTAGCATTCATCAGTCGACGACTCAATCCAGCTGAAAGCAATTACGATAGCAATGAACTTGAATGCCTGGCGGTTGTATGGGCTTTGCAGAAGCTTCGCCATTACGTGCACGGAAGACCGGGTGAGCTAATAGTTGTTACCGACAATTCGGCAGTGGCATGGATGCAAAAGAAGACTCAAGTTGGAAATAAATTCAGTCGATTGGTGGCGATTATCGCTGAGTACGGGGCTGTCTTTAAACATCGTCGCGGAACTTGTAATCAGGTTGCGGATGCACTGTCTAGAAACCCTGTAGGAGAACCCGAAGAACAAGGAGACGACGGGGGGCTTTTCGCGTGCACCGTTACCCATAAAATTTCTGGCGAAGAAGACATTCGCATACGGCAATGGGAAGACGCAGAATTGCGACCAATACTAGCTCGAATGGTATCGACAGAAGCCACCGATAACGGCGAGCAGCCTAATAGCTCGTATGAGGTAAGAAGACGGTATCCTATACAAGCGAGTAGCCAGGGGAAAAAGAAAACTGCTTTTAGTCGTACCTCGGTGTAGCCGTCGAAAGTTCTTGGAAGACGGCCATGCAGGATCTACTGGTTGCCATCATGGACTCGCTAAGACATTAGCTCGCATCGGAAGTCGCTGTTGGTGGGCGAGGTGGATTAAGCATGTGCGAGCATATGTGAAAAAGTGCCCGTATTGTCAACTTTTTAAAAGAGACGTAGGGCGTGCCGTTGGATATCTTCAACCAATCGAGCCAACTAGTGTACCGTTTGAACGTTGGGGTATTGACCATATCGGCCCATTGACTGTCACTCAAAATGGAAATCGTCACATCCTTGTATGTGTAGACTATGCGACACGGTGGGTTGTAGTTCAGCCGGTGCCCAACACTTCCGCCGGCCTCGTCAAGGATTTTTTGCTGAATAAAATTGTGTGGTTTGTACGGAACGCCTCGTAAGTTAATAAGCGACCGGGGAACGGGATTTATAGCTGAAGAACTCGAAAGAGTAATAAACTTACTAGGGGTCGTCCATGGAATGACTGCAGCTTACCACCCTCAGACGAACGGGTTATGCGAGCGGACCAATCAATCTATTAAAGAGGGACTAAAGAATTTGGTCTCGGATACAGACTCCCGCTGGGATGAGTACCTACAACAGGCGGCATTTTCTTACAATACCGCTAAGCACGAAACCACCGGATTACCGCCCTATGAGTTGGTCTTTGGAAGGAAAGTGGTGTTGCCATGGGAAACGCTGTACCCGTACCACACTGAGGCATAGGAGCCCTACATAGACTATTTACAAAGGATACAGACGGATCGGGTAAATGCTGCGGCCAATACCAAGAAACAACAGGAGAAACAGAAAAGGCTATATGATGGAAAACGGAGAGAAGCGTCGTCGTACTCCGTAGGGGATCTCGTGCTTGTCCGGCGAAATACAAGAAAGAAAGGAAAATGTGGAAAATTCATAGCGAAGTATGTGGGGCCATTGCAAGTAGTTAAGCGGCTGACAGAAGTCACGTACCGCGTAACGAATATCCCAGGTCAAAGTACCAGAAAACGATTGGTGATATTTCCCGCACACGTATCGCAAATGAAGCCCTACCTCGCAGGATACTGCAGCAGGAGTGAAGACTCGGAGGTTAACTCGATTGATGATGAAAGCTGTGTTAGCGGGGAAACAACGAACGGCGAGTCGAGTGTGTCCGAAGAGGTGGAAGGAACGGATGATTCCGAGGGGGACTCCCCCGAAGAAGAAAGAGAGATCAATGGCAGACCGGTAATACCAGATGAGTCCGTAGAGCCTACCAGATGGCTGAAACGGAATAGGAATCCACCAAGGTGGCAGAGAGATTACGTTGTCTCGAATGACCAAGAGGATGACTCCCCTCACGTAACGTTCCTCGAGTATATTTCCGCTTAATAGTCTTCCGTCCGCTATATGTACATGTTACTGCTCAGTTATTGTTTTAAGTGCCTTATCTGTTGTCCTGTGCAGTGAGTCAATCTGTGATTTTGTTTGATTATTGATTATTATTGTCAGTTTTATGGTCTTGTAAAATTGTCCTGTGTGGGTTGTGTCATATAAGAAGATGTCCTGTGTGGGTTGTGTATTATAAGAAGATGTCCTGTGTGGGTTGTGTCATATAAGAAGATGTCCTGTGTGGGTTGTTTCATAATAGAAAATTGTCCTGTGTGGGTTATGTCATATAAAAATGTCCTGTGTGGGTTGTGTCGTATATAAAAAAATGTCCTGTGTGGGTTTTGTTGTGCTAAAAGAACCTCTTTGAAGGATTCAGAAATTGTCGCTCGAGGACGAGCGAATGTTGTCAGGAAAGGCCGAATGTGGCAGTACGGGATAGTTCCAATCCCGACCGCTAGGTGGCGAACGATAGAAGACGCGTTGGGGAGGGAGAGACCAGCAGTTGGGCGCGAGACGTAGAGCAGAGCAGGTTTTGTTTCTTTTGTGTTTTACCTAACCGGATTTGTCCCGTCAAGGTGTGGAATACACTAAATTTGCGAGTGATCCAGCCGAACAGTGACTTTATCTCTAATTTCCCTGCCATCCGGCGACAATAATTTTGGAAATAATACCATGCCTATTTATAGCGTAACATTTAGCAAAGCCGGCATCCATATACCACTAATTACAATTGATAGAGAAGACGAAGATCTTACACAACAAGATTATCGTAATTTAGAATCCTTCACTCAATTAGACTTTAATAATAAAACTAAGCAGATAGCTAAGATTGCAGAAAAAGAAGAACAAGCACTCAATGTATCAGACGACATACAAACTAAAATTGAAATTTTACTAAAGAAACACGAAGATCTTTTCGCAGACCAAGAATCCGACTTGGGTCTAGCTACACAAGTGAAACATCACATCAACATAGGCCATAACGCTCCCATTAATCAAAGACTACGAAGAACACCCGAATCCCTAAAACTTGTTGTTAAGACTAAAAAAGAGGTAATGCTAAGTAACAAAATAATAAGAGAAAGCCACAGTCCTTTTGCTGCAGCCATAGTAATGGTACCTAAAAAAGATGGAGAGATGCGAATGTGCATAGACTACAGAGCTTTGAAAAAAATCACTGTTAAGGATAAGTACCCTCTACCTAGGATAGATGACACAATTGACGCGTTGTGCGGATAGGTTTATTTTTCAACATTGGACTTACTGAGCGGCTACTGGCAAATAGAAATAGAATAAAGTGATAAACACAAAACAGCTTTCATTTGTGAATTGGGCCAATACGAATTTAATCGAATGCCATTTGGTTTAACAAATGCTCCTAGCACTTTCCAAAGAGCAATGAATAACATCTTGAAAACGGTATTGTACAAATTCGCATTGGTTTACCTAGATGACATTATAGTGTTCAGTAATTCAATAACTGCTCATGTGACACACTTGGAAGCAGTTTTTAGACTCCTTAAACAAGCGGGTTTAAAGTTGAAAAGAAAGAAGTGCGAATTTTTTAAAGAAGAATTAGATTATTTAGGTTACATCGTATCCGGGAAAGGAATAACACCAGGTACAAAGAAATAAGACGCGATTATTAAATATCGCGCTCCCAAAAACGTAAAAGAATTGAGCTCATTTTTAGGTCTAGCCAGCTACTACAGAAGATTCATTCGGGCTTTTGCTGATAAAGCCCATCCACTAACTGCGCTCACTAGAAAGTCAGCGGAATGGAAATGGGAGGAGGAACAAAGGGACGCCTTTGAATGTATTAAGAACTGTCTCATCACTAGACCTGTTCTAGATTATCCGGATTTTTCTCGAGAATTTATCATCTACAAGGATGTTTCAGGATATGGAATAGGAGCAGTCTTGGCTCAAATACAACCTCCACCTCAATCAGCGGATTTAACGGAGTCCGACGGACAGGACCTTAGTAAATCAGACGGCGTAGGAGTCGTCATAGCCTATACCTCTAAACATCTGAACGACCGCGAGACCAAGTGGTCAACCACAGAGAAAGAGGCATACGCAATAATCCACGCCATTGACGTGTTTAGGACGTACCTATACGGGCGTAATTATACGGTATTTACAGATCATAGACCTTTAGAATGGCTAATGAGTAAGACAGAACCAGCAGGAAGATTAGCTCGATGGGCTCTTAAGATCCAAGAATTTGATATCATTATTGGGTACCGAGCAGGAAAGTCACACCAAAATGCTGACACACTTAGTCGCACCCCAATAGTGCCGCTAGCGAAAGTAGAAACAAGGTCAACAGGTACAAAAGAAAAACCAGAAGTAGAAATAGAAACCAAGGAAACTAGAACAAAACAAGTAATTTTCGAAACGAAAAGTAATCAGTCCAAGGACACGGAAAAATGGATAGAACTCCAACACAAAGATGAGTATTGCCGAACAATATTAAAAGAATTGGCAAAGGCCAATCCAAGTAAGGACGCTAAAAATAAATTTAAAATAAACGACAAAGGATTATCAGCAGATATCAGAGGAAGAATTGTAACGCCAGTAAGACTGGTGCCACAAATTTTAAAGGAAAATCCCGAACACATATTGGCAAGACATTTAGGAGTAGGAAAAACGTTGGCTAGACTTCAAAGACAGTACACATGGCCATGCATGCGTACCGCCGTAATAGAATACGTTAAAAGTTGTTTGATGTGTAATAAAAGAAAAGCGGTAGGTGGAAGTAAAGCACCATTGCACCCTTTGCCTTTAGTTGAAGGAGTATGGGAAAGGATCGCAATGGACATAGTGGGCCCAATTCCAGAAAGCGCTAAGGGAAACAGATATATATTAGTTATTTCAGATTATGCCAGTAGGTTTGTTTTTACAGTTCCAATGAGAAATCAAACTGCCCAAACAATTGCGAAGATTTTAGTTAATAAAATATTTACTAAATATGGATCTCCAGAAGTAGTTCTAACAGACCAAGGTACTAACTTTCTATCCAGTCTGATACAAGAGGTGTGTAAACTATTCAAAGTCAAACAAATAAGGACTACGGCCTATCATCCACAAACTGAAGGATTAGTTGAGAGGTTCAATCGAACTCTCTGTGACATGTTAGCTTGTTATGTCTCAGACCAACCTGCTAACTGGGAAAAATACCTTCCATTCGTTACTTTTGCTTACAACACATCAAAACAAGCTTCAACTCAAGAAACACCATTCTTTCTATTCTTTGGACGAGAACCAATAATGCCCAATGATATCAAGATTAACAGAAGATACGAGACCTATGAAGATACTAGTATGGTGTATTCACAGCAATGGGAAAAAGCTCAAAAACTGGCAAGAGAACATCTCTTCAAATCCCAAACAAGACAGAAAAAATACTACGACGTAACCACGAAAATTATTAAATACAACATAGGTGACTACGTATTACTGAAGGCGCCACCAGCAGCAGGAAAATTCAAAAATCGATGCAACGGACCATTTCAAATTTCAAGAAGCTTCTCGGATATCAACTACGAGATCCAGCACACTGAAAACAAAAAACTGAAACTGTCGTACATACCAACCGTCTCAAACTTTACATACCAAGAAAGCAAGAAACAACTAAGGAAGAAGAAATACTACAAAACCTACCAGAAAATGTTAAAGCCCAACGACGACCAGTAATTCACCAACGCCGACCAGGCCGACCAAGGAAGCAACAGCTGATAAATCCAGTGAAGATGAACATCAAACCACGCAGGAACGAAGGAGAACCAAAAGAACAAACAAACCACACAATACCCAACCTTTACCGTAACCAAATCCGAAACGATCCTATAACGAATCACCAATACAACCTACGAAGACGATATCAAGGACCAGATTACTAAACATTTTCATTTTTCACAGATGCAGACATTACTCTTCCTTCTTTGCCTCCTTCATTCACTTAACCCTACTTACCCTATCTAAGCATCCGTCTGCGATTGTAACAACATAAAAATACGAGGAATCCTAGACTTCGAATTGCCTTACTACTGTGACAATTAAAAACCAGAAACACAACACTTACCAAGGATACGAACTACTTACACCTTAGTAACCAAGCAAAAACCAGCAGCCACTTGGAAAGGATGGACATGTCGACAGTGGACTAAAACAAAGAAAATAACCGGATCGTTCTGGATCGGATCCTTCGATACAGATTACTCCCAAGAAACAATACTAATCACCCCTTTGGAATGCTGGCGGATGGTCAACGATAAAAAATGTGGCAACAATAACATGCAAACCGGGCCGGCGGGACTCAGTTTCACAGCCACTCCTACAGGAGAAGGTAAATGGTACGCCATCAAGGAATACCAAACACTCAACTGTATAGCGGAACAGATCACGCTACGTCAGGAGAAACCAGATAGTCCAATCAAAAGCTCTTTCTGATTACTAAACACCACCCAACAGGAAGGACAATTCATCCAAAATCAAAATACGATCGTGTGGGGAGAAAGAACAACCAACAGTTCATACACTCAGACGTTACTAAAAGGAAAAGGATACCTGGAAATTCCTCGAGAACCAGAGTCGGATAACTCCAGCCGCCTTTACGACACCAGTCGACAGATTGAAACATCTTTTCTTAACAAACCAGATAAGGACATCGTACCAATAGGATATAAAGTGGTTGGAATCCCTCTAACGTACTTGACGTTTCCTGCAGAAACAAAAAAAATTTTGTATTAAATGTTCAAGAACACAATCGCAACATGCCTTAAAAATACCAACCTTGCCACACCCGTGTGTGAAGACTACAGAGAGTTGTAAAAATCCAGACCACAACGTTCTCTTCTTCAAGAAGTTCACTTTCTTTTCGACACCCAATTCGAAGACGAACAACTTGGGATTCGCCTCTACAGTATTTCATACGCCTGGGGAACTCTAAGATTGGCACATAGAAGACCAAAGATAATCAAGGAAGATGGAAAAATCGTACAAAAGGATGCAACAATATACATTACTTACGAGTCTGGAAGCAGAAACCCTTTGATAACGTACAGTCAACTTTCAAAGGACGACCCTCTCCCATCAGGATCGAAATTTGAGTACATTGTCGATCAAACGATACGCGTACAAAATACTCATATCTGCATCACGGAGACAACACACCACTACGTATTTGCTGCAGCCTGTTCAGAGGAATCAACGAGATGGATTTTAGAAAATGAGAACAGCTACCTAATTTCTCAAGAATCAGAAATGTGTCTTACCGTAGGGGTCGACGAAACCTTAAAATTGGAAAAGTGTGCTTTGGAAGGAGATACCAGGAAAAACCAGCAGTGATTCTTTCAAACAACAAATACCAATCCGGATGTTATAGAAAATTTTCCCGACGTAACATTGCAGGATATTCAAGAAGTTCGATTAGAACAACGAAGAGCAGTTACAACCACAATCAACTCACCCATATTTGGCGGTATCTTGAAAGCAAATCACGGCAGTGGAAACATCATCTGGGACATGATCGCCTGGATATTGTTGAAAAATTGACAATATTCAAACGGGAAATGTGTCACACTTCATGGGCTTGAAAAACAACTAACCATGGAAGATTGTGACACAGATTGGACAAAATGTCAAGAAGAACTAAAAACGTTTATCACAAGTAACGATCCCCTGGTGCAATCACAAGTATCCGTAGGAAACTGCAGTAAAGTAACTACCAAAGGCCAAGCTTTCGAGTATACGTCTGATTTCACCATAAGACCGTTCAACACTAATGCTTGCGTCAAGGCAAACACAACGATGCTTATTCTACAGGAATGCGCCAACACCAGTTCAATTTGGGGCACTTTCGACCACACAGGACAGCTCATGGCAACAGACAAAACTGGCCTACATTCACCGGCGTCAGACAGAAAATGTCTCACACTAAAAGTAGGACGTCTGAGTTTAGGACATTGCCACGGTTCAAGTAGAAAACAACAGTTTAACTTCGAATATCGAAACCCGCACCAAATACGGACGCTTTCAGCAGCAGCCATTATAGCGCTTCACACTCAACAATCATTGGACGGAACACAACTCCCACTTATACCACCTCTTCTCAAAAGAGAAAGTAAAGCAAACAACGAAAACTTAACCACGCCCACCACACAAAAATCTATTTCATCTACTTCAAGCACCACAACGACAGTCAACCAACTATAAAATTAAGCACAACCACAATTAAAACAACAATAGCCACAACAGCCATAAAAACGACCGTTAAAAGCACACCACCGACAACTAGGCCTACAACAACTACTAAGCCTACGACTACCACAACTAAGCCTACGACTACCACAAATAAGCCTACGACTACCACAACTAAGCCTACGACTACCACAACCAAGCCTACAACTACAACAACAAAGCCTACCACTACAACTACTACGCCTACAACTACAACAACAAAGCCTACAACTACAACAAATAAGCCTACAACTACAACCACCCTGCCCACAACTACAACTACAACTACTAAGCCAACAACTACAACCACTAGGCCTACAACTCCAAGTACTGAACCTACATTGCCATCAACTACAACTGAAACCACGTCCACGGCACTATCATCAACGACAACTATGACGACAACAACAACAATTGAATTACTAAGCAATTCAACAACACCTCCCACAACAACTGAAAAAATAGAAGATCCTCCAGTCACGAAAAATCACACCATTACGGAAGATGCAATAATGGAAATTATTGATGACACTGAACAAACAGCTCAGCAAGAAATACCCGAGGCAGCGTCTTTAACACTAGAACAAGTACCGGAGGTACCAATAAAAGATGAAACAGAAAGCGGTCTACCCCAAAATATAGAAGAATTCAGTGACAAAATTTAATTCGAAATTTCAAAAATGCATGAGCAATATAAAATAAGTATAGAAACAGAACACGAAAACAAACTTGCAAAAGAAATCCGCGACGTATATTGTCAATTATCAACGATAAAGAAAACTGAAGCCGTGATTCTAGCTCAAAGTAACGGAATTCTTGCTGCTTCAGCGCTTGGATTACCCATCTGTACGAGACTGCAAGGCTTCGGACAAGCAATGACACTAAAAAGGATTTTCATCTCCGCAAAAGAATCCAAATGTGGATTTCAACCATTCTTTACCTATGAAGATAAAAACTGCACAATTGGAGTAGATTGATGGTCTATACATCCATATTCCGATTGCTTTTGGAAAACTCATTTGGTAAATTTAAATGGATTCCATCATACCTGGGAACATAATTCAACAGACGGAGAGTGGGTAAAACAAAAAGCAAGCATTCACATGCCGAACTTAGACCTTATCACAGAGTTCGACGAGTTGCACTTGAATGACTTCGACTACAGTTTGAAAAGCCATCCAGCGCACGAAACAATGGAAATGGAGCAATTAAATATCCCAAACGATTTAGTAGGCCTAATGCAGGAATCAAATTCAAAATCAGTTTCTGACATAGTGATGTCAGAAAAACAGGATAATCAGATAGGTACCATGTTTTCATGGTTCGACACATTAAAAATTCTTATTCTATCTATTATCGGATTCATTATATTCACCATATGCCTACGCATATTCATCATTTGTGACCCTTTCACAAGAATCATGGAAAAAATTCTTCAAACTAGAAGATTAAGACGATACGGAATAAATATGGAAGAAGCACACGAATTAACTTCAATGATCGCAAATTCAAGCACTCAACCACCAGAAGAAATAATAGAACAACTATTCACTAGGATGACGGCTCCTACACCTCTTACCATGGAAAGACCCACACAATCACGCCCAGCTCAACCAAGCGCACCGAAACAACGTAATATTTACCCTATTATGGAAGAAAACTGGGAATCCGATCAAGCTCGCAAATGCACAGGAAAACACACGACGTGCACTTACGTTGTGGGTTATGGAATGGTATGGGAAGACCTTTGCAGATGCTCAACAGAAGTTGAATCTAAAAACAACTAACCTTAAAAAAAAAAAAAAAAAACAACTAAACAAGTTTTTATTTTTGGGTGAAAGGGGAAAGTAGAAAATGTATTAAAAATTTAATACTTCGTTATACCATTAGTGTTTAAACAGCCACCAAACAATCAAGTGTTAAGTAAAAATGGAAGTTTTTAACGTAGTGAAGAAAAACAACGAAGAAACCTTAGTGATGGAACAGAACAGTGAAGACGCAGTGCAACATAATAGTGAAAGTCAACCAGAAACAAACTACTTAGTGATCGAAAGTGACATTGAAACAGAAAGTGAAACACAACGAGATGGACTCTTCGGGGATTATGGTTTTTATCCACCAACGTTCGAATTTAATCCAAATGCTACACAAAAAGCAACACTACCTAAATGTAGTAACTGTGCGATGAAAACGCACCCAACTTTATCGGCAGCGAGAGCAGATGCTATTCAAAAACGAACAAAAGCAATCGCACGACTACGTGATCAACAAATTTTCTTAGAAATGTAGACGCTCCAAGGGAAGAAATAAGAAGGTGTATCATCCAGAAATTGGGTCCTGCTGCATGGGATTACCACCCGAAGGCAGAATTTCTAAACCAGAAATTTAACAACAAAACACTACTTCATTCAAGCGTGAAAGCGGGAAAACTGGACATAACGGATTTACTGCTAGACTACGGAACTGACCCAGACATAGAAGAGGATGGCCAGACCATTGCACATAGAGCGGCAACAGAAAATAACAAGCTCTTGATCAGGATATTACGATATGACAAATACAAGTTTTCATCGTATAATAGCCTTGGAGAAACACCACTAATGGTCGCCATCGCCTACGGGCATGAAGAAGTGGCTAGTTATTTGTGGATAAGTTCCAACGTTGCCCAAATGGCAAAGGACAACAGCACCGTCCTACATTATGCCGCCAAACATGGAAACAACACTCTCGCTAGGGCAGCATGCGAAAGGAAAATCAACATTAACATCAATCAAACGACTAAACCAGGAAACTATGCGGCCCTACACCTAGCCACAATGTATAGGCAAGATCACATAGTAAATATCTTATTGGAACACGGAGCATATCCAGACATAACTGATGTCAATGGAAATACCCCGCGGGATTACGCGTTTGACGAACAAAGGAGAAACATATTCGAAGATTGGGACTATATAAGAGGCCGCAAGAGAAAAACTTCTGACAGCGAATAAAACTAAAATTAAAGAAGAAAAACTAAAGGAAGAAAAGAGAAGAAAAGCATACAAGAAAGATGATTGATGAATGATTGAAATCTGTAGTAGCATTCCAGTAAAAAGGAACGTAGATCATCAATTATTAACTAACACTCTTATTAGCCTAAAGACAACGAATAACGGTACAGGAAACGTATATTGTATTTTGTGCCTCATACTATATACACATAGCCCAACAAACAAGAATAACGGTGAAGGAAAGCAAACAGGTGACAGGTAAAAACAAGTTTTCACCTAACCATTGTCACGCCACATGCCGGAAAGAAGTAAGGAGAAGAAGAAAGAAGAAGACAAAGAGGAAAATTGGAGGACCAATTTCTTCTTGCCGAAGGTGGGAAGGAATGTAATAGACCGCAGCAACTCCTCCCAGCAACAGCAGCCCCACTCAGCAAGAAGGTCGTCACGAATGCAACCTTCCCTGAGGATAATAGTTTATGATAAAAGTAAAAGTTATTGTAAACCCCTCCCTTCTTAACCTTCAATCTTTTGGTATATAAGTGCATGGTTGTATCGTCTTAAGTAGAGTTAGTTTACTGGCAAATACACAGTATAGAAACTATTACAACAGCTTTTGGTTTGACAGCCGCGAGCAATGATCCAGCCGATTTTCGACCGTTAACTCCGGACGACTTTCTGAACCGGGGCAACACGCCATTCCGTGCCCACCCGTCGGCCACTTTGAGGAGGACCTACCTCGAGAGAGATACAGATACTTGCAACGTGTACTCAGTCTGTTTTGGGACATTTGGAAGAAAGTATGTTTGCAGTCTCTGGTGTCCCGTTCCAAATGATAGGACCCGAAACCTAATTTCGCTGTTGGAGATGTGGTATTCGAAATCGACAGCTTTTTGAGAAGACGCCAGTTGAATCTTGGAAGGGTTACGAAAACCTATCCCGGAGCTGACGGATTAGTTCGTATCGTGGACGTTCAATATGAGAGAGGCCTATTTCGACGAGGAATTGGACGGCTAGCTCTGCTGGAGACCGGCTCATCCGCTGGATCGCCCTAACGGCCCATCCGGTTCGGGAGAGTATGGTCTGGCGCCGCTGCTTCCATTTCCCGTATGTCCTTTCCCCGTTTTAGTATTGTAGTATTTTGAACTTGTATGACATGTAATGGCGTCTATCAGTCTGAGAGGAGAGTCAGAAGAGTAAGCTGGAAGTCAGCAGTTAGACGCGAGTCAGTCCCTATGTGGTGTACGCTCACGTTGAGTCATTTTCCTATAGTACTACTGTAACTTATTGCAATTCTCCAGCCTCAAAGTGAGGTTAGCTTCCTTTTGTACACGTATCCATTTTCCTGTACGTGTTGCGTCGAGACCTCAAAGTGAGGTGCCCTCCATTTTTCCTTTGTCATTTCATCCTCATTCCCCATCACCCATTGTCCGAGACTACAATCAGATCATTGACGATTAAACTGGTCTCTTGATCCAGAACTATTGAACAGGGCGCACAAAGGATCTGGTGATGATCCTTACTGTCGTAAATGGCACAATAGCGTGGGTGAGGGCAGTCTGCTAGCTTCAAATGCCCGGCGACAGACAATGGAAGGAAGCATCCACAGCACCGATTTTGTTTGAAAAGCAGCTCCATCCGCTCCCGGTTGGTCCTCAACATGAAGTCTTCACACTCCAATATCTTGTGACCACAAGCTAGCATTCCGGGTTTGCTGAGGTGTGTCCTCAAGAAACAGAGAATGGTTGGAGTGTGCAAGTGCGCGACGAACTGTGGGGCTTCCGGCTGGGCTGCTGCTGTCGCCTTCCTTTCTTTCAAAAGGGCCCCAACGAAGTTGTTGAGAATAGTTTCCCGTTCCGAGATGAAGTGGACGTGCACGTTCTTGATGTCTTTAGCGTTGTTCTCTAGCTCCTCGTTGAGCTGAACAACGGCCTTTTGGTGGGCCAGAGCCAAGTCGATAGCCTGCGTTCGGGCCATTAAGAGGTCTTTCCGGCGAAGCTGAAGGTTGGTGGCGCATTCCTCCTGACGTTCACGAGACTTCTTCAATTGTTCTTTGATGGATGCGATGGATGGAGATGGATTTTCAGCAATGATGTTCAGTCGGAAAAGGTCGCTTTCACGTGTTGTTAGCACCAGAGTCAAAGGGTAACTGTCGTCTACTGTTCGTAAGGGACTAAACAGCTTCCCTAAGCGGTCAAAGACTAAACAGTAGGCGACCTGATTTTTGCCTTTGCCCTTTGAACTGGATACAGATGACGTTGATGTCGGAAAATTTTACACCATTCTTGCATTAACTTCTACGATATTTACATTGGGGATTACATTTTTTTATACAGTTTTACATATGACTTTATACAAATTTTACATTTTATGATTTTGCCATTTGACATTTGACAATTTTTTTACAACTTATTCCTCAATTTACATTTCGTACAGAGAATTTTCCCTTTTATACAAGAATTTACTATTTACACTACATTTTTTGACTTAACGACACGGATTTTGACTCAGACGACCCAATCTTTTCATTTTTTACGTAAACTTCCTGCTCTTTGGCCGTAGCTATAACACAGAGCTTCGTCACTGGACGAATACAGGGGTTTTGGTGGTTGCTTATCACCACAAAAACCCTTATGGACTTTTACCACTCTAACAACGTTATCCGATTCGCTGGGTAGAACTTCGATCACCTTTCCTAATGGCCATTGTCCACGTAAGGTATTCGGTTCGATAACGAGTACCAAGTCTCCGACGGAAACGTTTGGCCGATGCTCAGTCCATTTTCTTCTTTTTGTCAGGTGTGGAACGTATTCACGTAACCACCTGTTCCAAAAATGTTGGAGGATGACCTGACTTTGAAGGAACTGCTCTGCGGTGACGTCGTAGTTCTCAGCATCTCCCAGTTTTAACGGAACGTACGGACGGGCTCCTCCATGTAGAAAGTGATTCGGTGTTAACGGGTCGGGATCTTCGGGATCCATGCTGAGGTGCGTTAGTGGCCGAGCGTTTAAGAGGGCTGCTACTTCTGCGATTACCGTTCCTAGGACCCGATCGGTAACTAAGCGATTTCCTACTCTGACTTTCATGGCCCGTTTGCCGATTCTCTCCCAAACTCCACCAAAATGTGGTCCATGAGGGGGAGAGAAATGCCACTCGATTTGTTGATACGCAATCTTTAACTGCAGCTCTTGGTGTTGTTTTACCAATTCCATTAGAGCCTGGTGGAGTTCTTGTTCTCCAGCGACGAGATTGGTTCCATTATCGCTGTAGACGACGGTTGGCTTTCCACGTAGACTCACGAACCGGGTAAAGCATAGAAGAAATTCTTCAAGACTGAGGCGATCAGAGACTTCTAGGTGAACGGCTCTCGTTGTAAGGCACGTAAACAAGCACGCCCAGCGTTTTTCGTGTCTACATCCTCTTCCACCGTCTCGTACTGTTAGAGGGCCGAAGTAATCGACCCCCGTATATGCAAAAGGTGGAAGATAGGGAGTGAGCCGATGGATTGGTAATGATGCCATGAGTGGTGGAACGGGCTTCGAAGATCTACGTTTGCAAGGCCATCAGGTGTTGACAACTGATTTGAGGACGTTACGTCCATAGATTATCCAGTAACGTGTACGTAACTCCGTAAGCAATCTTTCGGACTTGATGTGGAGATTCCGAGAATGGTGATCCCATACAATCCGCTGCGTCACAAGCTGATCGGCTGGAAGCAGGATGGGATGCTTTGTGGAATAATCTACTGGAGCCTGTAGTATACTTCCGCCTACACGTTACTGTCCTGTTTCATCCAGGAAAGGGCTGAAGGTGCGTAGTTTCGACTTCAGAGGGAACTCCGAGCCCTTCGTTAGGGCGTAGACTTCTTCTGCAAATGCCAGTTCTTGAGAGCGTTTAATGCATAATGAGAGGGCCGTCAACATTTCTTCGGCCGCCAACTCTCCCACGGCTGGCTTGCAAATTCCAATCTTTGCTATGGCGTTGGTCGCGGACTTCCTGCACCAAGCGATAACTCTTTGGATCCTCAGTAAGCTGGAATATCTTCTTACAGTCATCAATCGGGTGATTTTTGTCCTCTGTTTTGACAACGAAGACTCGAATTACGTTTACGTCACTCTCCTCTGGCTCTGCGATCTCTTCCCAAATATCCCACTCAAACGGATCGAGTTTCAGGAACGATGGACCTTCGTGAAATATCACCAACTCGTCGACGTTCTTCGGGTCGATGCGACAACTACACAGGTCCGCGGGATTGTTAATTTCTGAAACGTGACGCCATTGTCTTCGATTCGTGTTCAAGAAAATCTTGAAACCGATTGTTCACGAAGGTTTCAAATCTGCAAGTGCGGGAAGGGATCCAACGTAAACCTGTTTGCGAGTCGGTGTGGAAGGTTACTTCACGTAAGACGATTTCGAGTTCCCGACAGATTACTAAAGTGATGTTTAAACCTTCAGCAGCTGCTTGCAACTCTAATCTTGGGATCGTGAGGCCTTTTACTGGTGTTACGTGAGTTTTAGCCACGAAGAAGGATACGTTGATCGACTGGTCCTCGAAGATGAAACGGAAATCCGCGACAGCTCCAAATCCTTTTGTGCTTGCATCCGTGAATGCATACAGGTGCTAATGCGTCCAACGTCCACGTTGGTGTCGAAAACATCTTGGTACCATCAGAAACTCCATTTTCTCCAGATGCTCGTACCAGTAATGGAAGCGTTGACCCTATTCTTCGGGGATAGGGTCATCCCAGCCGATTCTTTTCTCGTACGTCCAGATGTCTTACAGAATTGACTTCATTAGAAAAAAAACAGGAGCGACGAGTCATAACGGGTCGTAGACACTGGAGATAATACTAAGGAATTTCCTTTTAGTGAGAACGTCATGGCTGGGCTGCTTCCGTATCTTGAACGTCAGCATATCCGTTTCCCCGTTCCACATTACTCCAAGTGTTTGCTCGATGGGTAACTTTTCCAAATCAAAGTCCATTGTTGGTAAGGCCAGACCGATCTCACGTAGAGCCGATATCACGTTGCTTGATGAGGACGTCCACTTTGTTAGGTTGAAACCGCCAAGTTGTAAGAGTTTCTTCATTTGCCGGGCCCGTTTTACGGCCCTGTCTCCGCAATCCAAGGAGTCGAGGTAGTTGTCAACGTAAAAGTTTCTTTGGACGCTATCTGCTGCCTCTGGATACTGGTCACGATGATCGTCGGCAGTCCGGTTGAAAGCGAAGATACATATGGTCGGGGAAGATACTGATCTAAAGACGTGGACTGTCATTTGGTACGTTAACGGTGCTTGATTACTACCAGCTGTCCGGTAGACAAAACGGTAGGCCACCTGATCTTCTACTGGGACCTTCACTTGGTGAAACATCTTCTCGATGTCTGCGCCGACCCGTACTAGGTTCATCGGAAGCCTAGTAGGACACCGAGCAAAATAACGAGAAGTTTGGGTCCGCGTAACAGGTTCTGGTTGATGGACGTTCCTCCATACTCGGCGGCTCCATCGAATACAACTCGAATTTTGGTCGTAGAGCTGGATGGGTTTACGAACCCGTGGTGCAGTAAATACCACGTTCTACTTGAAACCATTCCGCAACTTCGGTCGTGAGGAGTCTGGCGTGATCCAGGTCGATGTACTCCTTAACAACCGCATCATACTTTTGGGCAAAGTCTCCTTCTCGTTGAAATCGTCTCTCCAGAGAATAAAGTCTCTTCAATGCAGTTGCCCAATTGTTCGGATTTACAGGTTTACGTTGTCGGTTTTCCACATTAGGCCGACTTGATACCGATTACTAACATTTTTTACTGTTAGATACGTTTTCCACGTAGATCGTCTTCGGAGAGAACAGGCTGTTCCATGTCTACGTCTTTCTCCTCCAGCTTCCAGAATTTGTTGACTAACTCGTTGAGGTCTTGGGGACGTTCTTCCGATACTCTATGGGCGATGAACGGACATCCATCTTGTGGCGGGCCCGTTTGACCACCCAGGCACCATCCAAATGGTGTTTTGGAAGCAATAGGTCCAATTGTTCCAGCCGGCGTCTTGACGGCATCCATGTGATTGTGGGCCTCTGCTACGTCGAGTCCAATCAATACACCAACGTTTTCGGGTTGTACGTTTGGGACATCAAGACCACGTAGGTGTGTCCAGGACTCCATTTGATGATGGTTGATTGGGGGGGGGCTCGGCGTCACCTTCAAATTGTCGATGGCGAAGGCGTGTTTAACTTCAAACCGGCTTGTTCCGTCGACGGACGAGAGGGAGAAATCCACAACGGCAGCTTGGACGTTCGATGTGGCTCCATCATAGGAGACAACGTTGATGCATTTAGGCTGGCCAAAGAGTCCCAATTTCTTTACTTTAACCCTGCTGATCAGTGTGGTGTCGCTTCCGGTATCCAGGACTCCGAAAGTATCGACCCATCTTGCACCGACACTAATACGAACAGGCACGATCTTGAAATGTGCATGTCGCTTTACCGTTTCCTTCTGGGTTAGTGTTCCAAGGAATGCAAACGATGTAGACGCTGTCGGAGTCGTTGGATCCGATAATTTCCTCAGTGGAATGAATTCGGATCCATGAAGCAGAGGATGATGTCTTCATACAGCACATCTACCCATGATACATTTGATGTCTCTGGAACAGTTCCTGCGTTCGTGCTTGCCGGTGAGGCATAGTAGACACCTTCCGGACTTAAATATGACTTCAACCCGTTTCGTGGGCGTGAAAGACATAAACACGTTACAGCTGGCCAAGTTGTGAGCCCTGCCGTTACAAGCGAGGCACCTCCACTGGTCAGTCTTTTCGGCTACTTTCTCCTCCGTTTTCTATCGTCTTCCCATGGGAGCGGCTAAAGAAGATGATGCCGTTATTATAAAGCCTTCCTCTGTCGAAACGTGTCCAATGGTTGACGTGTGAGAAGCGTTCGGTCTCTTGACTAGCTTCTTCTCACCGTACTGATTTTGACGTCGACGTGTTCAGAGGCTCAAATATGTTTTTACCATGTTGTTTACTCATGGGTTTTACTGTTACCCAGTCATCCAGGTCTAGAACGTTCAATTCTGCACCTGCCTTTTTTCTCTTCTCGTTCCACTTCTCCTGCAGGTATGTCGTCAGCAGTTACCACTGCTCCGTGCAACCGGTTGCCGAAGTTCTTGAGGCTCGCAGCATCTTGACTCTTCAAAGGTGGAATTTGCAGCAAGTCGTCGAGATAGGTCGGGTCCATGACTTCGGTGCGGCCATAGACTGCGTCGAGACGATCCCACACCATGGAGTACATGGTTCCATCAGCAAGGCACTCGCTTATCTCGTTCCGTACTTCTTTCGACAGCAGCTCTTCCAAAATAGACAGGAAGGCAGGAGAACCATTGTATTCGTTTTCGTATAAGGCTCGAAATTGGGCCTTGAACCGAGCGTAATTCTTCGGATTTCCATCAAATGTCTGGATCGTGAAGCTCGGGGTACGTGGAAGACTACAGCAACCACCATGAGAAGGGTTGGAGCTGCCATTTGCAGGCTGGTGCTCAGAGGACGTGTCCGAAGACGTGTCGTCCCCAATGGAAGGACCGCAGGCTGCATGCATGATAGGTTTTGGTCTTGAAGGCTGCTCTCGTGAAGAGGTGTCGGCGTCAAGCAGAGTTCTGCGATGCATTACCGTGGCTTCGAGTTACTTCAAGGTAGACCAGGCGGAAACTTCTTGTCTAGCTGATAGAGTCTGTGGTCCGCTAGGTATGCGTGCTCCTTGGTCGATTACTTGCTCCTGAATCGTTCTCAGGTGCACCTTGCTGACGCCAATCTCGTTCGAAGGCCCTCGATCTGTGCGTTTAAGTCTAACTTTATCGTTTCTATCTTCTGATCCGTGTCGTGCAACGTCTTACGTGAGTCTTTAACCAACTGAGTGTTGGGGGCGGTTTCAGTGGACGTGACATGGGAGCTGTCTATGAGTTTGTCTAGTGGCTCACCCATACCCTTTAAAGCCTTACTCAACGTTTCCGTGACTGACGTTGCATTAGCTTCCATCTGGATCTTTGATTTTTTCAACTTTACTTCTAGCTCCAGCAATTTGCTTATGGATGTGCAGGTCTAACTGGCTGGTTTGTCTGGGATAATAAGTTTGCGCCAACGGAGTAGACCTCTTTTGCGATAACGTTGGGCTAATTGTGACGTCTGAAGTCGACGTCCCAATAGAATTGACTGAATGACGAGACGACGTTGCAAACCTAATGGCGAAGTTAAGGATTTCCACGTGGTTGGTGTCGAATTGTTTGATTTTTCACATTTTCCCATTTTTCACGTGCTTGACGTTGTGGATCCGTAATATCGGGCAAACTGTCCATATACTTGTGATGAAAATCTTTGACGTCTTCATAGATACGAATTAATTCGTCTCACCATGCTGCAAATTGCAACTTCTTGAGTCTGATGGGTCCCATCTTGTGATCTGCCACTGCTTTTCTGAACTGATTCGTTAACTTCGTGCGGTTCACCTTTCTCCTCCCACGTTTCTGCTTGAGATCGTTGTCTGGGAGGAGTGGGCCTTCATTATTCACTGCTTCTGGCTTCATTTCATCTTCTATAGAGATATTGCTGTTGGATTCCATACTCTCGGCTTTTGCTACGGCCTCACTCATGACGTAGAAACGTTTAAGGACAAGGAAGTAGTCACACGTAAACGGATGTCGATGATTCACGTAGATACAGCGACGATACAGTCAGATACGCAACGCGTGGTCGACCAGACTCTGCCTTCAGGCTGGCGTGGACGTATGCTAAAGTCTTACAACAGCGAATACCCGACAATTTTACTGAATCATAACACGTTTTTACTAGGGATGACAAGAGAAATGCACGTGTTCGTAAAATCCCGGGTCTCGGCACCATTTGTTGCGCACGTTCACGTGCAATGGGAACGTGACAACAGAGATGATGGATGGAGGGTGAATAAATGAAGATGAAAAATTACTAAGGGAAAAAGGAACGCCTTTATTTCTTGATTTGGGGGGAAACAATTTGACAAAACCGTGAGAGGGCTTAGTAGAGAAAACTGGGGGTTCTTGATTACTTCGTTACTTTACTGATACTGAGGGGAGGCAAGGGCTTACTTGCTTGCATCCCATTCTCCTTTCCCACGCTTACAACCCTTTTCCCCTCTTCCGCCGATAGGTCATCTACCGATGGCTCCGGCCTTCAATCTCCCTTCTACCTGGCCTTCAAACGTGTGAATTTTCCTCATAGGTGTTACATTTACACGCAAAATATTAATTCCCTTTGTGACACCTAACCCTAAGTGACCTTGCTCCTTCGCATAAATGTTGCCCTTTTCCCCGATTATCAGTTAGTCTTGTGTCAAGCTTGAGTCAGTCTTGTGCCCTACTTGTGCCAGTCATGTTCCAGTCGCTTTTCGTTCATCTTTTAGTCTCTTTGCAGTCTTCACCAGTAAGTCTCTTTAAATCGGACTCGTCTTGTTAACTGTTATCTCGGTCTTTGGCAAAAACGTTGTGCAACAATAAACTCATCATCATCACACACAACTATTCCCCATATTCAATATTAAAAGTAAGGAAAAGTAAGAAAACCATTCCCCATCCTTACACCAGCTACAATCCTGCCCGTGAGGTTAGCACCGTAGGTGACAGGAAGGAAAAACGGTACACAAATTTAGCCATACCATTTTAAGTTTCAAACAATTAGGTTACATTTGAGAGTCCTTACAATATATGCACAAACTTTAAAAAAAAAAACAACACACTTATTCATTTTCCCGCCAACAATATACATCTACGACACCTTGCGGCTGATCCAGCACCTTTATGTACACTATTCCCGTTTCGAACCGTCATTTTTCCTCTATTTTCTTCAAGAAATTATGTATGAAAAAAAAAAAAACAAACAAACAAAACCAAACAAAAATAAACAAAAATAAAAAACTCAAACTCAAACTAAAACAAAAACATTAACAAAAAAAATAAAACAAAATGAAAAGAATCCCTTTAAATCCCCTAAACTGTAAATTCCTATCCATTCCTATATTGTATCTCTCTTCAAACACATTTTTTTCTTTCTTCTCTCCCACCAAATCTCTTCCTAAACAAAACAAACTTTTGGTCTGCGACGTGAAACTTATTCAAGTTTATCTTCCCGCTAAGAAACCTACACGTTAGAAACTTCATTAACTGAATGAACAATTATGGCTCAAACAAAACGATGTAACGACATTCAAATGAATTTAACCGAAGACAAACACACATAACAATTTAGTGCAATAACTCATGCTAAATCTATCTTACTAGGACGTGCAGTACTCGACCACCAAAGGATGTTATAAGAACGTGCTTAAGCCACACTCCTAAAAAAAAATCACGTCCCTTAGAAGACGTCTTATTTTGATCAATTTCTTAAAAAGCCACGTTGCCACAATTAACAGCGTAACGTTGGGGTTCAACTTTGTAAGAATTACGTACACCACATCAAATAATAATCTGGTTCACAACAGCCTCCCCTTATGTAATTAATTGCGTGATGGAAGAAACTAGACTTATTCGATAAGGAGCTGATGTCATCATCGAAACTCCTCTTGGAAAAGCAAATGTTTTGGATGGAATTCATACACACAATCATCTCACAATTATTTGGGAAATGACAGTAGCAACTGCATTCGACAATACCCCGAGACTTGTCAGCAGCGGAGAAGGCGCTCTCATCAAAACATCGACTCCAGGAATATTTCGCCTCATGACGAGAAACAGCAATTGTCATTTCATATTAAGCCAGAAGACAAATCCTTCACAACTGCATGCCAACCACAAAAACGAATCTTTTAAAGTTAGGCGATGAGTATCTATTCATCTCAATCGGAATCGGAGTATGAACCTCCTCAACGAGAAACGACAACCTTATCAAACACAAGAAAAATACTACTGTAACTGCCATCGAACAATTACTCAATAGTCAAGTCGGGTTGGCCGCACACGTACAGTTTGTACGCAAAAAATTGACAGAACAAGAAAACGATGTTCTTAGAATCGTGAGGAATACCCAATGCAAATTAATACGGACTAAAAGAGCTCTTGCAATTTCAGTTGCTCAGTACGACAGATGGCTAGCAGCCAGCATCCTACAATTCCCCGAATGCATGATCTTCAAGCACAAAAAAGACTGTACTATTGAAGCAATGTAGAGCCATAAGAATAACCATTGCTACCGAAACGACAAGCTGCCGACCTCAACCTCGATTCAAAAAACTTCAACATCGCCAAAAACGACTGGTAACTTGCACCATAGAGTCCCTGCTACTGGAGTGTGAAGTCTAGTTAAGCCTGTGCACTGAACTTACATTTAGTAAAGATGAAATTGGAGATGTAGATATTAAACGACACGGGAGCACTGGTTGTAGTCTTTACTGTGTGAGTTGTATTTCGCAACTGCATGCTCCTTGGCCTGTACATATTAACGGCCATTGGGCCAAGGGCGGGCTATACACAAATGCAATTCAAGATGACGGCCCCCTAGCGAGGGCCCCCCAAATCATAAGAAAAAAACGTAGTGGAACACGTGTCCGACGCTCAGTCCGGGTCGTCTGCTGGGAATACGGTATATTCCCAACACCCTCCTCACCCGAGCCCGTGGTCCACGGCTCTTCCTGTTCGATCGGATCTGCGACGGACACGAGTGGAGATAGCTCTTCTTGTTCCGACTCCAGCTCCGGCGCAGGTGGAACCTCGACGTCTCCTGGTTGGTCCTTACGTAGCTCTAAGGGATGTAGCGATTGGATGGCGCTGTTGATTAGGTTCCCGTTTGGCGTTTTGACCATAACTGAACGGATCAACCCGTCTCTGCTAGTAATTAACTCCTTCACTATTCCTACCGTCCACATAAGGCACTTGGTGTTGTCATCGTCAATGATGAGAAGTCCTCCTACCCGGATCTTGCGACCGGGTCCTACCTTACTGTGGAACTTGTCGATTTGGAGTAGGTAGTCAGTCACGAAACGTTCACAGGTGTCGCTGACATACTCCCTACGCTGACGATCCATTTCCAGTATGTTCGCGTTTGTCGCATCGGGAGCCACGAGGTTTACTGCTTTTTCCGACGGAGTGCAGTTCGAACGCCTATTGTTGAGAAACTGGTTCAGGGTGATGGGGAGCGGGTCGTCGCTCCCTTCTGCCACGTAGGTGAGTGGCCGGGCATTCACCACGCTCTCGATCTCGATAAGAATGACCTCTAGCTCGTCGTTTTCCAAACATGCACGGCCATTGGAGCGCCTTAGTAAATCTTTTATTGTCCGCAACATCCGCTCCCAAAACCCTCCTCACCATGAGGCTAGGCTGGCGGAAAAAATTCACTCGGTTTTTCGCATTGCCAGAAGGTCGTTGATTGATGGGTCGGATCTTAAGAATTTCAAATGTTTGGAGACGCACCTAAACGTCTGGGCATTGTCCGAATACATGATGGAGACGCTAACCCTTCTAGCGGAAAATCTTCGAAATGCTAGGAGGAAATCGCGCACGAACGTCGTTTTCGTTAACTCCAGATGGACGGCCCTTGTTACAGCGCAAGTAAATAGGCAGGCATAGCATTTCGGCTGCTAAATTGTGCTTTCTTTTTTGGCTGAGGATTAACCCAATAGAGAGCAAGCGACTGGCGCGTACCCCCTACTGTTTTACGAACGCACCTTACTATTTTAAGAGAAAAATTGCGGCTGGCGGCCATGTTTATCTCGAAACAAACATGGCTTACAGCCGCAAAAGCTAATCTTAAAACACCAAGGTGCGTTGGTAAAACCATGAAGGAACGTGTCAGTCACTTGCTCTATAGGAGGTTTTCTTCGTTTTCCTCCATTTGTTCCGTGGCTGGAGATTCTTCAACGGGCTCCATAGTTGGAGGCTCTACCGTAGGCTCCAAAGCCGAACCATCCGCTGACGGGGAATCCGTGGAGGCTGTAGGATCCGCTTGATTGCGTTTCTTACGCAATATTGGGTGTTTGTAATAAAGCGGCCCTGCGAGATCCACACCCATGATTTCGAAGACTTTTGCTTGCTTCGTTGGTTGCTGCTTCGTCGTTGGCACTTGATGCAGGCATGCCAAATTGATTTAGTCTGTTGGCGTCCTTTGATTATCCAAAAACGTTCTCTTAGATCCGATAGGGTGGTTTTAACTCCAGCGTGTTTTAGCGAGACATGTCGGTCTTGGAGGATTAACTTGACGACTGGATGGTGAGCGGGCAGTAAGATGGTGGGTTCAATGTCCCTATCTCTTAGCTCTAGCTCTAACCTTCTTCTAACTTTAATTAATTTGTCTCTTGCATCCCACACGGGTCGGAGTACGGCAATTTTCTCCTTGTGGTGCGGTTGTCGCCCTTCTTGCAGGTCTTAAAACGTCTTCGGATAGGCTTCTTTTTGGAGCTGCCTGTAAATAAGTAGCTCCGCCTTCGTCAGTTCCTCTACTGTTAAATGTTCTACCATTATTTGTCTTCCGCCTCCTGTCTTGATTGGAGTTTTCACTTGTGTGGCGTTTGCGGGACATTTTTTGGAGATAAGTCGTAGTTTTCAGGCGGTTCTTCGGAGTACTCGATTCCATGACGAAATTTGATCCAGCTGCCATTATACTGGAGTACCTGGCTCGACGGATGCCACCGACATGATGACGGTTTTAGATTTGGCTTCCGCTTCAATCCTCTCACACATACTAGGTTCTCCTTCCTCAGGTGTTGAATCTGGCCACTCGCTTTTGTCGTCTTTCAGCCATGATGGACCATTCCATTATAGCTCGGTCTGTACCAGCGTTGCCGCTGGCGCTCCCTGCGAGGCGAGATCCGCTGGATTTTGAACACCTGGGCAGTGCCGCCACCAATTCGATCCTGGCAGTTTTCTAATTGCTTTTACCTGGTTCCTGACAAATGGTTTCCATCTGTTAGGGTTTCCTCGGATTCAGCCAAGTGCAACTAGTCTGCACAAAATGTTGTTCGCCCCGAATCAATGTAGAGGAAAATTTTGAGTTTCTCTCCTAACCGGACCGCTAGAAGCGAGCTCAACAGCTCCAATCTTGGTAAGGTGACTTTTTTCTTTGGGAGAGGGGCCACTTTAGTCTTGCTGGCAAGAAAATGGATTACTGTATCGCTGTTTTTGGTTTGGAGCCTTGCGTAGGCTACAGCTTCATTGGCAGCTTCGGATGCGTCGCCAAAAACACGAATCTCTGAAGAATTGTGTGACTCTTTTCGAGTAGCCTATCCAGTGAGGGATTTTTAAATTGGCGAACTCTTTCAACCCAGTCATAGTTGATATCAATGTTTTTCGAATTTCTGGTAGCGCTTCCACATTCCAGTCAATTTCGGCTTCCTAAAGCTTCTGGTAGATTATTTTTAGCAGGAGCATAGTGGGAGCTAAGAATTCAATGGGATCGAATACTCTTGCTGATATCCTGAGGACATTCTTTTGGTCACTAGATTTTGAATCCTGTTGCGATTTCGATGATTGGCGCAGGATCAAATTAGAAGGTGTCGGATTCGGTATCCCATTGAATCCCCAGGACCTTAGGTTTACCTTCCTCCAGTTTCTGAGTGAAAATTTTTACGATGGGGTTGATAAGCCCCTTCTCAGTGAGAAATTTGCGGACTGCTTGGTCGTTGGTGACCCAACTCCGAATGTTGAGTTTTTAATCCTGGAAGATGGCTTTTGTTTCTTGTATCCTGGTTTCGGCTGTGGACATGTTGTCGGCACCTCCAAGGTAGTCATCGACATAAATTTTCTCCTTCAGCTGTCTTATAGTGGTGGAGTAGAGTGGTTCCATGCCGTCTAGGTGCTTGTTAAGGGTAACTCTTAGCAAGAATGGGCTAGAGCTAAGTCCAAATGGGACTCGTTTCCACTTGTAGGCCATTAGAGGCGAGCCTGGCGTTTCTGGCTCCGTGATCCACAGAAATTTGACAGCTTCAGCGTCTTAAAGATGCAGGGCGAGTTTCAAAGATGCCTTTTCGATATTTGCTATCCATGTGATCCTATTTAAACGGAATCGCATTAAAACGGCTAGCAGGTCGGGGTTAAGATTCGAGCCGGTTGCCAAAACATCGTTGAGGCTTGGGCCATACTTCGATTTTGCCGCCCCATCGAATACCGGTCGAATTTTTGTGGTTGTTTTGACTTGTCGGATGACAGGATGGTGTGGCAGTTAAGTGTGGAGTCCTTCGTAGTTTAAGTCTGCCTCCTCTACGAAGTTTTGGGCTCGCAGTTGGTCGAATTCCTTACGATAGGCTTAAAGAAGCTCTGGTGTTCTTTTAAGTCTTTCCAGTAGATTCTCCAGTCTCCGAATCGGTTTGTTGGCGTCGGTGATTTCGGTTGTTCATGGAGGTGAGTTCCATGGCACTTGTATGTTTTTTTTAGTTAGAGTCTGTGATAGTCTTTGGCTATCACCGATCACTATCACAGACTCCGAGAGCGAGCCATAGGCTGTAGAGTCACAGACTTCTAGGTGGACGTAAGACACACAACCTAACAAACTACTACAAGCTACCCCAACCCTTGCTTCAATGGTCTATCGCTTATTATGGTTGTAAAAGTCTCTTTTACACCGCCAAAATCGTGAAAATATTGCAATTGAGAAATGTTTTATTTACGGAAAAAACATTTTTACATTCATCCTTTTTTGAAAATTAAGCGTTTTGCGACATTGCCTAATTCTGTTAGTATATTTATTTTAATGTTCCTGTACGCGAAAACTGAGAAAACTACATGTTGTATTTTAAACACACTGTATTTACTTCATTTATTATCAGATATCCGTTTTAAAAAATTTTTTTTCTTAACAAGGCAATGTTGCGAAAGGTGTAATAAAAAATATGACTTGTCAAACCCTTTGTCCCTAAAAATCGCGAATGAAAATTAGCTCGAATGCATTCACTTTTTTATCACATAAGCTGGCACTTAAAAATTTAAAAAATGAAAAAGGGTCTTTTACTATCATCCCTGTAGACGATCGCTCTTTTAAGATAGTGAACCTAGCGATAAATCTTGTAATCCCTTTCGTAAACACCCGCCGTTTCCTCCAGCAGTCAGTGAAAGCGCGATCGTGTACAGCATTCTGCTCAAAAATCCGAACACCAATTTCATTTTTCAAAGCAACCTATTGGCGGGGTAACGCTTCTTTTTTCGGCTTTAAAAAACCCACCACTCTTGGGGGTTGAAAAATAACCCGACCTGTTATTTGCCTTGAAGCGTAATACCTTAAGGCATATTAAAAACAAGGCCTAGACTTATCTCACCATGTCCTGTCGTGTCCATCACCCGAGTCTACCATTCCCCATAAAGAAAAACAAACAAAAATGGTTACCCCGCCTATAGGTGGCTTTCAACATTTAAATCGGTGTTCGGATTTTTATGCAGGATACTCTACACTATACATTGACACAGGTTGTAGGTCAAAGTCCAATGAAGAGACGCTGTCGGGTCCCGTCTTTTATAGGTGTTGCAGACATTCTTGAAAGGCGCAAAAGTATAGCTCGCGGTGATGTTTCGATCACGTGGTGGTGGTGTGATGCAGGTAGGTTAGTGCCTTCCTTTTACGGTGCGTCTACGGCGATATTGGCTTATCTGGATGATGGCTTGATGGCTTGACCCTTCAGGAGTTCAGGAAAGCCTTTAAGAGGCTTTAGGCTCCTTACAGTTATATAGTTAAGTTTGGTTAAATATTTAGTTACATAGTTCAGTTAAGTTAAATAGTTAAGTTAAATAGTTAAGTAAATGTTAATTAAAGTGATAAATAAAATTTGACAATAAAACACATTCTTGACACATACAAAGATTTACAATAACACTATCTTGAAAACTATGATAATTAAACATAAATAGAAACAAAAAATGTTACCTTAACTAGTTTTTGTTATCGGTAAAATGAAATAGATGTACACCGACTGTCACAACCCATAGAATTACAATGATAGAATTTTGTCGTCTGCAACTTGAAATTCTTCAAGGTTCCATGTTTAGTTTTTGAACAATAGATAAAAAAATATTTGCATGGTTTAATTTCATACTATTTAATAAAACAAGGTATTTAAATATAAAACATTTATATATTTTAAAATTTAATGCATCCTTTATTAAAACATAGAAAACTTTACTTTTTAAAGTAAAGTATTGTTCAATAGCAAGGTATAAACTTTACTTTATATACACGTAATTTAAATACATAAATATCTTACTTCTACGAGATTTAAATCACAAGCCCTATTCTTAGCAATCCAGTGCTATACCACTGAGCTACCAAATACTGCAAATGTATGATACTTCACACATTGTATAAAACCAATTTAAACATAAAAAAAATGTAATAATGGCTAGAAATAATAGATCCATTCGTAGACGAACTTGATCTCGGTCGAGGCAAACTCTACCGCCTTTCATGGGTAGACAGAATGGTAGAAGGGCTCTCTCCGATGACATTAAGACGAATTATTTACATCGGGAAGCTGTGCATCTACCCTACTCTAAACAAAGCCGCAGAGCTTTTTATTTTTTTGTTTTGTATTTGTAATTATTTATGTCTATTGTTTATTTTTCTTTCGTTTTAATTTCCAAAATACAATGCCTTTTAACTTTACAACTTTGTTTTCATTTATTTGAATATTACTTAATTAAGCAACGGTATAATTTCATTAAAATTAGTGTTATAATTATGAATTTCCACTCTTTCGCATTCGGGCAGTGGAACCGGTTTCAAAACCCGATTACATTATTTTGTACCCTATTTGACCTGTTTTGTGCATCACATTATAGTTTTATTTATTTTCCTTCACTTACACACCCTTTTTTAAGTTAAGGCTTGGCCATATCGTTTAAAGTGGGTATTTTGAACGAAAAAACCCACTTGAACAGCAACTACGCGAGTAATGGCCTATCAGCCATTTTTTTCAGGTAGGCAGGTAAGTGTGGCTTAACGTGTCTCGGGTAATCCCTCTGTCCCAGCACACGAAACTAAAATAGTTTCTAAAGTTAAAAATATTAGTTTTAAATAAACAAATTTAACAGAAATGGATAGCCGATGATGAGGGCTATCCACTCTTATAAAATCCACTTTGCTTATAAAATACCTAACTGAGTAGTAAACCGATTGGATTTTTTTGGCGTTGTCGTTTCACGGATCGTGAAACAAAATTAATTCTAATCGGTAGACTATAAGCTCTATATTTGAAAAAATTACAGGAATGAATAGCTCTTGATAAAATATATCTACTTGTGCAAAATAATTGCATTAAAAATTGTTACTAGGGTAGCAAACCAATCTACAATTTTTTGTTTAGGTTGGTGCGGTTTGACGGGTATCGGGTAACCCCCATCTCCCTGAAATATGTAAAACTTACATAATTTTTTACGGAAAACTCCAAAAGTCCCTTAAAGTCCAAATCAAAAAAAAAATTTCAGATATCGATTGCCTTTGCTTTTGCTTTTTTTGGTTTTTGCTTGACATCCGTGGTGACAGCAAACGCTTTTTAAAAATGATAAATCCTTGTCGAGTTTTTGAAAAGTGTCTTTTCTTTGTTTACGTCTATTTCCCACCAGTTTCCGACGGGAAAGAGGGGGGGGGTCATGGGTTAGTGTAAAAATGTGCTATTGTCAACTGAAATCCAGGGGGTACTACTACAAAAATATCTATTGGCAGCCTGAAAAAGGGAATCGCATTCCAGTGGGTGCTAGTGTAAACATTGAAACAATTAGAGTGATGAAGATATTTATTTAAATTTGACACCAATTACATTACAAAACACAGCGGCAAAAAAAAGGGAAAAGGTAAGCGATGGAGGGAGGAATCGGGAAAGACTGACTCACTGACTGCCTCGCTGGTCGACTAGTTACTTGACTGCTGCTGGTGAAGTTTGTCCGTCTTTTATACAGAAAAACAGAGAGTCGAATTTAAAGTCAAACGAGGTCAGGCGTGTTCAAAAATATAAGGTCAGCGGAAGAAGGCTGGCTTTAACGTTAGAGTAATAAAAGTAGAAAGTCGGTCATTCGGGGCAACAAATTTGGGGTCAAAACCGGGCAATAAAAGCAACGCGTTAAATTTTACCGTTTGAATTCTGACGTGGTCGGCGGATCGTTACAATATGTGCGGTTGCCCACCACAGAACAGTTATGATATTGTAAGCTATTGTAAGGACGGGAATGGTTTTCTTACTTTTCCTTACTTTTAATATTGAATATGGGGAATAGTTGTGTGTGATGATGATGGGTTTATTGTTGCACAACGTTTTTGCCAAAGACCGAGATAAAAGTTAACAAGACGAGTCCGATTAAAAGAGACTTACTGACGAAGACTGCAAAGAGACTGAAAGATGAACGAAAATCGACTGGAACATGACTGGCACAAGTAGGGCACAAGACTGACACAAGACTGACTGCTGATGAAGACTGCAGAAGACTGCAAGAAAGACTGACTGACAATCTGGAAAGGGGCAACATTTATACGAAGGAGCAAGGTCACTTAGGGTTAGGTGTCGAAAAGGGAATTAATATTTTGTGTGTAAATGTAACACCTATGTGGAGAATTCACACGTTTGAAGGCCAGGTAGGAGGGAGATTGAAGGCTGGAGCCATCGGTAGATGACTTATCGGCGGAAGAGGGGAAAAGGGTTGTAAGTGTTGGAAAGGAGAAAGGGATGCAAGGAACGCGGCTGACCGTTCCTTACACTATTAATATTTTAACTTACTTTTTCATTGTCTTTTCTTGTGAAGTATATTTTAAGTAGCAAAAAAAATCGGGGAACAGTTCTAGAAGGAACTGAATTGTGAACGGTGTCTAGGCTACTTTCTATAGAAAAAAAAGTTTTTATACGGGGTTCATGAAGGTTGAACTACAAGAAAATCAAGTGGAAACGTTTGAAGGGTAAGTCAGTCTGTAAGAGGTCTAAAGAAGAAATTACATAGAAAAGAGGGGTGTATCAAAATTTAATGTTACGTAAGAATCAATTGGAGGGAAAAATAAGGAAAAGAATAAAGAATAAATTGTTTTGGTTCTTTACATAGCTTTCCGGTTCCAAAAGATTGCGTCTCGCAATGAATCAAGGTCAAATTTGGAACGGAATAGAAAGTAAGTCAAAACAAAACAAAGAAAACAACATTAATGAATTCAACAGAACAGCAGCTTCTCGATGCGCTTGTCTTAGTGCGTCCCGATGAAATTTTTTCCGTGAAGGCTCTCCTTGTAGAAAAGAGGCTGATGGGGCAAAAAATTCCGGTGCGGGTTGTTGATTAGAGAATAGAGATGGGTAAGTTTACAATAGTAATGGTCGGGGATGGATTTGAGGGGTTTAAAAACGCGGGATGGCCTACTTCTATATCATTATCAGATGTTTTGGTGAAGCTAGTGAAAGGGTTACAAGTACTTAGAAAAGAACAACAAGGTATGTATCTTGCAATAAGGGAACCTACTCCACAAAAATGAAAGAAAACGAATCCGATAAATCCCATCCCTAGAAGGCTACAAATGCTACTTGACCAACTAAGATTCTTAGACGACAGGGAAACGTTCTTTTCTTTTTGGAGTGAGGAAAGAAGAATGCTCATGTGAAAAGGATTTCCAAGGTCGATGCTATGTTCTTCTTTAGCAGCAGCAATTATCTCGGCGATTGCAGCTGCAGTGCTCATCGGGTGGGGGGGTTAGTGCGGGTGTAAACTTAGTGCGAGTAGCTTATCAATTTCATACGGCAAAGTGTTGATCAAACTATGTCCTTGGATTATTACACCAGGGACAATTAGATGCCAAGAACTGTTTTTGTAGAAATGTGCTCGGCCGTTAATGTTGACGAAATTTTATGCCAGTAACAGGGGTTGTAAGGCGTCAGTTCCCATTCTTCAGTGCCTAAAGTGTAGTCGTCGAGTTTGGGTTGAGGGCCACTGCTTGTGATTTCAGTGATCATTGTTGAATTTTTTGGGGAGCATTGATAGACGCTGATCGATTCACCAGTGGCTATCAATTTGCTACATGTGGGTAAATTAAGGTAACTGGCAGCAAGCCATCCACTATGTTGTGCGGTGGCGATAGCAGTTTTGTGTCCCAGCACCCGATTTTCACATTGTAGAGCTCGAATTTCTTGAGCCACTTCATTTATTCCATCAGTAGTTCGGTCTCATGCCTATTGAGAATGTACCGCTCCACTGATTTCAGTCAGAATAATGTCAGCAATATTTTCGATTTGTTCTTCCAGTGGTTTACTCGGATGAGCATTGGTGTCAGTTAAAGAATGTAAACGTAAGATAACTTTTTCCATTCTTATTACTTGTTTGTGATAAATTACAATATTTCTGGCTAGTTGTATTGTAAACAAAGTCAAGTTGTTGTTGGACATCCCGAATTTTTTCTATTTCACTATTTTTAGTCAGGTAACGTTGAGCGATACCTGTTTCCACAAGCCTTAGTTTGCACTGTTGAATTTTTATTAACGATTCTTTCCAGACAATTGTCACTAGGTTGTGAGAAACGGATTCGTTGATCCCTCCCGGTATATCGCCAATGGGTGAGCTTATCGTGCAATTAGCGAACACAGTTTCCAAAGTAACGTCTTCTAATCGACAGTTGATCAGCTGTGACTTGAAGCCAGCTACTCTGCACATTTGGAATACGTTCCAACGACCACTTATTGTTTCCTAAGTAGTCCATGCTTTTGCCATGGCACATTCGGGAATCTCGCATTTTTTCACATTCATGTGCATTGACTTCTATTGGCAGTTTTGATTGACTTGGAGTTTGCCAACCCCAGAAGTCAGTATAGATGTGTTTCTTTTCCAACCACATGGTACACGAATGGTCAACAAAACGGGTGATTTGGGGAAGAATAGAGTAGACATCATAATATACTGGAATAGCGGGAAGGTTTTTTTTTTTATAATCACAGTCATCTCTAGTTAATTTTAGGAACCCTTTTGACTGAGAACGAACGTACAATTGCAAATAGTGATGTTAGAAGCGTGGAGGCGACAGAAAAACGGTAAGATGAGGAGAGGTAGAAGACATAATCTATGAGAAAAGTAATTTCAAAATCAATTTTAGGGATCCATTCTATGAATTATTAAGATTACTAATACAAAGTTTTTTATTTTTTTATTTATTTTTATTTTATTTAATTTAATTTAATTTTATTTTATTTTATTTTATTTTATTTTATTTTATTTTATTTTATTTATTTTATTCTATTTTATTTTATTTTATTTTATTTATTTTATTTAATTTAATTTAATTTAATTTAATTTTATTTTATTTTATTTTATGGTTAAAGTCTATTTTACCCGACCACAGTATACTTAATAATTTAACTTAACTAACTTAACTTAACTTAATATATTTATTATTATTATTATTATTTTATTTTATATATTTTATTTTTATATTTTATTATTTTTAACAGACTGCTTTAAGTGATATTGTTCATCGATTACTAAAAGTTAAAGAGAACCGTTAATACGCAATAATTAAAATTTAAACACGACTTAAAGATAGTTTAAGTGATTCGAACGTGATTTACAAAAGAATAACAGCAATACAATTTCAGAATTTGACCACTGCTTTTTAAAGATTCCGAGGACGTAAACCGAGGTGACGCTCTGGTTGTATGGGTAAGGTAGACGTCTCTGGAATCGGGTTGGGAGGTAACGAGATTGTTGGTGAACTAATCATTAAATTTGGAGTAGGAGGAATTGTGTGTGGGGGTCTCATCAAATTTTGAGTAGGAGTTTCTTTTTCACAAGGAATTTGTTTTAACTCAGATTGAAGATTTGTTTCTAGGGTTAGAGGGAAAGTTTTGAGTTCATCTGCGGTTTCTTGTACGAATTTTTCGGCCTGTTTCTCAAATCTTACATCTAAAAAGTCGGCACCTGGTTCGTCTTTCCAGATCATTGACACAAATAGGGGTTTTATTCGATTTACATGTACAAGCTGAGTTTGTTTTCTTACGTCTTGTTGTATTTCCACAGTATTATTGCTGCTTAGTTTCAAAATTTGAAAAGGGCCTATAAAACGTGGAGTGAATTTTTCACTAATTCCCGCCAAGGGCGTTCGCATATCCAGTAAAACTTTATCTCCTACGTTAAATTTTGGCTCTTTTACGCGTTTATCGTACTGGGCTTTCTGTTGTTCACGAGCTTGGAAAAGATTGATTTTGACAAGCTGAAAGGCTTCTTTTAAGCTTTTCATAATTTGACTTTTATAGTCTGAGGGAGTAACTATTACTGGGGGGAAAGGACGGAGGAATTGATCAATCGGCATCACTGGATCACGACCGTGATTTAGAAAATATGGAGTCTCAAGTGTTTACGAGTGGACAGAATTATTATAAGTGAAAACAACATAAATAAGAAAATCGCCCATCTACCTAGTCGCCCTGTTTCGTCGTTAAAAGTCTGCAACCATTGAAAAGGCCTGTGATCACTCACAATACTATAAGGTTGATCTTGTAAGTAATGTCGGAAACATTTTATCCCGAACACTACTGCTGTGACCTCCTTTTCTATTGCCGAATACTTGATTTCCCCTTTATTGAGATGTCTGCTTGCATAGGCTATAGGTTGGTCCTTTCCGTCTTTCATCTGAGAGAGGACGGCTCCTAAGCCATAGTTACTTGCGTCCGTGTAAAGCAGAAATTCCTTCGAAAAATCTGGGTATATCAAGATAGGTTCGGATATTAAACATTGTCGCAAGTACTCAAAAGCTGCGATTTCATTTGTTTTCCAAGTTACACTATCAGTAGGTTTTCCTTTAGTCTGTGATAACAAGGGGTGGGCGACGGTAGAGAATTTTTTACAAATCGTCTGTAGTAACTGGCTAGTCACCAAAAAGATTGTAATTCTTTTAGTGTATCAGGTCTTGTGTAATTCACGAGGGTTTCAATTTTAGCAGGGTCTGGTTTTATTCCTTCAGCCGTGATTACGTGTCCAAGATAGGAAACAGATTGCGCTAAAATTCACCTTTTGATAATTTTATATTTAGGTGCGAGTTTTCTAAGAGGGAAAGAACAGTCTTCAAATTGGTAAAATGCTCTTCAATTGTTCTTGAGAAAATTATTATGTCGTCAAGATAAACGAGACAAATCTTTCCAATAAATCTTCGTAAAACTGAATTCATAAGTCTTTGAAACGTTCCCGGGGCGTTGGTTAAACAAAACGCCAAACGATTCCATTCGTACAAATTGTCATCGACTTGCTAATATCCGGAGGCAAAATCTAATGTGGAAAAATACCTCTGTCCCACCAGTAAATCTAAAACGCCGTCAATACGAGGTAAAGGAAAAGAACCTTTTTTTGTAATTGCATTAAATTTTCTAAAATATACACACAAACGGACATTCCCTGTTTTCTTACTTATTAATGCTATCGGGGCTGCCCACGGGGACATGGAATAACGAATTTTTGTATTTTCCATTAGTTCCTCGATGATATTTTTAACTATCTCTTTTTGTTTTGGAGACGTGTCGTGACGAGATATGCCCTTTGACGAATAGGACCTCGTCCTTGTGTGTCAATGATATGTTTTACTAAAGCAGTATGGCCTAACTCACTTGTTTTAAAAGCAAAACTGTTATAATTATTTATTATTAATCTACGCAATTTCTCTTTGTTTTCCTCATCTATGTCTGAAAGAGCCGACTCAACGGCTGCTGTTTTGATTGGATCTGAAGCTACGCTAATTGAAGCAATTGTTTCAACAGGCTTTCTTGGAGGTCTGGAAATACGAAGGATTCCTAACACTGTAAGGCGAGTTAGAAATATGTTTTTATCTGTTCCATTCACAGCCACCACATGGAGAGAACGATTTGGTGTCGTATAAATGTAGGGTTCCAGGCTAAGCCCGAACGTAATATTACAGCATCTAACAAAAGGACAAGTATTGAGAGGGTTGAAAGGGTGAGTTTCCTGTTCTCTAGTCCCTAGGAGACTAGTGGAATTTGGAGGAATTCTCAAAGATTTGCTTATCACAAAGGGATTTTCTGTTTCCTGGAAGTGATCAATTTCGGGGACTCGGTAGATGGACTGTTGTCTTCCGTAATAGATAAACTGATGTTTCCAAAGTGCATCGTGACCTAGAACGCAATCTTCAACAATTCCATTTAAGAAGATGAATTTCTGCCTAAGTGCTTGGCGTGGCGTTTCTTCTGCCACAAAATAGTTAACGGTGATTGTGCCTTCCTTGACGAGGCGCCTGTCATTTATGCTGAAAAGATATCCACATCTACCTCTTTAGTGAAATTAATTAACTCCTTTCCTCTTTTAAACTTGAAAAAATGTGCTACTAATAACGCTTCTCTCGGCTCCAGTGTCAAACAGCGCCTTTACAACAGAATTTCTTATTTTTATTCTTATCCTAGGAACTGTATATTTTACTGCTTAACTATTTATATGATGTCGGGGCTTTTTCTTAGTTCCATCGAGGGGCCCAACGCTTACATCGGTAGTTTTTAGTTTCGCCTTTCTTCAAACGAAGTGATTTTTTTTTCCATTTCCGTCAGAACCCTCTGGAGGACTGGGTTTCAAATTTTTTATCTAGGGGCAAAAGTTTGCTCGGTGTCCAATTTATTTACAACGAAAACATTTATCGTTAGCTTGACTCTCCCTTGCTTTACAATTGCTTATTGAGTGATAGCCCCAATCGTTGTGAAAACAAAAAATATATAAATCCCCTGTTTTATTAATTGGAGGATTTGACTGTGGTGAGCGCTGTGAAAAACTCACGTTTCTTCTGGTAGATAATTGCCTTTGCATTTTCTCCATGTTTTCTTCTAAATGTTTTTGGTGAGTGTTTGATTCCACCTGTGTACTAAGGCGATCCAAAGCATTCTTCACTTTATTCAATTCTCTATTAGATTCGACGTATTTGGCCTGAAAAGCATTTAGTCTGGATCTAACTTGGGCTTCTTCTACTGCCATGGCCGTCATTTCCGCTTTTTCTATGAGTTTTTCAAAAGTTTCGAATTCTTTATACTTTAGTATGGTCTGGACGTCGAAAGACAGCCCTTCCAGAAACCTGTCCATCATGATTTGTTCTCTGGAAAAAGCTGTTGCTTTATCTATCGTGGATTATATAGGATACGCTAAGTGGAAGGCCTTGCGTACACGATTCGCATAACGTCTTATATTCTCTTCGGATTCCCGTTGCATATTATGAAATTCAACGCTTTGTTTAGACCTGGTCTCTGTAGAGTGTAAAAGTTTAATTAAACGCTCCTTTACTCTGTCGTAAATTTGCGCGCTAATTGGGTTTTCAAGATTAAAATTATCAAACTCATCAACCACTTCACCATACAATTTGGAGCGTAGTAAGATAATTTTTCTTGACTCCTCAAAATTGCCTAAAACCAGTACTGATTCTAGAAGGGCAAGCCAGTCATCAAAGCGACCGGAGCGATCACGGTCTACGTAAATTCCGACGTTTCTAAATAACGTCATTGCTTAGCTTTCTTAATTTTTTATTTTTATCGATGGCGTTAGAAATAAAATTGTTTGGGGTTCCTATACTGTTTACTTTTGACGGACACATTACTAAGGGATTCATTTTAGGAATGGAGCTGGTAACAGAGTACTTTGGAGTTGTTCCGTTATTACTTTGCTTGTTGTATATGCTTGGGATTTTTACACTTTGTCCACTTAACGCAAGTAATTGTGTATGTAAAGGGGTTGAGGTAAGATATGAAGGCTGAGAGCTAGTTGTTAAAACAAGCTGTCCATTATGCTTCGTTTTCTGAGAGGAATTAATGCAACGTTTCGTATTCGTGAGTGTTGCACAATAAAATCAGCTGCTTTAGAAGCATCCTCATAATCCATTTCGGATTCCATCAAACGGCTCAATTCTTTTACGTATATTTTAATTGATATGTCTTGGTTTGTTTCTTCTGGCGGTTTGTTTTGCATGATTTTATTTTACTGGTCAACGATCGACACTGGAGTAAAGGAGACTTTCCGACCTTGTAGTCCTTGATAAGGTAAATAGTTACACGGAGTGGACGCTAACTGTGATTGAGGAGTTTGAGTTTTCATACTTGACTGTGAATGATTCACCGCCGGACAAGTGATTGTTGTGGTACTAGGGGTCGATTTAGGACAATCTAAAGGAATCTGATCAACTTGCGTGTGGATTTCCGCTCTTACAATTTTGATGGGTACGCTGTTTTTAGAAGTTTCCTTCTAAGTTTCGAGTGTTAATAAAGATTGGGGCACTAAAAAAATATTTGATCTGTAATACATGTAAGGCCGCCAGGGCCGCTGTCAGCGAATTCTTGGTGGCCGATATCGGCGAAAACCATTTTTCATAAATTTCATCAAGGTAGGGCAGACGTCACTATTTATGTCAGTTCCAATAAACGAAAAACCAGTGTATTCACCTGCGTTAGTAATCTAATTCAACAAGCGTTACTCAGCAGGTATAAGTTTAAAATTTAAGAATAGTAATACTTGTCGAGTAAGTTAGTGTAGCATTCACTATTGTTGCAGTCAGAACTGTCAGAACAATTATCACTGAAACTGCTATGGGAATCACAAGACTTTTGTTTACATTCTACTGTTCTTTGTAGTTTCTACAGCTGCGACTTTGTTATGAAATAAATACACGCATTGAGAATGAACTTGGCTTGTATCAATTACATTACATGCATACACATTAGCATATCTGTAGAACGGTGCTACCTCCCGAGAAGCTTGCGAGTCTCGTCTCTTATAGCTGATTGGAACGTGCTGTGGCAGACATGAAAGTTTAGCTCGCAGCAATGCGTTGATCACGTGGTGGTGGCATAATTCAGGTAGGCAAAGTAGTTTTCTTTTTACGTTGCGTTTCTACTATATCTGATTGTCTTGACGATGTCTTGACAGCAGGAGTAAAAGCCGTTGAGACGCTTAGCCGCATTACATTCCTCGCTCTTGTAAAAGATTGCTACACTGAATATAAGGTAAGACGGTGTTTTCCGGCAGATTTCGCTACATGGGAATAGGTAAAAGGTTATCTTTTTTTGGAATTTTGTATGCCCTTTTCCTTAACTGAAGAATTTAATTGCTACATGGATTGTTCTTACTGTTGAATATAGCGGTTAGTAGGATAGGCAGGTTTTAAGATTATTATTATTACTTTATATTTTATTTTCATTGGATTCCTTACAATTTCGATTGGGTTCTATCTCCCTGTGTTCAGTCGGTTTTTGGCTTTTCTTTAGTTCGCACTAAAATGCTCACGTTTGATTTTGTCTCAGTTTGATTTGGCTCTATTAGTTTTTGAAGTTGTTGCGTCTTAGGAGACGGATTGCATTTTCAGTCGATTTCGGCTTGTCGATTGTGATACTTTTCGTGACTCGATAGATTCAGCACTTGCCCTGCGCGATTCTCTGCCGCGGGAATTTGCTTTTTAAGTCGAAAACATGTACGGCAATTACTACATGTAAGTTCCTTGTTTTATCTTCATCCTTTATTGTTTAATTGATTTAAATATTTTCGTTTTTTCGGAAGCATCCTGGGTATGCTCGTTACCGGAAAAACTTACCCGTGGTGGTTCGCCCACTTCTTGTGGTGGCTGGAGTCAGGCGAGGACATTTACTACCCGTCCCCTCCTTACTCTCGTTTTCAATGTGTTTTTATAGACTAGGCTACAAGGATACAACGGAATACACGCATGAAATTGGTACTATTTATTAAGGGAACAGAAGTACAGTAAGAGTAAATGTGTTTTGATCTTACCGTGGGATCGTGGGCGATACGGACGAAAGAGGAAACGAAAAGGCACGGCAAGGAGGGCAACTCGTTGTTACACACGGACAAACGGAAAAAGCAAGTGGGGTGACACATATTGGAAAGAAGGAAGTGACACTGAATCGAATAGGTTATAAGTTAAAAATTGAATAAGTTGGGGAACGAGCCCTCCCACATAGCACAGGTTGGTCCGACGGACATCCACAGTTTATCCAAAACGGATAAGGGTGATATCCTACTGATATCCATGGAATTGCCTGATATCCGAACTGGATGTCCCTTGGGTATCGACTGAATATTATAAGACCTGACGGGAAGATGCCGTCAAACATTCTAACATGGTAATACTTGTGCAAAAAACCCAGTTCCGGAGAGAGCCTTCAACTTGAGGAAAATCAACCTCTGGTATAGATTGAAACGTCGACAGGCATTCTCTCGCAGAATACCATTTCGAGAGCCGAATGCATCATTCCAAACCCTATCAGCTGTCTCAACTATGGAGTGAGAGAATTTAATTTCTACTAGGGACAATGTTGGTGCTAACACAAGCCACTCAAGAGGCCAAGTCAATCTAGAGCTCCAAATCCTGAGTCCCTGGGCTTTTGTTTTCTTCTTATTCATCCTTGTCTTTGTCCACGGCCAGAACAAGTCAAAGACCTGTCCTGCCCTGGTAAAATCTTCGTCACACGATATGACAATGGTGAAGTCATCAACAAAGGCTCTGACAGGGAATTTTTCATTGAATAATGATATGCCCTGGAGAACTCGAGATAAATGCACTAGTAACGGTTCAATATATAGAACAAAGAGATGGACAGATAGGGGCATCCCTGGAAAATCGATTGGATATTAGGAAGCAACCCAGCCACTTCCGATTTGTTAGGGATTGACATTCCTGCTACAGAATACATAGTATGTAACCAACGGACGAAAGTGGTTGGATAACCCATGACATCCTGAATCCTCCAGAGGACTTCCTGTTAACCAGGTCGTAGGCCTTTGCAAAATTCAACTCCAAAAATGGCAGCACCCATACCCCGAATAAAAAAATTGGAAGAGTCATGACATCCCCGGTCAAAAACAAATTAAATGACATCTCTATAAAGCATTAAATTATCAAAAATCAATCTACCAGGTACCCCACCTTTTTTATGAGGCCCTATGGTGGATGACAGTGTTTGCCTCAATCGTCTCGCTAAAACAAATGCCATGACTTTGCAGTCACAATTCAAAAGAGACATTGGCTGAAAATTAAAAATTCCACAAAAGCACGAAGACTTGGGAATTAGCCTGATCGCTGCTTGGCCCTGCGGTATCGTTAGAGATTCCCTTTCAAGGATATGGTTGAACATATCCAGGAAATAAGGAGCGATCACTTCCCAAAATTCAACGTAAAACAATGCTTAGGATGCCATTGGACATTCTAAGAACACCCGAAAGGACTTTTGGCTATAAAGACATTATAAGCAAAAAGAACATGTCCGGGTTGGGATTTTAATCCGGGTTTCCCGCCTTGTAGTCGGATACTCTTACCATTCTGCCATCCCATTATCATTCATTTCAACTATATTTTGTTACGAAATCAAAATATTGTGAAATACTTGTGAAATGTTTGCTGCTGGCGATGCCCAACAAGGTGTCGTATATAATTATATGCTTAGTACAATTTTTAAAACTTGTATAGACTTGTATTATTTTCATTCTATTAATTTTATTTTGTTGTTCTGGTTACACTACGAATCGCTCATACAAATTATCGAATTGATATATAAAAAATATAAATGAAATCGTAAAACCTAACTTCTCATTAATTTTTTTATTTTTTTATTTTTTCGGAAATTTTATAAATAGCCAAGAGTTTGTCTTAACCCCCCCCCAAACACAAGCAAGTTCTTCCGTGTGCCAATCCAAGCACGTTTTGGTGGAAAATTGAAGTCCTTCTTGGTTTTTTAAAAAAATTATTTTGTCATTCAAAAACAAAACATAAAAAATCTTCTTGGCTGTTGGATGGACGTCCGTAGAATCAAATTTGTAACATCCATTTGCTATTATCCGACGGACATCCCTAGAACTACTCATAGAGTACATGGATATCAAACGGATGTTCAGCCATGAATCGGACAATCCGATGGCAGAAGTGTGCTATGTGGGATAGCGACTTTCAATAATTGTACAAGAATGAAATGCTACCTCTTGAAGTCCCCCAATATCTAAGTTACCGTCCCTGAAGAAGTAAAAAAGGATTTGACGTCGTTCGACTGACTTAATTCCTCCAATGTTGATAGAAGCGATTATTAGCTTTGCAGTCTTTTAAATGGTTTCTTGGGCTGGGAAGTGAACAAGTTAGGTCTAGAATTTTGGGGCGTCAATGTCGGTTTGAAACGTTTGTTTTGTGGTACAGTGGGAACTTTCAGGTGGTCTCTTGTTTTGTCAGTTTCCATGGCCTCGACTTTCCCAAAATTGGGTTCAATCCATTCCATGGAAATTGTCATTGGTTCCCAGTCATCAGGTTGTGTTTCAGGGATTATGATTTGGACCGTCGGAATCTGTCGTAATGGGTCGTCTGGGGAATTAACGGGTTGTTCATTGGGAGAAATTTCTAAATTGGGAGTCCCTCCCGAGAGTGAATCTTGTAATCTACACTCAAGAAGGGCCTTAGAAACCATGGGGATGATGACGGTTTCTTCTGGGATTGTATCTGTCTTTCTAGTCCTTTTATTAACGTGTTTTTGGACAGTGGTAGGTTCCTTATTGCGTCTTTAAGTTGGGCAGTTATAGCTAAAGTGGGTTTCGTCGTCACACTTCTGCAATTAGGTGTTTGTCCCTCATACTTTACCATGGCTTGATAGCTGCCAATAGTAATGTATGACGGAATATTCTTAGTCAACGTCATTCGTAATATCATCCAAGTGGCAAGGACAAGGTTATAAAACGTCATCCTCTGCAACCCGATAGCGTTACCACCGAGCATCAATGATGGTTCTAAATTGCTTCAGAAGTGTCTTAACTACTCCCAATTCTAGATTCAGTGGAATCCCTCCAATTCTGACAAATTTCTCCTAAATATTACTATCCCTGATGACTATATTAACTTCTTTCTCCTCCAATTCAGTCCTGACGATACCACTGTGTTTGGAAAACAATTTGAGGTGTATGCCTCTGACGTAAACGTAATTCTAGCGACCTGATTTCTCGTATTTAGTACAGCAACTAGGCCTAAGAGATTCTATGGTTCAACCTTCAAACTACGCACAAACCCATGTACCGTACGCATACTCAATCTCGGGTATTGAAGCCCGAAATCAACATCTACACTATTGAGCCACTTGGCAGCCATTGTCCCCTAGACAATGTAAACAAACTGTCAAGGGGGAAGGGAGATCCCCCATACAAGTAAACAAAACACAGAAAAGGACAAATTTTGGGAAAACACGAGAAAACAAGAGTATTATACAAAATAAACACTCTAGAACATAAAAATAACAACGAAAAGCAATGAAAATAAGCAGAAATTTCACAAAATGAGTGGGATACGAACACGGGTCTCAGGCATGACAGTAGAGTAGCTACCATATACGCATCATTCAATCAAGTTATAGGTATTTTTAGACTGACAAAACATACAGTGAAATTATTTTGGCTTCCATGATTAAGAAATTAATTTTTGAATAAAATTTTGCATTTAATAAATCGACACTTTGCGCTGCTTGACCAAAATACCGGAAGAGAAACATAATTTTTATGAGTTTCGATCATTGGACTCCCGTATCATAGACTGAGCTTCTTCTTCTTAACCAATCACTACATATTGAAAAAATCAATTATAAATTATTATTTGATGTGGTGTACGTAATTCTTACAAAGTTGAACCACAACGCTACACTGTTAATTGTGGCAACGTGGCTTTTAAAGAAATGGGTCAAAATAAAACAACTTCTGAAGGACGTGATTTTTTTTAAAAAGCCGGTGGCTTAAGCGCGTCCTTATAACGTCCTTTGGCGGTCCAATTCTGCACGTCCTAGAAAGACAGATTTAGGATGAGTTACTGCATTAAATTGTAATGTGGGATAGCATGGGGAAAATTTCACGAAATCCCAGACGTCGAGGTTGATAGTATAATTATAAAATTTGGTTGTGGGCTGCATGACGGGATAATAGTCTCATATTAGACATTCAATGCTTTGCATTTAGTCACATTGACGGTTTTTCCAAATACTTGTAATTTCGTGCACTGGAGTGAACCTACTTAAACAACTAATACACACACAATTATTTCGTGCACTATTTGTTAAAATATGTGTGCATTAGAATAGGAAGCGCTAACGGTGGAGCTATGGCTGGTGTAGTGTAAATGGGAAACCGTATGAAAACGAAACATGGGACAAAAATACGCAGGCCTTTTTTTTCGTTTTTTTGTTCTTTGTTTTATTTTATTATTTGAAATATGTATTTATATGTATAGAGATATCATTGCGTCTGGATTAAAAGAAGAACTCTCGTAGACACTACAGCACGATTATTAGAAGACCAACACACACACGGGGGTTACTAGTGGATACATACCGGAATTTATGCTTTAGGAGCAGACACCTCTCGTCGGATATCTTTATAAACAAGACTGCCCGAAATTCTCGGATAATAAGATCGCCGGTAATAACGGATAAGATCAACGGAAATCTCCGATAATAAGATACGAGTAAAGAAGAACCGAGTCCAAAGTTTCAATAACCGTGACAATATATACGGCTTAACATCGTGTCTCCATATCTTGTGTTAAATTGGTACAAAGCTTTTATAATTACATATTTTTCCATGATTCAATCTTGTCGAACGGTGTAATATGAAACGTGTTTGTTATGTGCCTCCCAACTCCCATTTTTGGTTATGGCCGTCTACCATCTATCAGCCTTTTTTTTCGTTTATAAAACTGAAATTGAACGGAAGTTTTCTTTTTATCTAGCTCCTTTTTTATTGTGGTCTAGCCCGATAGGAAGAATAATGGAAGCATTTAAAAGTGATAGAGAAAGGGTTGTCGATTTTCACGGTCAAGTTCCAGCTGCTTCAGTTTCTTGGTCGATTTCTTCTATTTTTGGTGCTCGATGAGGGAATAAAATTCCCTCGCTAAGCCTAGGTAGTACACGTGGTGGAGTTCACCTTTGAGGATGGGAACCCTTGTACGCCATGACAAAGGGGATTGCCGTGGGTGCTGCGGTTACAATCCCTGCTACACCTGAACGAGCGGCGTGCGACCGGTCGAATCGGTTCCGTCGTTGGGGCGCCGCTCGTTGGGTTTGGGGTGTCATTTGTTGGGTATGGGATAATGCTCCTTGGGTTCAGGATTGACGATCGTTTGGTTCGTGGTGACGAATGCCCACATAACACAATGCAGTCCGTCGGATGTCTGACAGATGTCAGGGTCGGATGTTGAGTACATCTTTTTTATATCCTCCGGACAGCCCGATATCCGATTTGGATGTTCTATGGATGTAATTTTTTTTTGGTTTTGACCGCCCTAAACAGCGCCGTCGGACATTCTAAGGATATCCGAACGGGCTTTCATTTGGCTATAAATATGACATGCATTGGACCTCTAATCTTGAAAAGATATTATGTTCTAACTGGATTTGAACTCGGGTCTCCCACTCCACAGTCGAATATTATTCCACTGTGACAATCTACATTTTTGAATAATCTAATCGAATTGTAGTAAAACACTTGAGTTTTTTTCGAAAACCAGAAGTGTATAAATTGCAATTAAACAATTTATGCTAAATATTTTTTTAATTTTAAATTTTTGCATGATTTTATTATTTATTAAGTTTAAAGTAGTTTTTTATTATTTGAAATTAAAATCCTATCATAAGGATACATGCTTTGAATATTATTAAATGCCGAATAATAATTATTTTATGTAAGTTAATTTCCAATGGCTTGGTTCCCGTAAGCTAAACGGCAAGACTGTGCAAACAAACTCATGACTTTATTTATTCATTTTTTGTAATAAATTTAAAAATAAACCATCCGGCAAATAGATAACAACTCCTTTTTTTTTTTTCGTATTAAATGCCGGACTTAAAATAAAAATACGTTCAAGGAAAAAATTTGAACACGGTTAATTTCTCCCTGTTTGGAAACAAAGAAATTTTGACAATTAATAATGAAACTTAGCGATCTGCCCCAATAGACCTCTTGCAGAATGCGGATAGCAGGATTCCTGTTTTCCGGCAATGTCTCAATCCACAATCTTAGGAAAACCACGCCCCTTTTTAACAGGGTCTCTTATGGGATTATTTTTTCTAGTTGAATAATTTCTAAATTGGTTAGTGATAGGAAATAGTTAGACACAAGGTAATAAACTAGATTATTCAGGTTAAATTTAGAATACAAATGTGTCACAAGTGTTTTTGAAGTAATTTTAATTTAACGTTTTGTAGATGTCGTCTGCTGTTGTTTATAGTCTTAACAACAAAAACAATATTGGTAATCTTCTTCTTTTTCCTATTATTTCACTAAAACCATCACTAATTGATGTTTGGCTTTTGCCAGAATGTGTAGTGTCTAAAGCAATTAGTTGAAAATGGTACTATGGATTATATTTAGATTTCAAGTGTTTGAAATTGGCCAACACAAATGGTATTTGTGTTGCAAAAGTGGCAAGCGGATAGAACAAGCTATTATCGGGGTTGTTATCGGATCGATCGGGTGAAACAGTCAATCGATAATGTTTTTGGCATTGATGAATCGATTGATTGCAATCGGGGTACCTTCACTGATTAAGTACCTCGATGAAACCCCAATTGAATTCGGGGAGAAGAATTTTCCACCATGCGCCACGCCTCGATGGCCTGAAATGAGAAACCCGATTGGCAAAAAAGCGCCCCGATTGGCTCAAGGTCAATCCTTAAATGAAACAATTGAAAATCTTCTTTGCTGTTGGAAGGAGGTCCATAAAATATAATTTTCGCACATCCATTGCACTTCCAAGGTGACTAGCCGACGGACATACCTGGAACTACCAATTGAGTACATAGATATCTAACGGATGTTCGGCCATGATTTGGACATCCGACGGCAGAAATGTGCTATATGGGTTGCGCGCTCGTTGCTGGAGAAGTTGTCGTTCGTTATTTTTCCGGTTCCTGGTCTCCGGCCACGCTGGTGTATATTTTTACTTCAGACCGATGGCGTTAGCAGATGGAGTCCAGGAACGCGTTTGCAGTACCCGAACCATTTTTCTCTTGGACCTTTGGTTGAAGTGGTGGTGCAAGTCGGTTGCTGGCGACCAACGAAGTAGTTGTTTTCTTGAGAAAAGCCCCTGGGTTTATATAGATGAGTCCAACCTGTAATGTGATCTTAATGATAGGATCCTTTAATGTTAAGGCAATCCGTAAATGAAGCTGTTATCGAACTCGTCGCTAATTCTGTCGAGTATGCTCCTTCTCAACTCCCTGTGTATCGTATTCCGAGTGTTCCGATGTCGTTCCGTTGATGTAAGAGTCACATTTCTTTAGGGAAAGTGAGGCGGTAGGGTAACTGGTAACTCTGGTTCGGTTCCTGGGTGGTTCGGGTTGTCCGGGTGGATCAGGTTATGAAACAAACCATTTGCCTCTGGGTATCCTGTCATGTAGCTGACGGTGCGGCCAACCACGCGAACCGTTTTTGTGCCATTTAACATCCCAGCTTCATGTAATTTTCTCTGTGAGGGAAGAAAGCTGACTATCTAGTGAATTGGCCTATTGTGTTTATTATTGTCAGGAACAGAATAAGATAAAGAAAGATTAAGGACAGGTATGGCGATAGGGAAAAAGAGAAAAGAATTACTTAAGACGGCTAGGGAGAGTAACAACCACTAAGTTTGGGTGACCAAAACAAGCGAGCAATACAGACCAAACAAAATTCAGGCCGGTCAAGATTCTTTTTCCCAGCTGGTCAATCCTCCAATTTTACTCTTTTACTGGTCCTCTTCGTCACGACGTGAACGATTGCGAGCTGTGCCCCACAGCTTTGGGGACCAAACACAGTACAGAGGAGGAGGACGTTTGGTCGGATCCAAATCCAGGATTAGCTTCAAGGTGTCGACGGCGCCGCTCCAATCTTTGGCAGAGATCCGATCGGTGAGTTTATCGGTTAGGATAGCGATATTTTCATTGGACGGGTGGCTACTTCCGGGATCGTTAAATCATGGTGGTTGATCCCAGGTGAGGTCGTTTGTTTGCACCGAAGGCATCGGTGAGGGCTTCTGTGCAGCGGAGCAGCCTGCCCACTCGTCGGCGGTGGCGGCCGAGTCGAGGTCTGGTGGTTGTCGTTGTTTGTTTTCTTGTTGGGCTTTGTTTTTCTCCATGTTGAAGGTTGCTGTCATGCAGTGATATTTCCAGAAATAATTTAAAACAGCTTTTGAAGGTGAATTTTGTTTAACAACTTATTTTTATCGTGTCTTACGGTTTTTTCTAGTCGAGGCATCCAGGTTTGTTTGATACTTTTGAAGAAGCGTGTGAGAAAGGGGGAAAATGTGTTAAAAGAAACGAAAGTTCCATTGATATGAACCTACTGCTTGTGCTTCAGATTCCCAGACAAGCATTAGAGATTTCATTTTTAGTAAACGCCCTAGGACTATTCTTACGCATACGCATTTTGATGAGCTTGTAGTTAATTATATAATAGAAAGTTTACTGCCCATTATGCATGTTGATACTAAGGAATTCACATAATTTCGCAATGGAATATCTCACGGAAGTATGGGTTTTGCTTAAATAGATGAAGTCTTTAATGTATAAGCTCATTTTCGTCTTATAAAACTAGACTTTAAAATTTTGTGCCGCCAAATACTTGCCAAAATGATTTACGATAGGTTCCAAGCATATAAACACTCGTCCAAATTTTGTTAAAAATTTCATCCGTCTGTACAACAGCTGACGTTTGGACGTCTTTTGGTCGATCGTACATGGGCTTTACCTGTCAATGTCTTGAAAGCGAGGCACTTCTCAGAAAAAGTGCATTTCTCACGGTTAAGCATGTCTTCAGAAATCAAACTTACGACGTTCTGGCCAAGGTTTTATCTGCTGTTCACAAAAAATTCAAGATTTTGTGAAAAACTGCTGTGACCTTTTTCAGCGTGAAAAAGGCAAAATATAAAGTTTGGTGCTTAAAAAAAGTAATAACTGACAAGGGGTCAAATTTCCTTAAAGCGTTCCCGATCTTTTTTCAAGAAACAGAGTTAGAAGAAGAAGTTGTTGAAGAATAAGAAGACGAGGAAATTGTAAGTTTGTCAAATTGTGCATTAAATAATCGATAAACAACCGTTGTGTCTGTAGGACTAGGAGTAGATATAGATCACGTCTTGGATGATTGGAATGAAAATGTAAATCAACAGCTCATCTATATCCTCTATCACCTCATAGGAAGTGCGCTTCTCATTTACTAACCCTAGTCGCTGCAGTTGACTGTGAAAATGCTCTTAGACGGGATCCCTCCTATTGGAGGGGTAACGGGTTTTTTTGTTTGTTTTTCGTTAGAAGGTAGGGTAGACGGGTTGCTGGACACGACAGAGCAGGTTTGGGTAAGTCTGGACCTGGTTTTTTATATGCCTTATGGTATTACGTTTCAAGGCCAGTAACAGGTCAGGTAATTTTTTGCTACCCTCCAGCTAGCTCGGGTAGTGTAACGAAACGCCAAGTGAAGCCCGTTTTTGCCCTTTTTTTTTGCTTAATTAACCTAAGACCTTCTTTCTTAAACTCTCCTTAACCTGATACCCCTCCGGATGATCTTTAACTGATTACCAGAGGAAATATATATAGGCAAATTCGTAAACACTACGAACGAAAACAGAAAATATCAGATTGCTGTAGAAAACAATTATAATATGGCACACATTCTACCAAGATATAGTCCCCTGGGTGGAGTAGAATTCTCTTGTCAGCTGATAGGCTTAGTATCTGCAAGTCAAGAGTTTGATTCCAAAAAGTAAATTTCGGAGATTAAGTTTAATTCAAAAAAAGATGTAGACCGCTAATATAAAACGAGCACAACATGTTTTAGTGGGTACGTCTCCCAGGTTTTCTCAAATAGATGAGGTTGCAATAAACAAGGTGATAGTCTAGTCATCACCTCACCTTTTTGTATCTTCGCAGAGTGAGGATTCGCTGTAGGGTATACGATACGTAATTCTTCGGTGCTACAAACAATAAGAGAAAATTTTTTTTTTTTGTAAAAAAAAATCGGTTGGACTCGTGTAAATTAGTTTGACTCAGGAAAAACGATTACCTGGTCAACTGGCAGGCAAGGTATCTCCAGTTCAAGAATACGTTTCCCCGAAGAAAATTTCAAATTAATATTTTAAACAGAAACGAACGTAAACGGCAAATAAAAAAAAATAAAAAAACACAAATATTGGGCTTCCAAACAAAACTATTAAAATATTGTGACAGAATCTAGATTGGGACATTCAAAAAAAAAGTAATTAGAAAAAAAAGACACAAAAAAAATATTAATTAAAATAAAAAGTAAACCTCAATCGACACCGAAAAGAAACAATCTTTTCAACTTTGACGTTATTGCACGGGCCAGGCGGGGCCAGGCGGCAAGGATTGAAACGATTGGTAAAAGAAATGTTGCATTCAAATGCAATGGTGTCCCACTGGATGGACATAGTAAATTCAGTTGTTAAAACAGAGAGCTTTGCTTCGAAGCAATCAAAGAAAGCTCAAAAAATTTTACGAAAAGAGTTTCATTTCCACAATAAAGAATCGATCGACTTTGGACAAGCTTTGTGGAAATCGTTTTTTAACGTTTGATCTTGCCACAGGCAATAGAAAATTAAAACTTGAAGAATTATCTAAAGCCCAACTTTGAATTGAGAAAAAGAATGTTGGAATTGGTTAAGAATACAATTCAATGGTGAACGACCCCCAAAGATCGATAAGTCACATTCCAAGAATGGTTTGAAAAACAAATTGTTTTCACCAATGTAGGAACAATCATACACACACAGAAAATGAGACAGAGCAAAGACAACAAAAAAAAATAAAAAAAAAACAGAAAAAAAATTAAAACTGAAACCAAAACAAACCAAGAACAAAAAAACCAAGTAAATAAACAAAACCAGAAAAGAACAAACACAAAAATACAAAAACTGGTGAATGAAAAAGCAAAAAAAAAAAAAAATACGAAATACTAAATACTTTACTAAATAAATAAAGACATAAAACAATAAAGAGCATGACCGACAAATAAAAAAAACAAACAAACAAACTAAACATAATTACAAGAATAAGCCACTGTCGTCAACGAACCCACTAAATGCCTTAAGTAGTTTCTTCTACTGTTATGTGTAAAAGTATAACTGGTTCGTTGTTCTTGGGGGACGCCCTACTAATGCTTCACCAGCTCCTGGGGATCCGTATCGACCACGATATAGGATGCGACTGATAAACGCCGATAAATCTTGCCACAAAATTATAGTTAATACGCTAATTCTAAGCTCGTCTTCCTCATCTCCTTGCTTTATATGACCTTTTCTCATTCTGCTTTACCAAACATCCACACCGTAAAATTTTAACCGCGCAGATATCCCGGGGAAATGCCCCAGGCAACAATATGGTACGCCTTCTATGATATTCTCATCTCTTCGTACAGCCACATACCCCCCTCTGTACTGCCTTTACCCCACTCCCACTGTAAATGAAAAAACCAACCTGCCATATTTCCACAATAACCCTGCGTGACAGGACTATCGAATAGACTGCTCCCCATCCCTTCACACCATAGCATGCTCCAGATAATAACGGATAAGGCTCCAACAGCCAGGCGATTCAATAGACTATCCTATCAGGTATCCGTATGTCATAACCCTCCCACCCCACTCCCTACCCCTCTGCATTCTCCTGCAATAGCGAATCACCTTTTTTCGTGTCAACTTTCCCCCAAATAATCAAACTCCCACCCTAACTCACTCCTCCCCGCCCCACAATTTAGGATGTAGGGAATAAAGCCGGATACAAACAGTATACGCGAACGTACGGTGTGGAAGTCCATTTCATCGTCTCTCACTTCTCCCTTTATATTCATCTTACCCACTTTTCCTTATTGCCCTTCCCTCCCCGCGACAACGCCATGTTCCCCCCTTGTAACTTCCTTTAATCGACCATCAACCTCTAATACGTATAACTCTATAAAAAATTGGATTTTAAGATGTAGATAGATAAAAACATTCATCCACTCAGCCGGATAGCAACGTATACAGCCCCATATGCTCTGCTTACCCCATTGTTCTCCACGTATATGTCTAACCCAACTCTATAAGTATTATGCCGACCCTCGTCACGCTACTCCTACTACTCTCCTCGACAAACCCATTCCAGATCACGACATGCGACTGCAACAAGCCAAGCAGAGTCGGACTTCTCCAGTTTTCCGATGGCTCCTGCGAACCTGCCACATGCACTCCGAATACGAAAAGCGACTATCGAGTCATGACCGACAAAAAGGCAGCTTTTAATTTCCCGGGATACATCTGTGATCGATGGAAATCAATCAAAGACATCACGATTGATTTCGTAGGACAAGTTATTACCGTTCCGGAACGCATCGCCATGGAAACGACGGCTGTAGAGTGCGATATAGTGAGACAGTCGAGGCGATGCAACGAGAGCTCAATGATGAAATCAGAAAACACATGGATATTTAACCAAGAGCCGGAGGACAAAGGATATTGGCTAAGAACCGCCACTGTGGTTACAGTCAACTGTATGTTAGAAGAAGTCGTCCTTTCCCGATATGATGAAGGAGACATGATAAACACGCCACTAGGAAAATCCAACGTATCCCATTGATCCCTAGCCCATAACCATCTAGCATTATTTTGGGTCAGAACCTACGGAAAACCAACTGATATCACAATCCGACAATTAGAGAAAGGCGTGGGATTCTGATACGAATATTCAACGAATGGGACTTGGATCCTCCAAGACGACTCAAAACAGTTTGACTTTCATGTATGGTTGACGTCACGCTGTCAAACCGTGAAATGCGACCAAAAGTAGACAGTTGGACTGCGTTTGAAGACAACCATTTGTTCATCATTAAATAAACATTGGGATCGTCCGCAGTTACCGTACAATCCGTCATCAAGGATATTGTGACAAAAAATGACGCCTTAGTTATCAACATAAGACAAAACGCAAGAATCTAGTATCTGTAGGACTCCACCATTCGTCACGAAAATGAACTCATCCGCGTCATCCAGAGCATCCAGTGCGACCAACAACGTGCTAAACACGTACAAGCCGTGTCAACTGCCCAATACAATGGATGGCTGGCAGCCGCACAGCTGGGTCTTCGGCAATGCATCAAACTGATCGCCACCGGAAACATTGTCTCAGCCCTACAATGCACCCCTACAACAGCCAATTTCACGACGGATACAACCACTTGTCGACCTCAACCGCGGTTCAACAATTTCACCATTGGCCGGTCCGGTTGGGAACACACTGCTTTCACGCAATGCTACTGGGCTGGAGGTATCTTGAATTTCAACGACAAACCTCACGCCTATCGCAATAACACGTGGCCACCAGTCGAAGCATCCATCGTCATCCAACAGCGCGATTAGGCAGACACTTTTCGATACCAAGACGTCAGTTTCTTCGAATACCAACATCAAACCAATCCCTTTTATACGGAAGCACTCATTAGCCCGATGGATATCATGGATCATAATATCATATCACAGTTTCAATGAACGACCAATCCATGACTGGTCCCAATCAACTTGCAGGACATCGGCAAACGTCCTATCCGCCGCCGAAAAAGTAGGTCTCGGAACCTTTACCAATTGGTTCGAGAATTTTAAAGTCTACTCATTCATCATCCTGCTCATCGCTATCTTCCTACTGATCGGTCGCACTTGTTACGCCCTCATATTTGGTGGTTTTATATGAAAATGTTGTTGTAAACCCCCACGTGTTCCACCTACGGCGTTTTAAAAACCAAGTAGCAGCCGATCCACAGGTTCCTGATTTTTTTTTTTATTGCGGGACGCAATCTGGTATGACGGGGAGCGATGTAACGAAACGCCAAGAGAAGCCCCCTTTTGCCCTTTTTTATTGCTTAATTAGACTAAGACTCCTTAACTTGATACCCCATTAGTTGACCTAGTTATTAGACTTTCTAGAAAATATAACAAGCAGAGAGAACAAGTCTCGTTACGCCCGCTATCAATAGAAACTTTTACGATTTGTCAAAAGCCGCCAAAAACGGTCTTAACTTGCCGTCGGTAAAAATAGATTTATTTCTGTCTGTTGGGAATTGCCCGAAACGGCCCTAAACTGCCTGGCCTATTTTTAACAATCGTCCAAACTCGTCCGATACCACTCGAATTTGTCCCCCTATACCTCTTCGCGACGTCTAAAATCGCCCAATACCGCCCGATTTTGGACGCCTATACCTTAACATTGTCCCGTATGTCCCCCACGGGATGATGACTAACATATGAAAAGCCACCGCAAACTCCCAGAGGAGAGTCAGATCTACTCTGGCTGTTCCGTGTGCCAACTTAGGCCTCTGCCGTTCTCCCGACGAGCTCGCTACCGTAACTCTTGCAATCCGCAGAATAAGTACCCCTTAAGTAATCACTAAGTAGCTGTTTGACTCTTACTTTATTAAGTCAATGCCTTGAAGTTATTACCAATTGGAAACATTTAAGTCTTATGAATCTCCTGTCCTCAATTTACGAGCTTGTTTAATTATTTTACGTGTACCTGTTGCAAGTCGGTTTATTATACACGGCTTTTTATTTATTGCTTGCGTGTTGTTTTATGCTTGCTAAGTATACAAGACATTGTAACTAAAGACGTTGCATTAAATTTAACGTTTCCGTATTGGAGACAACATGACAATGTCATGTACTCCTTTAGAGTAGCACCACCCTAGGTAAGTGTGTTTGTTAACGACAGAAGTCGTTAGGGATAAATGTAAATTATATTTTTTGTTTTCTATGTCTGTATGTACAGTATCCTGCACAAAAAGGTGAACACCGATTTGTTTTGAAAAAGCCATCTCTGGGTAGACAAAATTAATAGTTTACCTTTTTAAGAAGAGGTAGGGCGGTTTTTGCGCAAAATCATTATAAGAGGGGTTGGGTAATGTCAGTCCAGACACCTTTTTTTTCCCCTAGGTATTAAATGTCTGGAAAAGTGTAGACTCGGTAGACTCCCCTACCCCCCCGGCTAAGTAGAAAAATTTTTGCAATACAAAATAGTCTTTCCATTACTCGTTATTGTCATTATCGGGTCGGGTAATCGGGTAGCATATGGAAACACAAAATTATTTTTATCAGTATGCTAGCAGTTATTTGGAAAATTGTTAGTGGCTTGTTGGATACGTTTCCGTTGGCGACGCGGGAGATCCTCGTTCTAGACTTGGATGAGAACTGTTTACAAATTTATTGCGTTCATGAAAACAGTGTAATTGTTTGCGAATTAAATAAACATTAATCGCATATAAATACTTTTTTCAAAATTTTAAATATTTTATATCTCATAAAAATTGTATTTAATTATATTCATTAGTTAGATTTGCTCTGAATACTATTAACGCATACAAGCTTTGAACGCGGAACTCCTGCGTCACTGACGGAAACGTATCCCACAAGCCACTAACAAGTTGGTAGCTAACAGCTAGCATACTGATAAAATAATTTTGTGTTTCCATATGCTACCCGATTACCCGACCCGATAATGACAATAACGAGTAATGGAAAGACTATTTTGTATTGCAAAAATTTTTCTACTTAGCCGGGGGGTAGGGGAGTCTACCGAGTCTACACTTTTCCAGACATTTAATACCTAGGGCAAAAAAAAAGGTGTCTGGACTGACATTACCCAACCCCCCTTATGATGATTTTGCGCCAAAACCGCCCTACCTCTCCTTAAAAAGGTATACTATTAATATTTTCTACCCACAGATGGCTTTTTCAAAACAAATCGGTGTTCACCTTTTTGTGCAGGATACTGTACGTGTGTGTGTGTATTCGTTTCATTGCCGAGGGGCAGACAAGTCTGAACTTGTCTGACCTTGGCTAAACTAATACCCTTTGGTTTTGCTAATAGGTTACCCTCCCTTACACTTCCGCCACCCCATTTACACCTAAAGCTAATTGTTCGCGATAGCGCCCTTCTTTTGTTTTTCCCTTTTGTATGCATTTTCGCCATAGTCCAAGACGGAGGTAGATGCTGCAACGAGATCAGTCTCAATCGTTTTCGTCGTGGCTGCAATCGCAACCTGTTGTTCCCGTTTTCTTGGTTTGTAACCTCGTGTTCGTGTTTAATACATCGCAGCGTGGCCCTTTTGGCCACTGAGTTAGCCACATTTTCGTCTCGTTTATTTCGGTGGTTAACATTTTGGTGCATCGACCTGGAATTTCATCGTTCGTGTTTATCTTCGCCTTCGCCTGTCCATCCACGTAGTCATTCAACCCTGGGTATCCCGGCACATCATTTTAACACTTCAACAGGACGCAAGCATTCGTTATCTGGTAGTTTTTTCCGACCTATGGTGGTTGGTCAATTCTTGTCAGTATTTGCTTATTTCGTCCTATTTACCATCGTCGATACGTTTTCAAGCCCGTCGATTGGTAATTTTCGGTGTCCAACACACATTTCAATCGTCGATACCTTTTACAGGGCCGTCGATTGTTCATTTCGTTTTCGTCTGTGCACATTTTCAATCGTCGATACCTTTTCAGGGCCGTCGATTGTTCATTTCGTTTTCGTCTATGCACATTTTCAATCGTCGATACTTTTACAGGGCCGACGATTGTTAATTCCGTTTTCGCCCGTCTCTAATATTTTCAATCGTCGATACCTTTACAGGGCCGTCGAATGTTAATTCCTTTTTCGTCTGTCTCGTACTTCCTCAATCGTCGATACCTATACAGGGCCGTCGATTGATAATTGCTTTTTCGTCCGTCTCGTACTTTCTCAATCGTCGATACCTTTACAGGGCCGTCGATTGATAATTACCTTTTCGTCCGTCTCGTTCGTTCTTAATCGTCGATATCTTTACAGGGCCGTCGATTGATAATACATTTCATTCGTTTTGTGTATTGTTTATCGTCGATACCTTGTCAGGGCCGTCGATTATGCAGTGGTGATTCGCAATGGAAACTCTAAGATACCGAAAAATTATTTACCTAGCGAAATGGCTCAACCACGGACACGTGACGGCAGCACAATTAGTATGCCAGATATTGGTATTCCGGTTCATCGTAACAGAAATGATACTGAAGTTGTCAGTTAAAGTGGATCATCAGATTCCAGAAGTCAAACGTCCCGTACACCAGAAGAAAGAATTCAAGCAATCGAAGCGGCACGTGTTGAAAGAGACACATTGGTCGCTATTCTTGAGGAACATTGTCGCGGAATTGAACAACTGGTGAACAACCGTGGTCGTCGTTCCATTTTAAAACACCTGAAGACACAAATCCATAGCCGCTTGGAGCAAGTGCGAAATGCCCATTTCTTGTACAATCAACGATTATGGGAAGCTAACAAGCCGATGACAGATGCCTATACTTATATTATAGGCATAGAAATTCATGTCCGAGGTACATCACAATAGGTGAATCATTACCTTTGTGAGCGACGTGACTCGCCAGTTTCTACTGTCAGTCGTGAAACTCTTAGCCAAGCTTATGAAGACTCTTTCGTTACGGCTGATGAATAACGTTACGATCAGCAACCGCAAAACCCTAATCCGGTGCCAAGTCGTCCAATGGATAGGACTATCAATCGAAATTGATTCGATACCTCTCAACCTGTATCAACGATTGGGAGCCCGTCTCCGTCTGAGTATGATCCTAGACCATTAGAGCAATCGGGGAGAGGTGGTCCATCAATCCCCTTAATGTCCATCGTTCAGCAGCGATGATTGGATTAACAGGCGTACACCTCCACCAAGGGGAGCTTCAGCGGGGTTCAGCCCAAATTGGCTAATGAATGCGTTACCACAGATAAAGATAACGCCATTCAATGGCGATCCAAAGGAATCGCCAACCTTTATCTCTTCGTTTAGGGACATGATCCATAATGTGGTACCATCGGACGCTGAACGCCATGCTTTCTTAAAGCAGTTGCTCAATACAGAAGTTGGTTCCTACATAGCCGAATACTTGGACAATCCGTCCACTTATTATGATGCCTTAGTAAAACTGAAAGCGATACGGTCAACCACAAGTGGTTGCTCGGAGCCATTTGATGGCTCTTATGAATCTTCCGTCGATCCGAGATGATGATTCAGAGGCCCTAGCCAAGCTCAATCGAACTCTTCATGGAGCCATGCATGCCCTGAGGACTGGCGGATAAGAGCAAGACTTGGAATCGGGAATGACTCTCGATATTATCTTCTGGTTTGTTTAAAGCGACTCTTCCTATTACTTGACGAATAATTTCAATTACGCTTAATCTAGTGTTTCTGGGAATTCTGACTTCATTTAATGAATAATTTCCGACCATATTATTGTACGCTCCATCTCCCGATACTATTCCAATAAATGTTTCAATACAAACACCTGCCGGAAATTTTTTTATTTATTATTGGAGTAAATATAAATACTGTATGAAGCGAGACATACGGAAATGAGCCTGTCATCCGCGCTGCAATTACTAGTGACGTCTGACGAGATAACGTCATATTTTTGACCCTCGTAATTGCCATGTCTGGTATCCAAGAGATAGCTAATGTGCCCTGCCCATTCCATGCTAAATAAATGCTCTTAGCTTTTCCATCAAACCAAAATCTGTGTTTATGGATTGCGTCCCATTTAAGGATACAATATTGAGAAATACCGTTTGTGATAATAAATTCTTGATAAAAATTGGCTCTCCGTATCGAACCGGAAATGTCACTCTTCCCAGTGTATGTAACTTTTTTTCCTCTACACCATATAAATCGAAATCAAGCTGACTGCAGATCACTTGACCTCTAGAGGACAACTTTAAATAATCTTTCATGAAAAATACTCTTAGACGCGTCTGTATCAAATAATGATTGTAACAGGATTTGGAAAGTTTTAAATGGAATTCTTGGGCTCGATCCATTCGTTATCATAGTTGTTAATTTTGCGACTTATCGGGATTTTAAAGGAGACTTTTCATCAACTGACCCGAAGGTACATTTTACCTCTATTGGTTTGGTTTCCCTGACGTTGCGGGCGATTTGTGATGTTATGCCTACTCTGGTTTCCGAGCATAAGACAATTTTTAGATCTATGACCGATGTCACAACAAGAATAACAAATGGGAGGCTGAGCTTGTTCTAGATTGTGACGTTGGAAATAACGACAATTAAATTGGGTGTGTTCACGGCATCAGAAAAAATTGACGTTTGTGCAGACCTATAGCTAGAAACCTGCACTGGTATCGAAAAAAATTATGAAAAGTTAGTAAGCCTATTCGGAAACTTTGCCAAATTGCCATTATTGTTCGGGAAGGTCAGCGAAGGTGGTCTCCAATTTCTATCCTGGCTAGTGTTACTCTTTTGAAAAGATACCTGTTTCTTATATGGGGTGCTCATTAAATAGGAAATATTATCTTTTCCCACGAATTGAAGTTTTTCCATGTTTTGCCTAATCTCGTGAAGCACATCTTTAATTTCATCGTCTTCCCACTTTGGTTCTTCGAATTGTTTATTCCCGTGTCGCTACCGCATTATTCACGATTTCCTTATGATCAATTATCATCTGCTTTATTTCTTTCTACTCTGCACTACTGGTGTCACATGACCTGTCAATTGACCGAATAAACTCGTGCTTGTAACGGTGTGTCCCTCATGCTTCTAACCTAAGGGCATAAACGCACGTTGATGCAATAAGTTCGTTAAAATCTTGGAACACTATTTTACTTTTGACTATAATCTGGAATTAATTCCCTCAAATAACTTTTGCATGAGATTAAGTAATTTCGAATGACTTTTCGGATTGGACTAGAGGATACGCACGTTTAAAAATTTCCTGTAAACGAAAAGAATAAGCAACCATCTTCTCACCTGGTTTACGTTTAACTTTAATAAATTTATTAAGAAATAAATCGACATTTTCATTTCCATGAAAGTGATCGAGCAATGCTCATTTAACGGTAGCATAGTCATTTGGGTTTTTTTCAAAATGGTCATGATAACTGAAAAAATCCAATCTGTCAATTTTGCACGCAACACCTTAAACGAGTTATCATCTGACCATCCAGATCAATCTACCATACTCTCAAAAGATTCTAGCCAAGAGTCAAAACGGGTGATTGGACTTCCAAATAAAGAGGGAAGTAATTGTAAACGAGCGAAAGTGTGTTGGTTATTTTGGAAATGATCTAAGCCTTTGACAGTGGCTGCTCTAGCAGGAGGAAGGCAGCAGGCCTTGTTACAGTTTTTACCGGGTAACTGAAAGTTAGAACTTTTCTGTTGTGAATTCTGAGAGTGTCCTGGAATGCTGGCCAGACTGTTCGAGAACGACAAGAGTTTCTACTGCTTGGTTGAACTGTTGTTCTCGAAAAGTGTGCTGTCGATTTAGGGACTGACGAAGTGACGGCCGAACTGGTCGTAGATCCCTTCGTCGTTTTTGTCCTGGTCGTTGCATGGGTGTCGACAGCGGCGACACTTGCTGTGGTGACGCTGCTTGATGACTATCCTGGCCTAGGTGATTCGGTGGGAGCAGTTGTCGTATTTTTGGTTTGGTCTGAATGAGCTTTTTTTTATCGCAAACTGCACGTTGTTCGGTCTGGTTACTCCTGGATTATTGTCTAATTTCCTCAGAAGCGTTTTTAATTCCTGGGTCAACGGTTCCAGTGGTGTGAGCGACCGTAGTTTTCTCAGGTATAGGACGAGGTTACGAATTTCCGTCGAAAAGGTTTGTTGGTAGGACAGCAATACCGTCTCCAGATAGATGGAGAACTCTTTCACTTCGCAAATGAGGATGTGATACTCTCCGTCTGATTGATGTCAAGTATTTCAGAAGGATCGTCTGTTCTGTCCATTCCGTTCGCTGGATTGGGTCGTTTTGAGAGACGTTCGTCACTTGGATGTCCTGTATAACGAAGTTATCAAAAAATATATCTTTTGAAGATACCTACAATATGATTTACTTGCTTCTTGTTTGTGCTTGCTTTATATTTATCCTATATTCTTATTCACCATTATAAACGTAGTTTCTAGTTGCTTCAAGCGCAATCATGTTGACCTAGATAAAACTTCCGGGTTCTTACTCACGCGTGTGACGTACCTGTACGTCACGAACATCATGCCACGTTACAAGATATCTGTGATGGGCTCCACGCGTGAAGCACCTATACGTAATCCCAAATCACGCCATACGCGAAGATGTGACGTTTTATGGTGAACCTACTTTCTGACAAGAGTTAGACAAGTGCCAGCTTGCAAGACGATCTCTCGCTTTTAGTTTGAATTGCCAATCTTAAACAGTAGACTTTTTATCTTGATGTTTTACTTTATTCTTATTTTTTAGTTCATTAGTTTTTCCTCCCAACTCATTTGTTCTTCTTTTCTTTCCATGTATTGCAGAAATTCTAATTGTCTTCTCAACACCTATTGCAAATATTATACGTGTCGGCCAGTAGTATTGTTTCCCGTTTTACTTCTATTGTTCTCTCACGCTTGTACGCCCAAACTACCACGGTAAGATCAAGCTACTTTGTCTCGACTTTCACGTTCAGATTCTCTATTGGACTCACGTCCATGTTTCTTTACTCGTTTTGTACCCCTTTTGCCTCAGCTAAATAATACATGTTCATCGTTGTGGGTAAACACGTCTCTGAGTTTATTTACACAACAAATTGTCTTAATTCGTTAAGCCATTTACCCGAGAGGGAAAATGTTTTACACCTGCCTCAACCAGAGTAGCTGGACCCATCTTCAGGTGGTCCGATTCAGGCTCTTGATCACAAGCACAAGGGATGGGAGCTTGCTCGTCTAGATTTGTAAAATCTGATCTTGAGTATTCTTGATTTTTTTGTGAAAAACACAGGAATGTGCTTGATATGGAAGTAGTACTGGGCGTTTCTTTGGGGGAGAGCTTAGCAGGTAAAATACCTGCAGTAAACCTAGCATAAAGGGAGGGTGGGCATTTTCCTGATGCCCAACCCTAACTTCAGTTGCAACGCTGGTCGATTTACGGAAGGACGTCGTATCGACCCTTGCTACAGCCTCATGCGTAGCGTTCTGAAAGATTTGAAATTACGATTTAAATTTAAGACGCTTTAACTTAAGTTAAGAGTCCTTACAATTCCTTCGGAGCTTTCATAACTGGAAGTTATCTGTGTTTACTCTGGGATTAAAAATGGGGGAAATAGAACTATTAATTGCTTTGGCTGTAGTCTTGGACGTCCTGTAATCCTGAAATTTATCTGGTGCAAACTGAGTTTCAGTGGCAAATTATCAAAATTAAGGGATCGAGCTATGGGTTCCTTATCTGGTAGGGTCACAGTTCATTGGGTTACAAAGGAATGTACAAGTTTATTACCGGCAATAATAACATCATCCGCCATTGTGGTTGAGTTCCAAAAAGCGCTGCCACCAATTATGTAAAGCATTCTCCCTCTCGGGTGAATGACTTAACGAGATTAAGACTAGTTTGATTGTAATAGAAACTCGAAGGCGTCTTACCCAAAATGATGAATGTGTTTTTCTCGGCAAAAAGATACAAAGGAATACACACATATATTGTTGAATGGATTTGATTAACACACACATAATGCAATAGCAGCAGCATAACTTTCACGTGATTTGAACACAGAAGTACAGAGCAGATTCATACTTTGAGGTATACTTTAGCTAGTCAGGCGTGGTCTCAGAATGTGTGAGAGAGCAGACGTAGCAGACTGCTATATATAAAGAGTCAGAAATCAGAAGGGAATAGAAAGATGGTTAGGGCAACACATGGGGTTCAGCAACTTGAATCTCGGGATTGCTATATTAAACTAAACATATATGAGTGGAACAATATATTAGGGAAACGAAAGTGGAATTGGAGTTAACGTAATGGGATCTTACGGTAGAAGCGAGAGCGGAACAGATGAAATAAGAAGCGGAGAAACACACAAGAAAAGAATTTCACTCTTTAATGCGATCATGGGCGATACGGAAATGTTTTAACACTTGGAAAAGGGAAAACTACAGTTTACTAAGTTACACCAAGAGACTAATCGTACAACCTAAAGTAGAGTAAACGGGTCCTACTATTAAGATTCACCATAATAAACTAAGACAAACGTTAGGAAGCACAACTAGTTCAGCTAAAGATAACTTAACGTTTAGCGAGCTGCTAAAAATTCGACCATTTCTGGTTCACAACAAAACTTCGCATTCGTTGCGGATCACGAACTTCCATTTGACGGGCAATTAACTAGGCTGGACCAACTCGTCCGCAAACTAACTATATTTGATCTGTAATACATGTAAGGCCGCCAGAGGCGCTAAAATCAGCGCTTTCTTGGTGGCCGATATCGGCGCCGAAATTCTTTCTTCACAAACTTCATCAAGGTAGACCAGACGTCAGTATTTTGTGTGTCAGAGTTCCAATAAAATAAGAACCAGTATATTTCACCTGCGTCAGTGTTTTAAACTAACAAGGATTACTCAACAGGAATAAGTTTAGCAATTAATGAGTAAGTTTTCATGGTCCTTCGAATTAACTAATCTTAAACAGAATTTTGTACATCTAAATAGTGAAATCACTGCTATTAAGAAGTCACGCTGAATTTTTATCAGAAAAGCGTGTTGAAGAAATTGTGTAAGCATTAGGAAGAGGACACTACAAGTAAAGAAAAAGATTCCACGTCAAGTTATTCTGGTGAATTCGTCCTGGCCATCCACGGTCAAGAGTTTTGAGACCTTTGAGTGAATTCGCTCAAGAAGAAACTTCACATTTTAGGTGCCCTTATATTTAAAATTTTAAACCAAGATCTCAGGCCACCTAGTGGTGTAATTAAGCAGTTTTTTACACTGTACCTGTAACTCGACGAATAAGTCAAATAAATTGAAAAAAATAAGTTTAGTAATTAAGGAGTAAGTCTTGTCAGCGTTTCACAAAGTGGCATGATGCTGATCACCTGTTGGTGCGTCGCACGTGCAGCCAATTAAAGGATGTTTATATATTGGGTTGTTTGGCGTCGCGCGTTTGACCAATCAACGGAGGTTATTTAATGGCACGATGCGCGTCGCGCGTGTGACTCAGACAGAAGGGGTTCATTTAGGTCACTGCTATGACGCGTATTGGTTATTGTTACTACGCGGTTTACAAAACGTGAATAATAAGTGAATAAAAGTAACAAGTGATTAATACGTGAAGAGAAGTAAATATAGAAATGCTCGTATAATAAAGATATATATTTGGAGGCTTCGTTTCACTATCTTGGGACCATTTGTGAATGGTTGCAATTGTTTCTGCATCTCTAAGCCATACTCCGATGGCTTGTTAATTTACATTCCCGCTGTAAATGGGTTTGTTCTGGGTTTCGTGTCTCCTGCTGAGTGCTGCTGTTAGGGCTCTTAAATCTTAATTTGATTCCTTGTTCTGGGCTGGGAATTGTAATTTGTTAGTTTTTTTATTGGTTTCTGCTCTATTCAGTTTCTGTGCCCTTACATTTTGGTTAAGTTACATCGTTTCTTCCAAATTTTGTCTGAGATTTACGTTCTCTGTCTGTAGCTGTGGCCGGTCTGTGTCAGTGTCTGCAGTCTGTCATGATTGCTGTAGGGCTTGTCTAAGGTCTGTTATCTCGCCTTCCAACGAAGAGATCTTGGGTTGGTTGATTGCTCAATTATGCCGTACTATTTCAAGATCGTTATTGCTTGCGGCGATCGCAAGGCGTTGTTGCAGTTCTCTCAACTTTTCTTCCAAGTGTAAAGGAATACACGATGTTGTCATGTTGTCTCCAATACGGAAAAGTTTAAATTAATACGGCGTCTTTACTCACAATGTCTTGTATACTTAGCAAGCATAAAACAACACGCACGCAATAAATAAAAAGCCGTGTATTATAAACCAATTTGCAACAGGAATCCGTAGAATAATTAAACAAGCTCGTAAATTGAGGAAAGAAGACTCGTGACACTTAAAGGTTACTAATGGGTACTAACTTCAAGGCATAGACGTAATAAAGTAAGAGTCAAACAGCTACTTAGTGATTACTTAAAGGGTACTTATTCTGCGGCTTTCAAGAGTTACAGTAGCGGGCACGACGGGAGAACGGCAGAGGCCTAAGTTGGCACACGGAGCAGGCAGAGTAGATCTGACTGTCCTTTGGGAGTTTGCGGTGGCTTTTTATATGTTATTCATCATCCCGTGGGGGACATACGGGACAATGTTAAGGTATAGGTGGACAAAATCGGGCGGTATCGGGCGATTTTGGACGTCCTGAAGAGGTATAGGTGGGAAAATTCTAGCGGTATCGGACGAATTTAGACGATTGTTAAAAACAGGCCGGGTAGTTTCGGGCCGTTTCGGGCAATTCCCAACAGATTTAAATATATCTATTTTTAGCGACAGCAGGTTAAGGCCGTTTTGGGCGGCTTTTGACAAATCGTAAAAGTTTCTATTTATAACGGGCGTGCCAAGACTTGTTCTCTCCGCTTGTTATAATTTCAAGAAAGTCTAATAAATAGGTGGTTTGGCGACGCTGCTTCCATTTCCCGCATGTTCTTTCCGCGTTTTAGTATTGTTGTGTATTGAACTTGTATGACATGTAATGGCGTCAGTCAGTCTGAGACGAGAGTCAGAAGAGTAAGCTGGAAGTCAGCAGTTAGACACCAGTCAGTCCCTATGTGGTGTACGCCCACGTTGAGTCCTTTTCCCTAGTACTACTGTAACTTAGTGCTATTCTCCAGCCTCGAAGTGAGGTTAGCTTCCCTTTCGTACACGTATCTATTTTCCTGTACGTGTTGCGTCGAGACCTCGAAGTGAGGTGCCCTCCATTTTCTTTGTCATTTCATCCTCATTCCCCCTCACCCATTGTCCGAGAATACAATCATATCCTTGACGATTAGACCGGTCTCTTACTCCCGAACTATTGAACATTGGTCCTTCGAACCGGAGCGAAACCGAATCGTCAACGTTTAAGGACATAGGAACATCATGGTCGGATCCACGGCGAATCCAGGAGAAGCAACGGCATCTCAAGCGCCGCCAGATGTTAGGCAAGCAGACGTTGTTAGCCCCACGACCTACGATCCCTTTGTAACACAACGGACATGCAAGGCCATACGTTCTCAGATTACGAGAACGTGTAGAAAGATCACGAACATCATTCAAGCAGAAGGCTCTAGAGGAGCTATACAAGGCTTAGTCAACCATGCCAAGTCCCTGCTGGACACCGCGTGCAAGCTTCAGCAGCAGTTGATCGACGTGGTGGACGACGCCACGGTCGACAAGCAACACGATATCCACCTGAACTACGTACAAAAGTTGGTTGGTAGAGTTAGATTTTAAAAAATATTGGAAAAAAAAAAGGCAGGATACGCCTACAGAAGCATTTTTGCCGATGGTAGCCAGAGGCCGTTCCGTCTTCTACGCCGGCCGCGTCTTATCATAGTATAGCTCCTGTATCTTCTCGCCACAGCCCAGCTCCAGCACGTTCACGTCCTAACCCTTCCCAGCAAGAGAGCAGTTCCTCCGATGAAGCAGATGCAGCCAGAGAAGCGCTTCAACAACTTGAGTTGGCCAGAAGGAATACTACGACACCGGACAACGAACAAGGAGAGTCCAGAGTCCGTAGGTGGGTTGAAGGACACCAGCTATGCAGACAGGAAGATTCAGCCCCATTACCGGGACGGCCGATTGTACACCACCCGACGAGAGTTTTCTGGCGCGTCCTCTTCCATCAGAGCTGAGTTGGGAGAGTTCAATGGAAAGGCGTTGGAGTGGTTTAGTTGGATAGACCTCTTTCGCGCCCTGGTGCACGATACCCCGAAGGCCCCGGCAGAAAAGTTGGCGATACTACAGAGGCATCTGCGAGGCGACGTGTTGGACGTGGTCTATGGACTCGGAGGAGGTGAATCTGCATATGCCGAAGCGTTGGGTCGTTTAAAGGAGAACTACGGAAGAAGAGACGTCATGCGCGCTGCCTTGATGCAAGCACTGGAGAAACTCAGCATTTACAAGCAGGATCCTAGCTCCTTCCGAAGATTTGCTGAGAAGACCCGTACCTTCCTTTACGACTTGTCCAGAATTGGAGAATCCGCGACGGCGGACGTGATCGAACGTTTATGTCTGAAGTTGCCCTTTGCCGACCGGTTGGCATGGAACACCGATCGGGGAGGTGATCTGGAACGACGTTCTCTGAATGAGTTTGGCAATTGGCTATGTCAGAGAGCTATGGCTTATCAAAACGCTTATACCATAGCAGAAGAACAGTCACAAGAGTCTCAACCACGACCGAAGGAGAGGTATTCCACAAGATCGCATGCGGCCAATGCTGACAGTAATCGAAATCTGAGCGGTGGGAAAGCAGCCACACCCTTCTATTGTTTCAAATGCGAAGGCCGACATCCGATGGAAACCTGTGCCCAGTTTAAGGAGCTGACCAGTAAAGACAGGCTGCTCTTTTGTATGCGGCACAAATTATGCTTCAACTGCTTCGGGACAAATCATACATCACGAGAATGTAAGATCAAGAAACATTGCAACGTCACTGGGTGTAAGCACTGGCATCACGTTCTTTTACACGATGTGAACGTTAAACCAGAGAACGGCTCCAATTCGGCGACTGCCCGGTGCAACGCGACGCAAATCAAGACAGCAGTGGGGATGGTCCAAGCGCAAGTGTACGACGTCGACGGGAATATCGTCCTAGCCAATGTTTTCCTGGATGAAGGGAGCGACAGCACTCTCTTCCGAGAAGGTTTCATCCGGAAGCTGAGATTAGATGGGACACCACACACGCTCTCAGTCGACGGTGCCGGAGGCGTGAGAAGTAAATATGCATCCAGACGTGTACAAGTACGACTCCGTTTGTTCGATGGAGAAGAAGAAACACTGAAGGGTTCTACCCTACCTACAGTGGCGAGTCCAGCTCCGGTGCTGGAATGGAGTGCACTGAAAAAGAGGTGGAAACATCTCCAAGACCTTCCGTTGCAGCCAAGCGGAGGGAGAGTGGATATTCTGTTGGGGAGTGATCAAGCTCACTTCACGACTGCCCTGGAATCCCGAATCGGCAAGAAGTTAGAGCCAACTGCAATACTTACACGGTTGGGTTGGATCGTACGTGGAGTCCTCGGAAGTAGACTCCTGGAAGCAGTAGTTAAGAGCCATGCCATTTTCGCAGCAGACGAGGACGTAGACGTTCTAGTTCAGCAGATGAAACGATTCTGTGACAGTGAAGAATTCGGCACCGAACACCAGATTCCCGGCATGTCCGAGTCGGAGAAACAAGCAGTGCAGATACTGGAGGCAGGCACCCGAAGATTCGACGTGGGATACGAGGTCCCTATTACGTGGAAAACCGGGGAGCCTTACCTTTCGAATAACCGAAGTCTGGCAGAGAAAAAAATGAAATCTCTGCTACGCCGATTCTACGAAGACCCCATATTTGAAGAAGACTATCGCCAGTCGATGGAGAAGAATTTTAAGATGGGATATGCGGTCTACGTCGAAGATCCATCCGATAGTCCGCCGGAATATTACCTAGCTCATCACGGAGTGAAAAAGGGTAAAAAATGGCGAGTCGTTTTCGACGCCGCAGCAAAATTCAATGGAAGATGTTTGAACGACAGCATCCACAGTGGTCCAGCACTACAGAATTCGTTAACGTCCGTCATCATCAAATTTCGTGAGGGAGAAATCGCTTGGGCATCCGACGTAGAGGCGATGTTCAGTCGCATCCGTCTTAGGACCGAAGACTCACGTTATTTTCGTTTTCTGTGGAACCAAAGAGGGGAGACGGAATCGCGAGTATGTGAGATGCGGAGACTACCGTTTGGGGCCACCTGTTCCCATTTATTGCAATCGCCACTACTCGAAGAGCAGCAGCTGATTTTGCCGGACCCTCGTTCGTGTCCAAAGCCATTGAACACAAGATGTACGTGGACGATTATTTGAGTTCAGCGAAGACAATCCACCTTGCCATTCAAGAAGCGACTGGAGTTCAAGAGGCGTTGGCGGCGGGTGATCTACATCTCCAAGGATGGATCTCAAATTCCGTTGAGTTCTTGAACCTGCTGTCCGTCGATGTCAAAGCTAGTCTCGTTGAAGAACGTTCCCTTGACGGAGATCATGAAGAAAAGGTGCTTGGGGTTTACTGGAATCCTACTACCGACGTGCTCACTTTTAAAGTGAGTGGCTTAGATACGGTGGTCTTTACGCGAGTTGGATTAGCCAGCAAGACGGCGAGCTTATTCGATCCGCAGGGGATGGCCGCTCCCATGACACTAAAGGCGAAGGTGAAACTCCAAGAGCTTCAGATCCAAGGGCTTCAATGGACCGACGAGGTGACCGGAGAGGCAGAGCAGTGGTGGAAGAAATGGTTCGAGACATTGAAGCAGCTCAACGACTTAGAGATTCCACGTTGTCTATTCGAGAGGGAAGATTTCATCGTTCGGACGGAGTTGCACAGTTTCGGAGACGCTTCAGAAGAGGCGTACGCTGCAGTGGTTTACCTGAGAAACGTGTACGTCGATGGAACGGTGTTAGTCCGACATGTACGAGCGTCGACGAAGCTGGCTCCGAAAAAGACGATTTCCATCCCTAAACTCGAATTGAACGCAGCCTTGCTGGCGGCTAGATTGGTGCGTACCGTACAAATGGCTCTAACTCGTACCATTCACGCACGTTATTTGTGGACGGACAGCAGTGCCGTTCGAAACTGGATCAGAGCAACTGCATCCAAATACCAAGTGTACGTCAGTCACCGTATAGGCGAGATTCAAACGTTGACAGAGCCACAGGAGTGGAGGTTTCTGCCAGGTAAGATTAATCCGGCAGACGTTGCGACCCGTTCCACGCTCGGAGAAGAGATCTTTCCGTCTTACTGGTGGTGTGGCGTAGAATTCCTACAACATCCCGAAGATCGTTGGCCAGCTGATCTGCCCTGGATGGTGGAGGTTGAAGAGATTCGGCCGGTTCGTGCTAACGTGGTCCAGTGCGAATCGTCGGCGCTGGACTGGGAGAAGATGAAGATTACAGTTGAGGAGATCCCAGCGTTGGTGAAGCTGCAAGACCCCTTCCTCGAACTTGTACGACGGTGTCAAGAGGAGGTGTATTCTGCAGAGCTTAGTTGTCTACAGAAGGGAAAGTGGATCCCTTCCACCTCAAGTCTGTTAACGTTATCACCGATACTCGGAAAGGACGGATTAATTCGGCTAGGGGGTAGAGCTGGACGCGCTCAACTGCCTTACGAAGAAATTCATCCTCCTGTACTCCCAGCAGGACATAAGTTTACCGTGAACGTTGTTAGGGCTTTCCACTTGATGCTCAAACACGTCGGGACTGACTACCAAATTAGTTTCATTAGACAACACTTTTGGATTCCCCGTGGTCGGGAATTAGTCAAGAAGGTTCGTCGGGAATGCACCGTTTGTCGAAGAGAGCGAGCCAAACCGGGTGAGCAGCTCATGGCGGAACTTCACAGATCACGTTTGGAAGCAGGAACCCCGCCTTTCACCCGAACAGCTTGCGATCTCTTCGGTCCACTGGACGTAGGCCTGTCTAGAAATAGAACCGCCAAAAGATGGGGAGTTCTATTTACGTGCCTGGTAACCCGCGCCGTTTATTTGGAATTGGTGACGTCTTTATCTTCAGATGATTTCCTCCTCATCTTACGTCGATTCATTGGTCTGTATGGTCAACCCGGAGTTTTCCATACTGACAACGGGACCAATTTCGTAGGAGCAGAACGTGAACTGAGAGAAGCAGCTGAAGCCCTATTCGCCGATCCAAAGTTAGCAGATTTCATCCGGAGCAAGCCGATGGAATGGAAATTCCAACCTCCCAGAACGCCACACTTCGGCGGGGCTCACGAATCCCTCGTTAAGTCGACTAAAAGGGCACTCTACCGAGCGTTAGATGCAGAGAAATTGAACTTGCAGTATCCGTCTGAAGAAACGTTACGTACTTTATTATACGAAGTATCCGGCTTATTGAATGGGCGACCGCTGACAGCCGCGAGCAATGATCCAGCCGATTTCCGACCGTTAACTCCGGCCGACTTTCTGAACCGGGTCAACACGGCGTGCCCACCCGTCGGCCACTTTGAGGACGCCCTACCTCTAGAGATATACAGATACTTGCAACGTGTACTCAATCTGTTTTGGGACATTTGGAAGAAAGTTTATTGGCAGTCTTTGGTTTCCCGTTCCAAATGGAAGAACCCGAAACCTAATTTTGCTGTTGGAGATGTGGTACTCGAAATCGACAGCTCTTTGAGAAGAAGCCAGTGGAATCTTGGAAGGGTTACGAAAACCTATCCCGGAGCTGACGGATTAGTTCGTGTCGTGGACGTTCAATTTGAGAGAGGCCTATTTCGACGAGGAATTGGACAGCTAGCTCTGCTGGAGACCGGCTCATCCACTGGATCGCCCTAACGACCATCCGATTCGGGGGAGTATGGTCCGCTGCTTCCATTTCCCGCATGTTCTTTCCGCGTTTTAGTATTGTTGTGTATTGAACTTGTATGATATGTAATGGCGTCAGTCAGTCTGAGACGAGAGTCAGAAGAGTAAGCTGGAAGTCAGCAGTTAGACACCAGTCAGTCCCTATGTGGTGTACGCCCACGTTGAGTCCTTTTCCCTAGTACTACTGTAACTTAGTGCTATTCTCCAGCCTCGAAGTGAGGTTAGCTTCCCTTTCGTACACGTATCTATTTTCCTGTACGTGTTGCGTCGAGACCTCGAAGTGAGGTGCCCTCCATTTTCTTTGTCATTTCATCCTCATTCCCCCTCACCCATTGTCCGAGAATACAATCATATCCTTGACGATTAGACCGGTCTCTTACTCCCGAACTATTGAACAAATAGGTCAACTAGTGGGGTATCAAGTTAAGGAGAGTTAAAGGAATAAGGTTTTAGTCTAATTAAGCAAAAAAAAGGGCAAGAATGGGCTTCGCTTGGCGTTTCGTTACACAAGGACAAGTTTGTAGTTTTTAATAATGATATTTTTACTGACTGTTGGCTTTGATTTTGTTGAAGATTTTTAAAATGGGTTTTACTTAGGTTTAATTCCTGCTTTAACTGATTGTTTTCTGATCAAATTAGGGATAAGTTTTTTATCTGGTCAGCCTTTTCCTTTTTCAAGCATTCTGCCTTTTTTTTCTATTACCTTGATTCTTTACTCACTGACTTATAAGAGATTTAAAATTTCTTTTGTCTGATAAATTTTGTGTGTTCCGTTTGTAAAATCCTAGTTTCATTTTGGTCTCTAGAGCTTGGTAGTTTACCCGGATTCTATCTAAATCGGCTTGAGTGTGTCCACATTTGTATAAAAATTCTTCCCTTCTTCGGTAAGCTGGGATTCTCTTAATTTTACTCTTTCCATCTCAGCTCTCAAATAAACTTTCTCGTTTACTAGTTTGGATTTTGCCGAAGATTTTTCCGATTCGACCTTCTTGATTGTAGCTTCCAAGACTTTTACGCCCTGTGTTTTCTTCGCTAATGTAGAGATTAGGTTTGACATTTCTTCTTGGGATTGTTCTAGTTTTTGTATTAGAGTTTGGGCGTGAAATCCGCCCAAAACAAAAACATTAACTATTTTCTTGTCGTTTAATATTTTGATGTTGCTAACTCTAATTTATAGCTTTTTTTACATTTTTTTCCTAATCCTAATCCTATTAAGGCTGTTTTTACTAAATCTCTATCGTCTACTAGTTTTTTCTTCATTTTGCTTGGTAAGTTGTCGTTTGAGTGGTATTTAGTTAGTTGCTTCTTCATCGCTCGTCACTTTCTTTAGGAATGTCTTTAGCACTTCTTGTCGGTTTGATTGGTATTACTACTCTCCTTTCCCTTATTTCTGCTCCTTCATTTTTTCTGGTTCTAACGATAAGTAACCGGTAGGCCTAGAATCAACTGAACGTGGACTAACTGGATGTTTAATTGGTGTTACTGTATCATCTGATGGTGCTATTGTTTTATATATGTGCACGATTAGATCTTTATCTGAAATTAAAATTTGCTGACTTTTACCGCAGGGAGTTTGAGATGTCTTGCAGTCATCTGCGATTTTAGGGTGTCTCGTAATCGGTGTGCACTGCCTCGATGGTTTCTGGGCTCCAGGTCGACGCACTTGAACAAAGTTCAAGCTGGACACGTTTAACTAATGTAATGTACGTACTTCGTGATGAAATAAATATACACTTTGAAAATGAACTTGGCTTGTATTGATTGCGTTACATAGAACATTACTCCCTTCCAAGACCCTTGTGAGTCTCGTCATTTATAGCTGTTACGAACGTACCGTGGAACCCCGAAAGTGTAGCTGGCAGCAATGCGTTTATCACGGGAAGGTGGCGTGTTGTAGGTAAGATAACTCGTGCCCTTTCACGCTGCGTCTGGGAAGATATCTGATTGTCTTGAAGATGTCTTGCCACTTTAGGAGTAAAATCCATTAAGAGCCTTAATCAAATTACAATAAAAAAGCTAAAAAACGAAGGATAAGAAACTTTGAGTAAAAGAGTTAGGCAAATATAGAAACAGCTGCTTACAAACAACTACGGAAAACTCTTCAGTTGGTTAGGCTAAGTTGACAAAACTTTGTTGCATCTAACATGTTTGAGTTATCTGTCGGTAAAGTAAGCTTAAATTTGTAAAAATTATTTTTCCTTATTGCACTGTAAAACTTAACATTAATTTTAGAAATCGTTTGAACCAACAAATTTTTTGAAATGGCAGATAAAAAAGATATTGACAATCAGACCAACAAACTTGCATATTGACCTGTGATCATCGTTATCTACGTGAAGCAATAAAACAATTTGATGGTGAAAGTCAGAATTCTCCACTAAAACACAATAAAAATACAATAACTTGCTTTCCAAAAGCGATAAGTATTCATTTCAATTCTTCCGAAAGCTGTTGTTACATGGATTTCTCATTCATCAAATAAGAAAAATTAGGTTTCTAATTACTCTTGTTATTATTTATGTATCAAGAAAATTTCATTTCATTATAGAATTTTCGGTACATACTTTATAACGTTTAGTTATACAATCAGAAAAAGATTTTGAAAAATGGAAAATAACTTTCTGCTACGGGCAACACGATTGCCAATTTGTTGCTCATAAGCAACCATTTGCATTTTTATCAAGGACGCTTTGTGATTCGTCTTTTTTACCACAAAAAAATTACTTATTGATACTCAATCTGTTGCGCATTAGCCACACTTGTGGCCACACTGTGCCAGGACCGACTGTCAGAAAAACACCAAGCGGAATCGATTGTCTCTCAAGCCAGGGAAGACCATAGTGTTGAGCTGATCCTGCATGACGAACGGTACAAGAGGGAATCCTGGTTTTCCCTACTGACTACCCCTTGCGAGAAATCCTTTTTCGAATTTTGTCTGCTTTCCCCCGATTGTTTGTCTTTACATACAACCTGTAAGTTGAACTATATTTAGGATATTTTGTTAGTTTTTTTTATTGCTGTGGTCGCGCAGAACGGGGTTGCGGCGTTGGTTACTAAATTTTGTAGACAATTGTCTTTTGCAGATTGAATTCGATTAATTCATGAAGAATTCAAAAGCCAGGTGAAAATAACGAAATTCTTTGAATTTGCAGTAATAAATCATCGACTTTTTTTAGTTAGTAACAAAACAAAAAAACCTTTTGAAAAGGGAGGGATATTTTTTTTGGAAGGAAAGTAAATGGATATTAATAGGGAAGAGAAATGTAAGAGGACAGTTCATTGTAAAAAATGAGAAGAAATAAGGATGAAGGAAAAGACGAAGAAAGTGAGATTCACGGTCGAAGATGCGGAAATCACCGCAGGAAGTCTTAGTTTTTCACCAATTTTTCAACTGATTATTGTGTATGAGGAAGAGTCTTCACCGAAGCGTAGTCGTGGTGGATTCACTGTTAAATAATTTATTCAGTGTGTATTCCAGGGTCAATGATGATTGTCGGCGATTTAGAGATCTTCGTCTCAGCAAAAGTACAAAGAGCATTTACTGGAAAAGGAGTACTGATATTAAATCGCTGCCCTCACCCAGGTATGGAGTGGATGTGGACGTCATCCGTGATGAGGATAAGAAAAGGCTAACTGAATGTTACGATTATAAACTTGCAGTCCAGTCCTCTGGATTTCAAAAGACGTGACACGATTTCATCTATTGACATCGGACTCAAAACGCAAGTGATGATGGAGTCGATGGAAGGAGATTCGCCGTTTAGCTGTGCAGCGATAGCAGGCGAATCGTTGCCAAATTTTGTCCGTCATGAGTAACGAGGCTGAAGTTTGGTGAAGGAATATTAATAAGAGAGTATATTAGTCTTTTTGCAGTTTTCAAATGAGGTTGGAGATGTTTTTCTAGCAAAAACGTACAGTTTGGACAAATAGATCTAGTCAAATATGTGATGTGACACCGACGACGTGCAGCCATACGATTAGCACTGTACTAAGTGTGAAGGTATGAAAGAGAAATAATCATTGTCGAAGTGGCCAAGATGTTAAACGCTTGAATGATTCAGCCATGTGAGACGCAATGTGAGTGGCAATGTGAGACACATTTGGGATTCTTGTGAGATTAAATAATTGTTTTCTTTTTCCAGTATTCATGTGGTTGAATCTTCTGAACAGTTGGCTGCGAATAAGCGTTCTCCCTTGGTCTCCGTGATACAGATGTTGCTTTGCTGTAGGCGTATTTTTTGGTCGACTATGTACTCAAATTCTGACCTTGATAACATCGTTTGAGAACTGACTGGAATACATGGTTGCTCCTTTCAGGTTTGTTAGTAATGTAAACGGTTGCGTTCTTGCTTACTTTTTTTCCTTCTTCCTCGATTGCTACTGTTTTTTTGTGCCCCAGTTTTACGGTTCCCCAGGCATATGAAATGCTGTATAATCGGTTTCTAAGATACTCATGTTCGAATGGGCTGTTCAGCAAGAATTGGACCTCTTGAAGAATCGATCGTTTTTGCCCGGATTGGTACAACTCATTGTAATTGTTAAATGCTGAATTATCCAGGTTGTATTCTGTAGGCATGTAGCTAACGTGTTTTTGAACATTTCGTATAATATTGTTGTTGTTTCTGCAGAAAATTTCAGATAGATGCGCGGCACTCCCATTATTTTGTTTCCCGTTATGAGTTCATTTTATGCTTTATTCAGAAATTATATTTCAATTTTTCGATTGGTGTCGTAAAGACGGCTGGTGTTGTCTGTTCCCGCCGATCGTGGAATCTCCAGGTATCAATTTCGTTTTAGTAGTATCTGTGGAGTATGAGTTGTTTGTTGTTCTATCTCCCCCCGTGAGGCCAGTTTGCGTCTCTGCAAAGTGTTATAGCACAATTATCAGAATAAAATGCAAAGCTAGAAGAACTTAACTTAGACCATTTCGTGTAATTCTTCCTGCTGGATGACAGATTGACAGATTTAAGGCGATGAATCAAATCCTGCAATGGCTATACCAAGTTGCTGACAGCCTCAACATAGGATTCAGTCTATTAGGAATTGGACTTTTAGCTCCTCAAATCGTTTCTCCAGCACCATTTAACGCAGTTATAAATAATGTTAACCGACAACTATCTTGAGGATGGTTACTTTCTAGCGATAAGCTTTGGGTTGCTTATCGCGAATCCAGAGTCATAGTTGCGGCACTGGAACCCAATTTCAGGATCTTCATTCAGGTTCCTGTCTTCGATCACGCTAAACAGTATAAACTGTTTCAGAACATCAACCCGCAAGGAACTGAGGACAATGGAACGCATCAGTAAGGTTTAGCTACTTCTTTCTTGCAGTAGCCACTGATCTCAAAACATTTCTAGATCTTTCCAAGGATGACGTCCGGGAGTGCAGTAAAATAGGGCGACCGAAATGCAAATTCCATACGGGCATCAGCAAACGGAACGCTCGCAAGTCCTGTGCCATAGCATTATTTATGAACAATGTACCTCGAAGCAAGACGCAGTACAGGAAAAAATTTGCAAATTGGCGAGGTCCAAAAGCAGTGTACATTGGAGCCAACCAACGGGCATCCTCAGCAACAAAACCTCTTGCCATAGTGTTTTCCTGTCCATCAAATGTTGGTCAACCACCCTTGAGAACCATAACTTACCAGAAGTCGGAATATTTGAAGTTACCTTTTGGTTGTACGTCGAAAACCGAAGAGGGTTGGGTTGGCTGGATCTTCCCAGCCAACATGGTAGGAAATTTGGAACCTCCAAACCTGGAAGTGGTGGTGCTGCCATCTACTGTGTTTGTTTTTTCCCAAGATCCCACCGGAAACAGCAGTAAAAGACACGTCGTCATCGAGATCCCGCAGGAAAATACGACGTCCATAGACATCGTCAGCGAGCTACTCCAGAGCAAGGTGGGTGGTGAAAATGACTAGAGAGCAAATCCACAACCTTGTGGCGGAAGTGAGTAAACAACCGGAGACATCTTCCGCTCGATATCCCTATGAATTTATAATGGCAATTTTTTTTTTGAGAGTAGGAACAATATTTTTGGGGTATCAGTTTTACTTACTTATTTAGAGATTAGCTGCTAACGCACAACACGATGTAGTCAGCCTTCCATCCGGAGACCGCGGGAGGGAGGAATTGGATTTGCAAAATATGTAAACAATAATGCAATTGCCGCAGTTAATATGTACCTGTAGTTATTATGTACCATTATATGTACCATATGAACTTAGCTATAATTCCCTCTAGCGTAGGAACAAAAGAAAAAAAATTGTTTTAAAATATGTGTTATAATCTCAAAAAAATTATACAAGATTGCACTTGATAAAGGAAAAATTCAAGAGGCTTCAAATTCGCATCTTCCCGACAGGAGTCCAAAACTTGTAACGTTACCAGTCAACCGTGGCAAACAAAACTTCCGGGTGGAAATCGGAGCGTCGTGGAGTCAAATGATAAACATCCTTGCCCGAGTCGAGCCATCATAGAAGCTTCGCCTGGTTATGAGAGAAGAAATCGTGACAATTCACATAGAAAGGATATATGCGGAAAGAGAAGAAAAAACAAGATAATGTTAAAGTTCATAGGTTTATATTTATTTTCCCGGTATAAGTATTACACAAGATGCGAGCGTGGCGAGAGTAGACTTTGCGCGTGAGTCACACACTACGCGTCATCCCTAACTCCGCGCCATGGTGACTTACCGTTGAGCACAGCTAGAGTAGCTAGAGTCTGACGCATGATGAAGTAATGTGTACACCACGCGTCACGTACACGTCACAGCTACAGCAAGTTGCCGTCAAGCATAGTTAAAGCAGTTCCAGCTCATTAGAAAACAAAGTTAAAATCGATCAGAACTGCCCAAAAAACCGAGAACTATACCTTTAATAGACATTGTCCAATGTCTAAACTTCTCAAAAAAATGGCGTAAAGCCCAAACAGGAATCCGTATCCTTAACCTCTTTCAGGAGCACCTAAAAAAGCTCCCGATCCCACACGTCAAGGCGACAATACCGGCCTGCAGGATTACAAAAAGCGCTTTCAGCTTACAAGAGCTTTTTCACACAAAGAAAATGAGCTGTGCCAGCAGAAGGGGTACCAGATTTTTATTTAGTTTCATCAACTTTCACGGATAAAAACTATTACCTTTTACTCCCAATTCTTCCATTTACCAATGCAATTGACTGCCACGTTTCCTTCTCTACTGCGTGAACCTTCCGCGCGCCGCCTATGGCTCGCTACAACAACTACATTGAGGACATCACAACTCTTCCCGAGCCATCGGTCAACGTATAACTAAGAATACTCGAAGGCTCTTGAAGAGTACATTGATGGAAAAGAACGAACCATTAAATGACATCAATGTGTGAGCAGTTACAGATAAGTACTCCTCCGCGAATGAAAGAGACGAGACAAGGAAACGACTGAGTTTGGGGTAACAAAGAAACATTTAACAGATGGGATAATCTTCGGTTTGCGGATGCGACTTCCGTGGCACGGGCCTTCCGTTGATGGAGTCGGCGTTCGATGATACGCTGCCATCGCTGCGTCCTCCGTGCTCGTTTGTGTCAACTCGCCTAACGACGGGCTCTCTCCAACCACCTCCACCTCCGCTGGAATCATGGGCATGATGAACCATAGATTGCATCGTAAGATGCTGCCGCTGGTGAATTTGATCCTGTAAGAGCGGTTACGGCCGACCACCACTACGACGCCAACGTGGCTCCAAAGTTTCAAAATCGCTTCTTGGATCCGCACCTTTGTTGCAATCGATATGGGGAGAAAGAGGACGAGTTCGTTTGTCGTAGCGGAGCTTCGTTGTCGCGTCCGCCTCTTCCTTCCGTTCACGTGCCACCACCGCCTCCTGCCATTTGGACGCTTAAGAAGAACGTTGTGCTGGAACGACCGAACGGAGTTGATGCCCGAATACGATTTGGGCTGGTGACAGGTCGCATTCAATGGGGGTGTTCCTGAAATCCAGTAGTTCAGCTAAGAACTCTTCAAACGACAAATCTCCGGATGGAGCGATTTTGACCACGAACTCCTTTACGGCTTTCACTTCCGCTTCAGTGTGTCCATTGCTCTGAGAGTAGTGTAGAGTAGAATTTCCCCCCACCCCCCCAACGCTTCAACGCCTCCTGGAATACGCCGGCGTCAAATAGAGGTCCATTGTCGGACCGGAATCTCATCGGCACTCCTAACTCAACAAAATTGTTCACGACGGCCTGAACGACCTCGCATGCGATAGGGTCTCACCTCCATTGGTGTATGACCAGCCAGCCTGAGAGTCTGTTGACGTACACCAGCACGTGTAAGTTCCCGTGTTGAAACAGATCGGCCGAAACACCCTCAAAGACAAATGTCGGAAGTGGGTCCGACAGCAGTAGCTCCTGAATTTGGCTTGGTGTCCGCTCCTGACATGTTGAACAACGTTCGACCAACATCGTGACATCATTGGTGTTGCCCGGAAAAATAACGTTCTGCTGGAACGAATAGGGAGGTTACCGCTCCTTTAAACATTGAAATTTTGGATTTTCGATGGTGTCTAGTGTGTATTGATCTAAGATGGCCTCTAGCTCCTGATGATCCACCATCACGGTGAAGCTAGGGAGGCCGGATAAATATAATTGGCATTTCCGGATGGCCCATTCCACCGATGCCAACTCCAATTCGACGATAGCATAACGCAACTCGACGTCCGTGCACCACCTGGAGCTCGCGTTCACTAAACGTCATCCTACCTCGTGCCGCTGCAGTAGAGCATACCCCATGCCGTTCTTGCGAGAGGCGTCCACTTGGAGAGTTGTTTCGCGGTCGGGGTCAAAATGTACGACGACAGGTGGTGAAACCAAAGTGAACTTGACGGCTTCAAATGCCCGGCCCGGCGTCCAAACATACGCATTGCGGGTACCGAAGGGGACCTATCGCCGCTGCCACCACCGTTGAGAATCCTACCAGCTGCTCCACCAGTCCCATGAAGGATCGCAGCTCCGAGATGTTGGTGGACCGGGGAAACAGAGATAGGGCTTTCAATTTCGTCTCCTCAATGGTGACGACCCCGTGCTTGACTTTGTAGCCTACCCATGAGAAACGATCGCGAGCAAAATGGAATTTGTCCATGCTGAATGTGATGCCCGCTTCGCGTTCGCTTGAAGAACAGCACAGACTCCCACCACGTGATCCGGAAACGTTCGGTCAAAACGCAGCAATTAATATACGAAGCGCACCACGTTGGCAACCCTGGCAAAAGCTACATCTTCCCTCCTGTTGTACTCGTCACCGGAGCAGCTGAGACCCATGGAGGCACGGAGGGATTTGTACCGCCCCCATGGCGCCATGAATGTTGTCAGATGTTGACTGACTGGATGCAGAGATCTCAAAATTGATCTCTGCCACCACGTCCCGTGTCGTGTGGGTCGGATGGATGGGATGTTGCACGGATTTGTTTAGCCGGGTGTGGTCCACGCATATGTGGATCTTCCCGCTTTTGGCATTCCGTATCACCACCAAAGGAGCTGCCCATTCTGACGCCTCCGTTACGGGTACGATAACCTCTTTCTCCCCCAGTTAACCCAGCATGCCCTTGAATACCGCAAGGTCGCTGAATGCGATTGGTCATACGCCGTTCACGTAATACGGTAACGCATCCTCCCGCAGCTGAATCACTATATTCGGACACGTCATCGTCCGTAAGCCGGCTTCCTGGTCGAAAACGGACTCAAAATTCGCCAATATAGCCGCGATGACGTGAGTGACTTGTTCGACTGTTGGATCCGACGTCACGTAGACGTCCTGTAAAAATTATCACTCCGGCGTGATTGTAGATAACAGCAGCAGACTCGCGATAGCTTGTATCTGCGTCAATGGCTTTGGATCCTCTTTGTGAATAATCTCCAAATTAATACAGTCCAACCAGCATATCAGCATGCCACGGATTTCCGGGCAAAACACTGCCGTCATTGGGAAACGTCGCTTTCCGTAACGAACGATCATGTCCCGCTGTTCGATGGACAAAAGTGGCGTAGACCTATTAGCCATGACCAAATCGAAGGAGGACTGGCATAAGTCCTGTTCCGTCAACCCCATAGCTGCCATAGCGTCATGTCCTGCCACACTCCCTTCGGCACCGGGTAGAGCACTTCCAATTGAATGGTGGGGAGCCGCGGAGGCGATGGTTGGCTTGAACGTTGTCAATTTTAATATGACCGATCTTCGATTTTGTGCTACCACCAGTACTGTGCGCGCAACCACCATTGAATCCGCCGCTGCTGGACCCGCCACCGTCACCCGCACTGCCTTTGCCCTTGTCACGGGTGGGTCCTTTCAGGGAAAAATTATCCGGCTTGCCGCATGAATGACATGTCGGACCGATGGCTGTGCACGTTGTTCCACTTTGGTGCGCTTAGTGACCACACGCTTCGCATTCCTTTCCATGTGAACGATCCGAGCTCCCTCGCTTGGTGAGGACAGCTGAAATACCGGACTGACCACTCAAGGACCATTCATTGGCCCGGGCCGACTCTTCACTTTGGCAAACGTCAATTGCCGACTGCAAGGAAGGGAATGGACTCATGGCTTATAACTTCTTCTTGGTGTCTGCGTCTCTAGTGCCGGCGATAATGCGCGTGACTAGTCACCGCGTCTGCGAGACGCTCGAGTCCGATATAAAAGTCATCGAACGTCTCTGATGGACCTTGACGACGCTCTTCGAACGCCACTCTATCAAAAGCGATGTGGCGTTTCGCACGGATATAGTCTGCAATCAGATCCAGCACCAAATCCGGCATGGTGATTGTTGTAGGCAGTATGCCTAAAGTCACTTCCACCACCTGCTGCATCGCCGGGTCCAAGGCCATGCGGAATGCCTCCATCTGCTCGGTTCCGGAATAGGTAGCCAGCTGGCTCAATTCCACAAAGTAATTCCATCTGTTTCTCAAAAAGCGAAGCAGAGTTATGCCACTGCCACCACCGCCAGCGCCACCATTACCACCACCTTTCCCAGCGCCACCACCACCACCACCACTGCCAGTGCACACCACCACCATCACCTCCCCCAGTGCCACCGCCACCACCAGCGCCGCTACCACCACCTGTGGCAGCCGCCGTAATTATGGTTTGAAGTTGGCCAGTGATGGTCAATAATTGGGCTTCCGGGTCCAGGGGTTATTCCAGGGGTTATTCCGATAGCAGATTATTATTTTTAACGTTTGTTTTATAGAGAAAATAATCGTCCCAGAAACCCCAAAATGAGAGCATTGGTGACCATAAAAATCCTATTAGAGCAGTTTTTGGCGGTCATCAACACCTGCTAAAAACGTCTTTAAGTCGTCATTGTAGGATTTCAGGACAGAATAAAGAAATCCTAGTAGTGCCGTTAGGATGAATAAATATCCTTTAAAAGACGTCAGTGTGTTGTGTGGGTTAGTTATCGCAAATTCAAAGTTTCCTATTGATTTAAGTACTTTTCCACACACCATTTTAAATACTGGGGAATTAGTGTTTTCTATCTGCTTGCTTTCTCCATTATTCTCTGGGCTAAATGATTTGCTATTTGATACTAAACTAGCTGTGGGGCCTGTATCTACTAAAGTATGAAGTTCTTTTCAAAAAATTTTAATGGGTATACGTATTAGTTTGGGGATTTCTACTTTCATATTATATTCTAAATTGTATGTTAGTGGAGAATCACGCTGGGATATTGTGTTTACTGCCTTTGTTGTCAATTTGGGTTTTGATACTTGCCTACCTTTCCAACATTCTCGTGCAATATGTCCTCCTTTATTGCATTCATGGCATGAGATTTCTCTATTCCCAGTAGGTGGAGGGTTGTTGGTAGGATTATGCTGTTGTCGTGGACATGGGTTGTTATGATGGTTTGTCCAAGCTGGGTTCACGTAGTTACGCACTTGTTGGCCGTAGTTATTACTCTATTGGAAGTAAGATCTGTTTTAATTTACTTATCTGCTGGTGTATGTGCTTCTGTATGATCCTGTGCTGAAAGGCTGGATATCTAGGTTGTCTGTGTTGAAACTATGCACAAGCCGAAGAACCTTAATGAGTTGCTGAAACCACTTTACTAAAAGGATGCTGTTTAGAATCAAGTTTCTATTGTCTTGCTATTTAGAATCAACTGTCTTTTTTTAGTCTTTTTGAAAAACCTTCAGAATGGCTTTAAGTACCCTTTCTTATATTGAAATTGGGATACTATACGGACTTATTATATTCTTGTGGAAAAGTGGGCTGAAAGTGTAAGGAAAGCTCCAGATGTGTTCAGTTAATAAATCTTGTTACAATTAAACAATGGCTGGTAGTATTTTTATTTATTTTAACCGTCTGTACCCTGAGGAGATACTGTCTCTTTGTCCTGACGAATTGTAGTTGATGTGGTAGGGGCGGTTTTCCCTGTCTCCGATTCAAACTTCGGTCACGACTCGATTCACTAGTGTTATATCTGTTCTGGAATCGTACTCTTGAATCCTGTGATCTTGGATGGCGTTCACTTCTTTGTTGTCTCCCTTGCTCGTACTGATTGGTGGCGGCTATGGTTAGGTCACTCTCCTGTGAGAATCTACGTTTTTTATTAGTACATTCTATCTCTGACAATTTTTGTTCGAATAATTCGATTTGATTGTTTTGCTGTTTTTCGTGATTTTTATGCCTGCAATAATAGCTGATATTTCTTTGTCCTCGGCAGCCTCTTTTATGTACAAAATTTGTTCGGAAATAAATAGTTTGTTTACACATTGCGTCAAAGTCTTTTGTGTCTTCTAGCTTTCGTAGATTAAGCTCTGTCTTAAACTTTGGTAGTAATCCTTAATTTAGGATTTAGATTTTTGTTTTTATTGCATCTGGCTTTTGAAGTTATTTATTATTTGTTCTGCTTCTAACTCGTAGTGGAGCGATTTATGTCTACTGTTCGTCGACAAGGTCAGCTCGTGTATTTCACTCACCAGTTTAGTTATCTCCCCTGGTTCGTCGTCTAGCCTTGAGTCGTTTAAATCTTCTGTCTCGATGAAGTTAATTTGAACATTTTTGTACTCTCTCACTCGGTTTTCTAGGTACTTTATTTGTTTCTCCCGTTCTCCTGTTCGTGTTTGTAGTTTTTGTAGTTCTTTTTCGAGGTTTTTTTTCCTTGGTGCTACGTCTAACGGATTTCTCTTTAGGCAAGTGTTTTCTGAAATGGTCTGCTCAATGTCTCCTCTAATCTCTTTTACTCTTGCATAAGCTGTTTGACTGTTTCTGAAGCTAGCTTTGTTTATTTTTTGGCGAAGTCTAATTTTTTTTATTAGCTTACTCCTTTCACTTTCGGGTCTGTTTATTATTTCTGGTCCTTTTGTCTCGACAACTGCGTTGTTTTCTTCACTTTTCTTTAGAAGGTTCTGAAGTTGGTTCTCGGTTGCTAAGGTGGTTTCTAGGCTCTGTTCTAACTCAGCGATTCGAGATTTGGTCTTTTCAAGGAAAATCTTTCGAAATTCCTTGCTCTCTTGTTTCAAGGTCAAAATTTATGGTAGATGTCTATCTCTTCTCTTCGATCAATACGAGTATCGTATCTTTTTGCTGTAAACTTATGGTACCCTATACAATTTTTTTTGTTTCCCATGCACTATACTTATTTGTTGGAGTAAATTATCAAGATTTTTAGGGTTTCAAACTTGTGCTACCATTTCGTCTTTAAGTGTTTTTGTGGCGTTTGTAATAGTTTCTGATATTATACCTTTTGGTACTGAAAGTTTGTTCTAATAGGGAATAAGTGTAGAGTTTCAATGCATTTTCTGTCTCTTGGTTAGCTTCTGGTTTCTGTATTCTGTACTTCTAATTGTTGGATATTTAATCATGTTAAAGTCGTTTGATACGATTTGTTTCTTTCTACATCTTGTTTAAATTCTAAGTTTACTAAGGTTTTCCAGTGTTCAAAAAATTTGTCTCGGGGATTATTTAAGGTTGGGTCTTGGTTGGTTACGTCAGATTCTTGTAGTATGGGGTATAAAGATGGTACTTGTTGGTTGACAATATTGGGGGTGCTCGAATGAGGAATCTGTGGCCAGATCTCTTAATTTTTACAAATCGTCTACTGTATCCCAGTTTACTCCTCATACGTTTTTAGAGTGTACGACTCCTGAAACTCTTACCGAATCCCCTAGTAAATCGGTTTCCACTGTTGTAATTCCGAAAGTTGGTAAAGACAATTCCCATTTACGAAAACGTAAATCAAACGCTGCGTACGAGGCCGTAGCAGAACTCGATACGGCATCCACTCGGAAAACACGAAATAGCGTAGCATCGGGAGCTGCTTCAGGAAAGCGCTCTCCCTCCATTTTTACTAGGATCGCTGCTCGTATTTTGCCAGCTGAGTCTCCCCCCAAAGTTTCACCTAAATCTAGTTCAGTAGCGGAGGCAGTGTTAGGATTTTTCACGGCGAGGAACACCCCGAATGAAAAGTCACTTGAACCTGAGTCTTCGTCACCTATTCAACGAAGTCAAGAACGACCACGAGAAGATTTTCCAGACTAGGACGAGCAAGCTTCCGTTCCTAGACCTTGCAGTCAAGAGCCTGAAGGAGAGAGAGGCGGACTACCAGTCGAACGATCTGAAGATCTAGGTACAGCTGATTTGGTTGATCCAGGAAATTCGTAAATCGTGCCTTTACCAAGTCAATCCGAATCCAGTGACGGTGTGGATGTAACCAACGATCCTGCTGAGATACTGGACGTCGATCCTACAAGTGAGACTCCACGCGCGGGTGGAGTCGACCCCATATACCGAGACAACATCCAAGGAACGCAGAGGATATCGTGGCGAATCTCGATCGTTTACGAGAGCATTTCAGAAAAATATCCGAATTGGCAACAGGGAAATTTAAGATTTCAGTCAGCAGATCCAAATAGAAACATGGTTCACTGTCCTTTTCCCAGTAGAGCAGCGACCGTTAGGGATCTTGATGATTTCCAAAATAATCAGCATACTTTTTCCCGTTTTCAGTTACTTCCCTCGTTTACCGGGAGTCCTACCACTCGCTTCGACTCGTGGTTAGAATCTTTTGAGAGTACAGTAGACGGATCAGGATGGTAAGAAGAGAAAACTATGCAGATGCTGCGTTCCAAGTTAACAGACAGAACTTTTCCTGTTATCCAGGCCATTTTGAAGGAACATCCGCAGTATTATGAATCGATCAAAGAGGCCTTGCTAGATCATTTTCATGGCGATAAGAATGTTGATTTATATCTTAAAAAGTTAAAAAAAGCTAAGCGTAAGCCAAGCGAAAAGGTGTTGATTACGCCCTTTGGCTACAGGAAATTTTAAAGCGTGGTTATCCCGTAGAATTTTTTTTTACAATTATTTTAATGCAGAAATTTATTGAGGGATTAGATTTCAAACTGCAGGCAAAAGTTAAATATAAAGAGTTTAGAGATTTTAACGAACTGGTGGCAGCCACACGAGTGTATGCCAGCAGACTAGAAGCGTTTGAGACCGACCGCGGAGTTTGTTTGACCTATTCAAGGCTCAAATGACACAAGTAACGTAGAATTGAAAGAAATCAAGCAGATGATGACAGGCCAGAAGGAAATGGTGAATAAGGGCGGTCGTTATTTTTCGTCACGAGCATAAATTGGTAGGTGAAAAGAAAACCAAAAGCCAGCATAATAGGTATGCAATCAAAAACTTCCATTATCTTCTGGATAAACCTTTTGAAATTCTTAGTGACCATCGACCTTTGCAATGGCTGAAAAATCAGAAAGATAATAATGGTAGATTAGGTAGATGGGCTATACTATTAGCTGCAACAAATTATGTATTCAAGTATAGGTCTGAACGTATTCATCAAAATTCTGATTGCTTATCCCGATTAAAAGTGGCTAGTATTCTACCGGTACCGAATAATGTTAAATTGATTTTCGAAAAACAACTGGAAGACGAACTTTGTATTGCAATCCGTAAATATTTGGTGAAAGGATAACTTTATGAGAAATATGACCAATCCAAGCCGGATTGGGATAAGGAAATTGAATATTTTGTAATTATAGAAGGTACACTTCGCCAAGAATTGCCTTCCAAGTAAGCGATAGTAAAACAGTAAGCGTAGCGAAATAAATAATTAATAAGTTTTTTCCGAATTCACTTTTCCATCTAGTGCTGAAAGAATTACATGGCGCACCAATGGAAGGGGGGCGTTTAGCTTTTTTAAAACTTATTTGAAAGTCAAAAATCCTTATTATTGCCCTACAATGAAAAAAGATATGTTAGAATATTGCCAAGCTTGGGAAATTTTTACAGCTAACACTTCTTCCACTTATGGAGCACTTTTACACCCTCATGAACTTGCTAGAGCCCCTTTTCAAGTAATTGGCATGGACTTTTTAGGCCCTACTACTCCAGTTTCACCTAACGGAAATAGTTATATTTTAGTTATTACAGATTATTTTAGTCGTTGGGTGGAAGCAGTTGCATTAAACAATCAAACTGCCACAGCTGAGTGTACATATAAGACAATTATTGTAAGACATGGAATGCCCAAAGCAATTGTTTCTGATCGTGGGACAAATTTCACTTCGAAATTGTTCCATTATTTTTTAAGAAATTAAAAATTGGTCAAAGGCTCACCACGGCCTACATCCCCGCTAGTAGTGGCGAGATCGAAAGGTCCAATTAGACATTAACCGCTATGTTAAGAAAATAATAAAAAATCGGATAACATTCAAATTGGGAAGATATGTTAGACAAGGATTTTTAGATTCTTCCCCTAAAACTTTTAAATCTGTATCTGAATATGTAGGAAATTTAGTTCATCGTTTACATTATAGTTTCCAATGATTCCATGAAGTAAGCGAGAAAGCACGGAATCGTCAGCGTGAACAGTATTATAAACGAGCAAAAGAGAGAAAATATATTGTAGGAGATAGCGTTTCATTAGATATTTGCATAGTTAAGGACGGTGATAGTAGGAAGTTTACTTTAAAGTATAAAGGCCCTAGAGAGTATTCAAGGTCAATAACTATAACACCGTAGATATAGCTGATAATTCCTATGTGTGCCAGCGTACACATGTCAATCATCGGTAGCCTACTTACCATGCGTCAGTTCACCCAAGCAACGTGAACCATTCGTCAACCCGATGAACCGCGTCGAACCAATTTTTGTAGTAGATGAGATTTTGCTGGAGAAGCGAGCCCTTCTTCGCCAACTTACTGCAGTGAAATCCGAATCAGCCTATTCTCGAATTTCCAACCTGCCATCGAGGGATACTCCATGGACGACGATGTCTTCTCACATTGGTTCAATATAAACTGGAAAAAAAAGAAGAGAGAAAAAACACGTCACTCGCTAACTCCACAACCAACATTCGAACTCCAAACACGCTCTCCTCCTATGCTCTGAAAAAAGTGGGAATAAAAAACCCGCCATGGCCGATCGCGACAATCGTCAACAACGTAGTGTCACCTTCTATCGTCGACGTGGAAGGGTCACCCTCCTGGTGGCCGTTCCCGGAGCCGCGACCTCTGCGCTGGCACCGCCACATGAGGACACCCGTGGCTAGCACCAGTACGACCAGCAACCGCCGCCTCAGAACTATCAGGAGTTTTGGAAATGGTGGCAAAAAAAGATTCACAATTTTTAATTTTGTTCCCGTTTTAATTTGTTCCCGTTTTAATTAAAGTCCTTTTTTGCTGATGGCTACAAGCGAGTTCTTTAGTCTCCCCTATTCCAATTTATTTCCCTTCGCTTCTTTCCCCCATTCGACCTTCCCCTGTATTAAAATTAGGAAAACATAAAACCGCGCTTGACCTGTGAAAGTGCAGTCGTGCTCGGTGTGCTAGTTGCAGTGGCAGTCGCACTTTCACCGTCAAATTTTTAACCGCTTCTTTCTTGTTAGCACTTATAAATGAATGAATATTTTCCAATTCTTTCTTTTCGATAACTAAGATTACTTTCTTCTCTTCCCAGTGATACCAATTGATCAAAAAAATGTTATATCCTTCTAGTATTAAAAATCTGTTAGATTGCGAGGCCCTTTATTCTCCTATACTTTTTCCGTAGTGCAGTAGATGAAAAGACGACGGAATATCGTTGACCTTTTAAAAGCTGTCAGAAAATTTTCATTTTCTCTCTTCTTTTTATCTTTACATCTATATTTCCATTTTTATTATTTTCATTTATTGAGAATTAAGAAACCCACATGATGACCCCCCAGACTACCAGCATTGCAGCAACCCAGCCTATAGTAATATTTTACATAATAAGTGTCTCTATAAGCTATAATTAAGCTTTCTGCAATTGCTTTTTACAATTATACAGCAATATTTCCATCTCACTACCAATATTATGCTTCACATACAGTGAATGAGAATAATTTACTTAACTTTTTGTCTTTTATATAATACCTAAAATTCATATAGCTCTTCCCGAATAAAATCATTTTTGTCTTTCTATTTGTAGAACTCTAGAGTGTTAAAAAAGGTTTCGTCTAAAAGCTAAAATCGGTTTCCTTGATGTTTTATTCTAGTTTAATATTTCAGTACGACACAGTTTGTTATTATTCTCGTCGGTTGGTGGTATTAGATAAAAAAACGAGTTCTACAAATATGATGAAATAGTTTGTGGTGTTGGAAAGAGTTATTTAAAATTAAGGTGTTAACATAACACATAAAGTTAAGTAAATTATCGGCATTCCCTGTTTATTGGAAACACGCAATCAGTGGTAAAATGGGGAAATTACTAAAACATTTTCCAAATACCTCTAGCGGCAAGCTGAATCATACCTTTTACGATTTCTCTCAGCCTTATGACGAAAATCTATACTTCCTAGTCTCTTATTACACTAAGGATACATTTCTACAACGAATTTTCTTACAATTATTTTCAAATGACTGTTGCTCTGTTGGGATATCTTAGACCAAAACACCTAAAAACTAATACATTTTATTGAAGTGAAATACACGAAAATAAAATTGGGGATCAGAAATAATAAAATTCCTACGTATTTCTTCTTTCAAACATTTCTTGATTTATTGAGCACATATCAATGTGGTTTACTTAAAAACTAATTTTTTTACTGGTAGATGGCGCTGATGAGCGCAAAACAGAGTGGGAACTTTAACGGTTGCGCTCACACTCCAAATCGCGAATTTTTTTTGCCGCGCTTTATTTTTGTGAGCAAACCCGATTTTCGAGTGCGCTCGACCCAACTCTTGTTGTATCCCACAAAGGAAGCATCAAACCTAATTTGCCATCAAGACCCCAAAACCCATTAACATCTGATGTTTTAGTTTCCTGAACGCCTCATCGTTTGGAGATGGTTGGAAGGAATGATGCGTTAGCGGGGCTGCGGGACATTCAAACAAGATGTGATTCGTGGCCATTTTGATCTAATAGGTAATCTCCAGCAAACATCTACTTTACTGGCTGCCTAAATCTTCATCACCTGGAAGGCAAGGAAATATCAACGCACGCCACGGCAAGAAGAAGTAGAAAACATGTGGAAAACACTTCGTAATCCTGAATAAGTCCATCATTTCCTGCTTTTCATTTTAATGATATATTTTAGTATAATTTTTTTATTTTTGTTTATTTTTTCTCTTCCCAATATCAATAGACTTTGCTTATTTTGGTTTGTAGTATTCCTTTAACCCAACGTCTATTGCTTTTGTTTACTTAAATTTTTTAATTATTCCACGTCAATGTAAAATGCATTTGTTTGTTTTTGTAAAGCATGCAGTGTGCTACGCGGACGATCCAAGAGTAAATCCATGTAGAGCCATGTTAGAGTCGATGGTAGAATCATATTTTTTCGGGACCCAAAACCAACGGGCCACACCCGATAAAGTTGACAACCCTATGCCTCACGGTAAAAAGGGGAATGTTGGCGTGGGGTACGCAGGTATTGCGCCAAACGCGTGTGCTGCACGCCAAACGTAAGGAGAAGCAACCATAAATAAATATTTTCAAAGCGTATTTACTACCCCAAGACATCATTTGCACCCCGATAAACAAGGTATGGTTAAATTTGTCTAATTAAGGCGCATCTTTCTATGCTAATTATAAGCTAGCTTAAAGTATGGGATACTAGGGAACTGCCGTCAACAATTTGTATCAGCCAATGTACATAATCTGATAAATTTCCCTGCAGATCTAGCAAATTTTGGCCATATGAATTCGTTTAGAACACATCCGTTAGAAAATTATTTATAAATTATCAAGACGTCGCAAATTATCAAACTCTTTGGTAAAAGTGCAAAAACATTGCAAAATATTGTAAAACGTTTACGGGAGCTGGAAATGGCTAGTATTGTTGACCCACACAAGGAAAAAAATGTAATTTATAATTGAAGATTAACACTTTTCTGGATCCATCATTCCTAATATGCGGACAAAAAAGCACTTGAAAAGTGCAAAATTAAAAATTTGAATATTGAGTTGTAAAAAAATCTGACAATTGTGCGTATCTTTACAAATCAGTCGTGCTAATAGAAATTTTTTTAAAGCGTCATGACCAACTTATGATTATTGGAATGCAATTTGAAGTATAAGACGATTTGTATCTTTTCCCTGTGAAATCCAGGCAGCTTGGAATTCATGTTGTGAGCAACTGGGAAGTCTTAATATTTTTCCTATATCTGAGATTCGTTGAAAAGATTTTATTGTTCCATCAATAATTCCATCTGATGATTGCAATTACAATTCATTTGGGGTTTCCCCTTTATTAGCACAAATATACGGATTGTCATAAATTCATGTACATTGTTGTGAAATACAAAACATGTAAATTTCAATATAAAGTTTAATTTTATTCATTTAGTCAATGTAGAAATGAAAAACATGTTAAACATCCCTACTGGTATTGTTCGTCCTAGAGAAATGCTATGGACGTTCGTTACTCCCACCTACGTCGACCGTCTTTCGAGACGGTTTGGGTGTTCCGTCGACGTAAATTTTTTTAACGTCCTCGGTATCATCCTAAACGAACACCCAGTTCCACAGGGACGAAAATTGGCACTAGGTAGTCAGTTACAATTTATATTTTCCATGGATGTCCAAAAATGAACCTTAAAAAACGTTGAAAAACGACTCGTTTTTACATCTATGGGACGTCATATGCAATTAATTTGTTCGCAATTTATGAAACATGTATTTCTTTCTTTCTTCTAGTTGAAATAAACATTTTGCATGTAATTATGTTAATAATAAAAGTTGAATAAGAGTTTTTGATTTAACGAAAAAATACTTTCTGTAAGCTTTATTCTTATACGTCAAGTTAAACTAATAAAATGTAAGTTTTAAATCATAGCAAGAATACGCATAGATAAAAATACAGTGGGTACCGAAAGTATCCGTACGGCTGAGAGGATCAGTAGGGAAAACGCGTTTTCAAACGCTCCCATAAATAAATTCTTGGTGGAATTCAATAAAAAATTTCGCAAGGTTAATATTAGGGTGGGGTTTCTGTGATTTTTTTGTTTTTACAACGCGATATGTGGTTTGTTCGCGTTCCAAAAGTATCACGGCCGAGAGGCAGGAATGGGCTTACTTTGGAAGCCTGTTGTTCGGTAACTACCTATGTTATGGGGGAAGTTCTTAAAAAAGGCTGCATTGCTCTTATGTGATTATCGAACTTTTTTTGAGTTTCATTTATAGTAATGAAATTTATATGAAACACGGATTATATTTTCCGTTTTTTCCTCGATTCCTTCCCAGTGTTGATATCCAAATTTCCTTTCTCTTTTTTTTCCGACGGAAAAGATTGCCGTCTCCCATGATGCGGAAGAAAAAGAGAAAGGGTTGTTTTGGGTATGGCACACTGGTGAGGGGAATCGAGGAGAAAAACGGAAAATATAATCCGTGTTTTCTATTGAATTTCATTACTATAAATGACTCAAAAATATGTTCTGATATCCTTGCTATGCGCTCTTTTTTAAGAACTCCCTATAATATTGGTGTTACTAACGGCTTCCAAGTAGCCCATTCCTACGCCTCTCGGCCTCGTCTTTGGACGCGATCAACCCATTCGCGTTGTTGAATTCTAAAAAATTACCCCTTATTACCTTGCGTTTTTATTGAATTCCCCTTTTTTTGGTTTTGAAAAGCGTTTTCCGCCGTTCTTTCCTGTATACTTAGAAATTATTGTGTGTAATAAGTTAACTATTCTTTCGAATAAACAACAACTATAATAAAACACTCGCAACATTCGGTGAAAATAGTTTTTCTAAGTTAATAATTTAAAAAATTTGATGCAACAATAAGCTAAATGTATACTTAAAAGTGTATCAAAATATCTGAGTTACTAAAGAAGGTGATTTTCAATAGAAAGTAAAGGAGAACTATGGTTCTATCCCAGGGATACGCGTTTCTATTTTTTCTGTTTTTCTTTGCATGTCTAATGAAGGATATCCAATGGAAGTCCGTTTCCGGACGTCCAATAGATGATCCTAAAGGACTTCTAAAAAACCGCACATTGGGATGTCCCGGTGACTTCCCATATATATCCCGCTTGGTCCAAAAGGACGTATCTGGGATATCCCTATGAAGGCAGAACGCTAGTAGGGAAAAGCCGATATTCAAACAGTAATTTCTTTTTACATTGCTGAATGTCCCAGGAATATCCCATTAAGTATGATTGAAAATTATACTTAATCATCATAAAACCATGCTTAACCCTAATTAGCATGTCCCAGGTATATTTTAGGGGTATCCAAATAAGTATATTCTTGCATAGTTCTACTTTTTATATCCCTGGTACAACCTGCACAAAAATACGAACACCGATTAAATTATTTAATGCAATCAATTGGTGGGGTAACGCGTCTTTAAAAAAAAAGGAATAGGGTAAACGGGATAATGGACATGACAGGGCAGGGTGGGGTAAGTCTAGACTTAGTTTTTTTATATGCATTAAGCTATTACGCTTCAAGGCAAGTAACAGGTCGGGCCATTTTTTGCAACTCCTTAGGGTGGTTTGTTTTTTAAATCGATTGTTGGAAGCGTGGGGCATTTAATGGCGATGAGTTGATGGTTAACTTTCATTTTTCTGAATGATAACTTCCGAGCTACGATTTAAGAAAAGTGAAACACATTACTTTTTATGACAATTTCCTTGTGAATGTAAGGTTCCTACATTCATATGATCGGTCATCAACGTGATGATAAATTGGTGTCGTTGTAGTGGTAGGTCCCTCCTGGCAGTTAATTTGATAAAACTTCCTTTTAACATTGATGTATTTTTCGTGTGCAAGTTGAGACGTTGTAGAGGTTTGTGCCAAAACCGAAACAGAACCGATTTTTTAATTCGTATACAGTGTTATTCCAGTTATAGAACCGCCTAGGTAAGGAACCGGCTCAGTTATCGAACCGATTTTTTTTTGCCGTGTTTCAGCGCTGCCATTGGCCGTATTGTGAACTAGACCCATGTTTTGGTTGCGGGAATCAACGAATTATGCACTTTAAAACATAAACAAAAATTACTTAAATTGGTTTTAGGAGTTTAAGCAATGGTGTAAATTGATTCAATTAACCAACTTAAAATAATTTGCGGCAAAGTAATTCGGACAGAGAACAATAGAAATTAGTTGTCGTGTTATATAACGCTTTAGCACACATTATTAATACTTTCCTGACGGTTCGTTTTATTTCATTTGTAATTCTAGTTTGTAAAACGAATTGTAATATTATTAATTGGTGATGAGTCAACCTCTGTGGTAGAATCCTCTTTTGATAAAGAAGCGAAGGAATTGTTAAAATATTAAGTTCTAGTATAAAAACTACCATTCATACTATACTTCCATCATCTTCTTCTATTCTAGTCCTTCCAGCACCTCATATTTCGTCTCTTCTGTTATGCTAACCGTTCTTAAAGTTTATCATACCACTGCTTTAATTGATGGTTTCATACCCGTGAAGATACATTAGTATCTTACCATTAACACCCAAAGACTACATTAGACATAGACTAAAAACATTGTTTTGTTGTAATAGCAGCGACTCGAACGTGGAACTCTAGTTCCATAGCAAACAGCATTATGAATGTGCTACAGGCTTTTACATTTCCACATCGTCAAAGTTTGGTTGACGAAAGCATTGAATATAGGTGGGACTTAGTTCAAGGCTTCGTTAAACAACCACTGTCACTGTACCTTATATCAAAACCACTCCGAGATGATTCTGCGAGAGCTTAGAAACCGCTGGAATCCAAAAATTTTAAATTTCGAAATCTTTCATGCACGAAGTCTTACGACCCTCATACCAGTGAAAATTCAAAGGAATAAATTAACACAAAACTGAAAAAAAACCGCAGAAGAAAGCTAAAACACTCAATTATGACCCCCAATGACCCTTATGGAAGACAAGTGGGAATAAAGTACAGTCGTTTTACGATGATAAAGGAGGTTAACCCCAAACAACCTATAAATCAAATTTTTGGGAAAGATTTATTTCGGTTGCAATTCTTAATAACTGTATCCCAACATAACACAAGGCAGTCCATTTTTCCAATAGATGTCAAGGTAGGATGTTTGGTACATCTTATTGATATCCGTCAGACATCCCGACTTCCGATTTGGATGTTCCTTGGATGTCATTTTAATTGGTTTTGACCGCCCTAAAAAGAGCCCTTAGACATTCTAAGGATCGAAGGGGCTTTCATTTCGCTATTAATTTGACATGTGTTGGATCTCTAATCGGGTAAGAAACATATGGATGAAGCGGGATTTGAACTCAGGGTTTTCATATTACAGTCGATTCTTCTGTCACTATTCCAATTTATAAATATAACACAAGTCATTTTTGAACACTATTTTCGAATTTTTGTAAGCCATTACTTCTCGATAAGAAATTACGAGTAGGATTTTTAAAAAGGCAATATAATGTCAAACTTAATGTTAAACCAGATGTCTAGAAATTTCAATTGAACAAGTTATACTAAATACTTTTAAAATTTTAAACTTCAGCATGATTTATTAAGTTTTTAGTTATTATTATTTGAAATTGAAATCCTATTATTATTTCTCCATTATTTTATAATTTAAGTTAATTTCCAATACATTGGTTCCCGTAAGCTAAACGGAAAGCCTGCACAAACAAACTCATGACTTATATTATTTTTGTTTATTACATACTAGACTTACATTTATTTTATTCATTCTTTTGTAATAAAGTTGAAAATTAACCATCCCGGCAAATTGATAACCACCCTTTTATTATAAAATATCTTTCCTGGTAAATGCTGGACTTAAAATAAAAATACGTTTTACGGGAAAATTTAAACACGGTTAATTCCCTCCATTTTGGAACAAAATTAATTTTGACAATCAAAAATGAAACTTTGATTAGCGAACGGCCACTATTAGCTCTAGTCGAGTGAAATGCCCGCACCGAAAAAGGACAATTGGGGCTGAATTAGGGTGCCATTTTTTCAACCGAAGCATGAGGGACAAAAATCGAGGTTAGCCCGATATCCCCGACACCATAAAAAAATTGGCCGCTTTTATGGTTTCAGGATAAAAATAGGAAAGGCGGATAGAACGAGCTATAATCGGGCTTGTTAACGGTGCAATGTTGTTATATTACAATGACAACTGTTTAGCCTTGTTTTCTCTTGTGATGCTGTTTAGTTTTTTCCCTTTTCTCTATTTTCTCGTCGTCTGCTTTTCACTCTCTCACTCACACTCTCTGACCTCGTGTGTCTCTGAAAAGCTCTCTCTAAAAGTTCATCACAGTTCATCACTTGAATAAACACCATTCATCGACATTCATCGTAGTCATTCCCTTTAACTGACAATAGGTTATGGGCCAAGTTTAATCAAAAATTTCTCCGTTTCAACTTCAGCTCTTTAAAGGATGTCAACGTTCACGCCCAAAGACGTGAGCCATATCGTTAAGTTCGATGGCAAAAATTTTGCTTCCTGGAATTTCAAATATGGATGGTTCTAGAACAGCACGATTTAGTGGAAATTGTTCTAAGTGAAAAACCCATCCCAGATGAAGATTATGATGATGATGAAGTAATTAAGAACAGTGATAAAATCTTATCTAGGAAAAAGAAAGACAATGCAGCCCGTTGCTACCTTGTATTCACCATCGCTCAACACTGTCAAAGGATAACCGTTAACTGCAAAAACAGCACATGAAATGTGGACCCATCTTGCAAATCAAAATCAACTAAATGCTTCTGAAAATAAGGATCTGGCTCAGCAACAGTTCTTCGCATACAACTATGTCCAAGGTAATGATGTAATGTCTCATGTAACTGAAATCGAAACCATGGCACATAATTTAGAAGATCTTGAAGCTGGCGTTAATGACTTGCAAATCATGAAAAAAATCATATGCATATTGCCTCACAGTTTTCGCCATTTTGTTTCTGCGTGGGGCAATCTTCCAGGTGAATGCAAGAATATAGCTAGTCTCACAGCTCGCTTACTTAAGAAAGAGACCCTGAACCAAATTTATGGAGGACAAGAAAAAGCAGATGCAGCTTTCTTTTTTCGACATTAACCATCTTTAAACAAAAATGAGTCGGCATCCAGGAGAACGAGTAAGCCAAGAATAAAATGTAGTTATCCTTCTTGTAAAAAAACAGGACACACTGAAGCAAGTTGCAGAAAGCGAATCGCTGATGAAAAGGCTAAAACTCAAGCCCAACTAGCAAAAACGGACCCGATTCCAGATAAAGATTATGCTTTCACATTTGATGCAGCGATTTCTCTTGAAGACGAATACACTTTTGCATCTGATGCATATCTCGAACATGCTGGCATTAAAAAGTTTATTGCCGACTCTGGTACAAGCAAGCACATGTCAGACCAGCGCAATATTTTCTCTGCCTTCCACACGGGGGTGCCAGGTGTCTGGCCAATTAAAGGTATAGAAACCAACAACGAACCACTTTAAGTCCATGGCCATGGATCCATCAAAATCGAAACTCGGGTCAATGGTAAATGGACCGCAGGTATACTGAATGGAGTTGTTTTTGTCCCTCAGCTGGGTGAGAACCTTTTTTCAATAGGAACAGCAACTGACCTTGGATGCCTGGTAGCTTTTGACAGCGCTGGAGTTACTATCTCTCGTGGCAATAAAATAGTTCTGGTTGGAGTAAGAGTAGGTAAAAATCTTTATCATCTAGATTTGAAGATTGTCGCCCGGTTTCATTCGGCACTTTTCTCTGCATAAGTTCCCGCACCGATATTTATCTGGCACCAATGTCTAGGCCATGTAAACCATCAGTATATCCACAAAATGTCGTCAAGCAACATGATTGATGGTCTTAACATCAACAACCTCACCGAGTCATCATCTCCTTGGACAGGCTGTGCTTATGGAAAAAGTCGTCGTTCACCCTTTCCAAAGGATGGACGTAATCGAGCCACCAGCATTAGAGGACTCATCCACTCGGTCGTCTGTGGTCCTATGAGTGTTCCATCACTCGGCAGCTCCTTGTACTCCATTATTTTTAAGGACGACTTTAGCGGTTTTCGCGTCGTACATTTTATTCGACAAAGATCAGAAGCCTCGGATTTATTCAAACAGTAGGTTAGCCGACTCCACACTAAAACTGGACAGAAAGTTCACATCCTTCTTTCGGGTAATGGAGGAGAGTATGGAGGTAAAGAATTTAATTCGTGGCTATCGAAGAAAGGAATCAAACATGAAAGCAGTGCTCCTTACAATCCAGAACAGAATGGGGTTGCGGAACGCGAAAATAGAACCATCATTGAATCAGCACGCAATCTTATTCACATGACAAAATTTTCTCTTGAGCTGTGGGCTGAAGCCATCAGATGTATAGTTTATACTCTCAACAGATGTATGTCAAGAACGATACCCATGACCCCGTTTGAAGCTTGGTTCAAAAGTAAGCCAAATGTGGGCCACTTCAAGATTTTTGGCAGTGAAGCCTACGTTTATATCCCGGAGTCCAAACGTGAAAATCTCGATCCCAAAAGTGAAAAATGTATTTTTGTTGGTTACCTAGAAACTCAAAAAGGTTATCGCTTCTGGAACGTGGAACAAATGAAAATCAAGATGAACCGCGACGCCATCTTTAATGAATAATCTACTGCTGAGACTCCAATATACTGTCACGTGGTCAATGACCACGTTATGTGATCCGGTATGGAATGCTACCGGACGTGTGACGTCAGTGTTTCCCCCCCATATATAGTCCCCCGTGGTCGTGTATCAGTGAGCAGTCTTAGTCTTGTGAACCGTCAATACAACGTACTGTTACATGGTGGAGATGCAGAACCTCCGGTAAGTCTCTTTTGTGGTTGTGTTTCTGTTCGATTCTGTGCTACGGAGGCGGTGGCTGTCAGGGACCCCTGAGAGTCGACGACCCAACTGGTTTTAGCACCTTAAATTGTTGGGGTGCGGGGTCACGGCTCCGACCGTAGGGCAATCGGGGAAGCATAACGAAGGAGAGACGCCGGGGGAAAAAGGTGAAAAGGTTTAAGGCGGGGCAGACGGGTACATTGAGGGAAAGTGGAAAGCGGAAACCGTGAGCCGAAGTGGTCGGCAAGAATCGGGGCAGTGAACCGTGAGCCGAAGAGTTCGGCAAGAAGCGGAGAAGTGACCGTGAGCCGAAGTGTTCGGCAAGAATCGGGGCAGTGAACCGTGAGCCGAAGTTTTCGGCAAGAAGCGGAGAAGTGAACCGTGAGCCAAAGTTGTTGGCAAGAAGCGGAGAAGTGAACCGGGAGCCGAAGAGTTCGGCAAGAAACAGGCGGTGCGAGGATTGCGGGAAGTAGATGATAGGAGAGGAGGACGTAAGGAGGGGGAGAGAATCCGAGACGCTCGGGGACGGTTCGTGGCACGGGGTAGTTGGGGTATGCCCGAGATCGGGAGTGCATCCCAGGGGCGGGCGAGGACGCGCAGTCGACCGTTGAGGGAAAGCGGAACGGAAGAGCGAGGAGAAATAGAGGACGGGGCTAACGAACCCCAACAGGAGCAGCGACCGGCATCCGTTCGGCAGGAGTATCATCTCACATTCAGTGAGGAGGAAACTGAGCGGTGGGAGGACGCCGAAGAGGAAGAAGGATCGGGAGAACACGGAGAAGAGCAGCCAGAGTGGGATTTCACGGATTTGAGAAGAAGATCATCGAATATCAGTAGCTACATCCGGGGATTCAGAGCAGCTCAACAGCAAGTGGGCGCAAGGCACGCGATGGCCGCACAGATAAAATTCCAATCCCCACCCACCTTCGGGGGAAGGACGGGGAAGACGTCGTGCAGTGGATGCATCGATACGAAAGAATCGGGAGATATAATCGATGGGGAGATGAAGAACTTCGCGACCACGTGGAGCTGTCGCTGTCGGGGCAGCGCAGAAGTGGTACTCATACAAAGAGGCCGCGGGACAACTAGCAGCCGAATGGGAGGATGTTGCAGGACCGCCAATTGTACCGGGAGTTAAAACACAGCTGTTGGAGCAATTCAAGCCAGTCAATCAGAATCGAATCAATGAAGCGAAACTGAGAGAACGCAAACAAGGAATCGAAGAATCCACGATCGAGTATTTTACGACATCCTGGATTTATGCCGCAGAGTAGACCCGAATATGTCCGAAGCTACGAAATTGGCGCACCTATGGAGAGGACTCAAGCCAAGTTTACTAGAGAAACTCTGGAGTTTGAAACCCAACTCATGTGACGAATTCCTTCAAGAAATTAAGCGGTATCAGGAAATGACTTCCCGAGCAAGACACGAGGAATGGGCGATGGGCGTGGTCGGAAAACAAACACCAACGGCGGGAAGTGAGAGAATGGATCGATTAGAAAAATGCTGGAGGGACTGATGGGAGCCGTTGCATTGAAGAACGCATCAGGGGCAGCCGCACGGCAAGGAGAAAGAGCGGAGAGTCAACAGTATCGGTCGGATAACCGATCGATACTGAAATGGACTTCGGATGGGAACCTATCTGCAGCAGATGTAAGACGGAGGGACACATCGGGGAGAGTGTCCAACAGAAGAAACGGTCAGGGGGCCTGGGGTCGGACGCCGGACGGACAGGTCGTTGCTACGGGTGTGAAGGGATGGGACACATACGTCGCGACTGCCCGGCTCCCAGCGAGAGGAGGGGCACCCAACAGCATCAGCAGGTGCGATTCGCTGGAGAGGGTAGGCAAGTAATTGGTCTGTAGGGACACAGCATGTAGACCCGGAGGTAGTGCATGGCCAATTCTGAAATCGACATCCAGAGGATGGTAGTACTGGATGTGTGGTGCTGGGGAAACGGGTGGCTGCCGTGATAGATACAGGGGCGGGGTGTCCGTGTGTTCGCCCAAATTAGTAAGAGAACTAGGGATAACAGTGCACCTGGCGCGCAAATCGTCTAGTATCAGTTGACGGCAGGAGATTCAACCGGGAGGGCCGCAATGTGTCGTATCAGATGGGAGGATGACCGTTGAGGGGAGGCTTTGGTTCTGGACGGCGACATCGACTTCTCTGGGGGGACATGTTGGAAAACTTGGACGCGGATGAGTTGGGGCGCTACCGGAGATCTTCTTGGGACACTGCCTGGGAGCACCGGTGGAGAGATGACGGAGGAAGCACCGAAACTAGTAGTCCAGAATGGATGCTGGGTCCCACCCCGATCGAGGAAAGTGGTCGCAACTCACCACTAGTTTGAATGGGTTTGGCGAAGGTGCACTGGTGGACCATCCCAAGCATTGCAGAGGACGAAAAGGGTGTCGCGGGTAGGTCCTAGTTGGCGGGTGGGAACAATCGGACAGATGGCGATAACCCACTTATCGGACCACAACAATGGATCGAAGAGGGGACGGTGTTGGAATAATCGAGCCAGTGACCGAAATCAGGAGGGCCGCCGTAGCCGTCGCGACAGCGAGGCGAGAAAGCGCGCCGGCACAATTTGACGGGATTGGAAGGTTAATGCCGACAGACGGAAAGATCCGGAAGTGTTAGTGGAATATGGCGACTTTTTTCGTGGCCGGAGACCAACTAGGACTGTGTCGGCGGGGCAGACAATGGGCCAGGGAAAGGACATCCGTGCCGAGAGGCTGAAACTGAGAGACTATCCCCTGGACGAGGAGGTGCAGAAGCTCGAAATGAAAGGGTGGACGATCAGGTGCGTCGATCGACACGAGTCCGGATGCCACCGATACGTACGGACAAATGCCGCGGTGGCGTGGGGCTTTTTCTTCTGCTGGGACTACTGGGACCGCGGATGGGGCTTTTCCACCTACTCACTGCGGTCGGTAGACGACTCGTAGACGACTCGGAGAGGGAAAACGAGCGGCGGAACATCCATCCAATTCGAGCTTGGGGTGTGGAGCAGCGTTGTTCTGGCCAGTGTGGCTGTGTTCGCATCCAGTGGTGCCGCGGGGAAAAGGAGACGTTAATAGGGCCGACCCCGCCTACGGATAGTGGGGAGTTCGGAAGAAGAAGCTGAAGCGACGTGCGCGGCGGTGGGTACCGCCGAAAAAAGGATGTGTTTTTTTGGGGGTGTGTGGCCTATATCATGTACCAATGTTCCCGGTTTTCTTTCGGTATATCTTTTTTGTAATGTTTTTTTTTAGTAATGCATTCGGGGACGAATGCGCTGGGGGGATGTAACGTGGTCGCCCGTTTGTGATCCGGTATGGAATGCTACCGGACGTGTGACGTCAGTGTTTCCATATAGTCCCCGTGGTCGTGTATCAGTGAGCAGTCTTAGTCTTGTGAACCGTCAATACAACGTACTGTTACAATACTATCCTGATCAAACCAAATGGATAATGAATGAAAAAAAAGTCTCTCCAACAGTTTCGACAGGCCCACCTTCTTCGAACGATGAAGTTGATCCTTTTCATGGTTTTGAAACGGAAGAGCCTCACATTGATCCTAGAACAACCAATCAAAAAGTTTATCCCCAGCGAGTTCGAAAACCACCGGGATAATGGTGGAAAATTCCTCAACCAGGCTCTGCTCAATATGCTCTTCATGCTGCTGCCGTCCATCCGGACATTGAAGAGCCGTCCAGCTACGATCAAGCGACACAATCGGATGAAGCCAACCACTGGATGAGCGCTATGAAAGAAGAATTCGATTCACTAATCAAGAACAGAACTTGGGTTCTTACAAATCTACCACCCGGGATATCAGTCATCAGAAGTCGTTGGGTTTACAAACTCAAAAGAGACCCTGATAATGAGATTCAGTGCTTCAAAGTTCGTTTTCTGGCTAAAGGTTTTGGGATTGACTTTGATGAAACGTATGCTCCTGTGGTGAAATACGATTCACACAGAATAATACTAGCGATTGCAGCTGCAGAAGATTTAGAAATATCCCAGCTTGATGTCAGAACCGCCTTTTTATACGGCGATTTGGAGGAGGAGATCTATCTTCAACAGCCTCAAGGTTTCATCACTGCTGGATAAGAAAAACAAGTGAAAAAGTGCCAGTGTTAAAGAAAAACAAGTCATCTCTTAAAAAGCCCTTATGGATTAAAGCAGGCGTCTCGATCCTGGAATCAGAAATTTGACCTCTTTCTCACCAAATATGGCCTTCTCCCAAGCTCCGCTGATCTGTGTGTTTATTTCAATCGCGATTGCAAAGAGCTGACCATTGTAGCCATCTGGGTTTACGATGGACTCATCTGCAGTTACAGTCAATCAAAAACTATTGACATCGTCCGGTTCCTCAACTCAAATTTTGAAATTACATCTGGTCCAGCAGCAATGTTCGTCGATGGTCCAGCAGCAATGTTCGTCGATATCCCGTAATCGTTCCCAGAAGCTTCTTTTTCTACATCAGCCACACTACATTCGAAAATTACTCAAGATGTTCAACATGGTGGATTGTAATCCAAAAAAGGTCCCCTCTGATCCACACAGCCGCCTAGACAAGAAAATGTGTCCAGCATCTCCGGCGGAGATAGCAAGCATGGCAAAAATACCTTACCGTGAGGCCGTTGGCAGTTTGCTGTACATCATGGTAATATAACAGAATTCCCATTCTGCAAGCATGGCTTCTTCACTTTATCTCCCCCACATCCCTCGTCACACAGCCTCCACTTGAACCTAACATAAGACTGCAAGCAGCAACAGAATAGACCTTTTTCCCATCGACTCCCCAAAAGACACCTGCGCCGCCCAAAAACATATTCTTATATCAGCCGACTAACACGGGAGCACCCTTGTCTAGCCGGAAACTTTTAGAACATCTTCTTACCTGTTCCCACGCCTAGAATATTCATGCACCTGCGCTGCACGTGCCAGAACATTCAACTCCTTTTTAGATTAAGATCACAATGCATAAATAACCGTAGATATAGAAATATTTTTGCTGATTATTCACTTAAACCCTAGTTAAGTGACCTTTCCGAACTGTCACCACAGTTCGGGGTGGCTTTAACACAGGACTATTAAATACTAATTTATACCTCAAACTCACGCTTTCTCCCGTAAATCTCACGACTTAAAACTATAATTCTTCCCACCCCTCCGTGACTCATCCTAGCGGATGGGTACCCTTTAACCTCCCTAAAATTCGACTTAAGTGAGTTGACAGAACTGTCAACTCGAGTAGGGGGTGGCTTTTGCACGGAGCCTTCTTTCCCAATTGTTTTCTTTATTCAGGTCACGGCCGCATCTTTTCCATATAAAAGGCCATGACTTTCCTCTCATAGTACAGTTCCGTTAGCTCTGTCTGCTATGTCTAGCTCGTTAATTCCTTTAGTTCCTCTTGAGCACCTTGCAGCTCCCTTCGAGCTCTGTGACTTTAACAGCTCTGTTTAAAGTACAAGTTTAGTTCAGTTAACTTTATTTCGGTGAACCAGGTATTCCCTCTCCCATTGTTCAACTGTTCCCAATTCGTATGTCACACCTCATTTAACTTATAATTGTAGACTTAGACTTAGTAACCAGTACATTTGCATTGTGGATCAGCCGTCTCCTTTTTATTTATTTAAAACGCTTTTAATTTAATTATTCCGTAAAGGGAAGAATGAGTAAATCCATGATCCCTTTACATCTGGTGGCAGCGGTATTTAAACTTATCCACAATTTCATTGTATACGGGTGCTAAGCCTAAAATTTTCAGTAAACCAATAACTACCAATACTCCCATCCCTACTGTCCGTCACGGATCTGAACCCTTTTTGCCCACCTTTGATAATCTTACTTCTGTACCTGTCTCTAAAGTAAATCTTGATTTATCTGAACCATATCCTCACCAAAAGAGATTCACTCATTCAACTGTTTGCCTTAAGACAGCTAAGTTATTACAGCTTGGGTAAAAAATTCAAAAACTATTAGGAAACCAAAATTTTTTAAGTGGCAAGATATGAAGACATCTATTAGTAATAGTCCTTCACTTCTTTCTCGCACTATTGACTGGCTTCGGCAGTCCCCTTCTACCTCAGATTTTGAAAGTGACAGCGAAAAACCGCCACGCGCTTTATTACATGGCTCCTCTCCACAACTCTCCTCCTCCCTACCTGTAGTTAATGACCCTAAGATAACCTTTACAATTCAACCGACAGCCACTGAAATAAATAAAGTTGAAATTCAGGAACCTTTACCCTCACCTAATTCTAGCGACTTTAATTTTGACAGCACTTTACTTAGCTCATTAAATGAACATCAACGCGTCGATACTACAGATATATGTGAAGCACGTGCAGTCATTACCCCCCCTGTCAATTACCAACTGCATTTACCATTACCTGTAGAACATTTACGGCTAGCCCTATTTGCACTCAGGAAAGCCTTACAATACAAGCAAATTTTACAGGTTTACGGACAAAATTATCTGATAGCGCAATTAAAATCAATCAGCCATTCTCCCCAACTATCAGCCCCGAAACCGTTAAAACCATTGCCCAACCTATTGCCCTTGCTAGACAAAATTCACTCCCTTCTAAAACAACCGTTAGACCACACACGCCCCTTACGGCTGTTGTCAGCAACAATGATCAAAATCTTTGTCGATCGCTTGACGGACTACACGGAGCACACATTAAAAAATCAGACAGTGACCATTAAATTTTTGAACGAAGCCAATCGTTACACTCACTTCATCAAGACCCTGACCCCAGCGAAGACTCAGAGCAGCAGGAAGAAACAGCATCCAATTCCTCACGGTATTCTCCGTCACCTATCCTTGGGCCTCGTAGAAAAAATTTGCACAGCTCACTCAACGACATTCATCAACGATTTTCTTCAACTCCCATCCCTATTACGGCGCCTGGTCAACCTTGTAGCCGTTCCAGACCAAACCCACCAACTAGTTTTAAATCTCCTCGCACACCTGGAAAACCTAGCGGATCTTCCGGAAGCAATACTAAACACGGTATAATTCACGGCACAGCAGCTAAAAGTCCTCATCAAACGAGAAGACCAGCGCACTTTAACGCCAACGTTACCATCCGACAACACAGTACAAGTCAATGCAGCTGCGAGAGCCTCAGCCCCATTCTCACAGCACAGCAGACATACACACAACCACCCTCTGGCGGAGAAAAATCAAAACAAACTACAGATATACGAAACAGTCAGAAAATTCCACACAACGCCACATTTGCCACCACGCGGAGACTTAACGCAACTTCAATCAAAACAAAGCAGCCAGCGCCACCCGTCGCGCAATCGACACCAACAGAAAACAACAAACAATTCCACAGAAAGCAAACAATAAAAATGGATCCACTTCAGTATTCATTGGTGACAAATGTCATCCCGATAGGAGATCTGCAAGAATTACAAAAAGGACAACGCGCGCAAACTATGCTCATCCAACTGCAAAATTTTACGGGAAGACCATCAACTCGTTTCGATCGCTGGATTGAACTATTCGAAAATATTGTCGCTATGTCAAACTGGAACGAAAAAGAAAAAATGAATATGTTGTTGACCAAAATGGCCGGATCTGCTCATGATATTCTACAAAATATCCTAGAAAGCGTCACTCAAGATTATAAATAAGTAAAATGGCTGCTACAAGGACGTTTCCATGGAAACGAAAATCAAGACTTTTTCCAAATCCAACTTGAAGAAGTAAATCGACATCCAGGCGAAGCTATTCTTAACTATGGTTTCCGCCTCAAAAATATTTTTGAACATGGTTATCCCAAGGGGGAAGATGAAACAAAAAGTGATGGAACAACACGACTCGTCGGACAACATGGAACAAATGCTGCGTCAAAAATTTCTTCAAGGATTAGACAAAACTCTTAGAAACAAAGTCCGCTACAAACCACTCACTACATACGAAGCCTTAGTTGCCGAAACCAATAAATACGCTCTACGTCTGGATGGAGAAAAAGAAGAAAAAGACAAAAGAGAATTTATAAACGCAGTAGACAACAACTCCACTAGTATTGAAATTTTAATAGCAATAGAAAAACTACCTGAAACCATAAATGCCCTCGCGACAGGTACCAGGTATCCCCAAAAGGTCCGTGAAAAAGATGGAAACCCCCAGAGACCTGCTAGCGCAGACCAGGTAGAAAGATTGGAAAAAGCAGTGACTTGATTGATAGAAAAAAGTGATCGTAATAGAACCAGATTTTCCAATAATAGTAATATTAGCCAAGGAAATTCATACCAAACAAGCAATGGTTACAATCAATACAGAAAAAATTACAATACTCCACAAAATTACAATACTCCACCTCTCCATTTTGTGAGCAACCCTCCAAACAGATACCAGATTAATAACCCTCCACTGCGACCCTTCTTCACATCTCAATATTCCCCACGCTCATATCTGACTACCTGTCATGCTAATGGCATGAAAGGCAACGTTAAAAGGGATTTTGGAAACAATCGAGAACAAAATACAGATATGTGACAGCCCCTCAAATGCTATTCTTGTCAGCAGATAGGACATAGAGCAAATGAATGCATCCATAGACAAATGCAGCAAAAGCCTAATATTCCTGGTCCATCTCATGGACAGGGAAACGCTTAGGTACCAACTGCAGCTTTGGGTCAGTTGGTAGGCAAACCTCTTTTTATGGAAAAACCCGGCAGATTTCTCACATTACAATTATTCAAAATAGTTCAGCACCCCGTATTTTCCTTTTTATTGATAAGATTTAATTTGATGCGCTGTTTGATGCAGGTGCTGCAAGAAGCCTTTTACACGAAAAAGTTTATAGATTATTACCGTCGGAAATGCAACTGGCCAGTGCTGAAACCGACACAGATTTATTTGACGTACAGAATAGAAAATTACAGACCCTAGAGAAGGTAAAGCTACCTGTCCAATATGGAGAATATATACTTGAACAAGAATTTGTTATTACAAGTGGAATTTCTGAAGCATGCATTTTAGGGGTTGACGCTGCTTTTAAACATGAGTTCGTACTATGTGGGCGAACAAAGACTATTATTTTGGCGATAGACAAAGCAGGAAGAGCACCTCTTTATTCAAGCAATAATTTAATGAACTCAGTCAAAAAGGTGACGACGTTCCCATTGACTTGCACGGTCATTAGAGCCAGAATGAGTAGGTCACAATATCAATTGCTTCTTGGCTTTCCGTTTCTGTTTACTCCTAGCAAAGAGCTACCGGAGGGAATTACAGTAGATCAATTTTTAGGCGAGACAAATGATAAAGGGGAATACAATTTGCTGATTCGTAATATTTCAAGTAAACTCATTAATTTACCGCGTGGAATTTTATTGGGCAATGTCGAAACAGCTTGTCAGTTAATTGGAAAAATTGACGTAAAAAATGAAAATGACACAATGCCAAATGAAGAAAAAGCGGAAATTGACACTTACATTTGTTACGTAGAATTTTCAATATAAAAAACCTTTAATTAAATTATTAAACGATTTCAAAGACATTTTCGCTACAACAGATTCTCAATTAAGATATACCGGTTTAATTAAGCACGGTATAGACACCCAAGGAAGAGGTCCTATCAGACTTAGACCCTATCGAGCAGCAAGGAAGCATCAGGAAGAGTTAAGACGACAAATTAAGGAGATGTTGGATAAACCCATATAGCACATTTCTGTCGTCGGATGTCCGAATCATGGCTGAACATTACGTTAGATATCTATGTACTCAATGGGTAGTTCCAGGGATGTCCGTCGACTAGTCACCTTGGAAGTGCAATGGATGTGCGAAAATTATATTCTACGGACCTCCTTCCAACAGCCAAGAAGATTTTCAATTGTTTCATTTAAGGATCGGCCTCGAGCCAATCGGGGCGCTTTTTTGCCAATCGGTTTTCTCATTTCAGGCCATCAAGGCGTGGTTCAGGGTGGAAAATTCTTCTCCTCGAATTCAATTGGGGTTTGCAATCAATTGGATTGCAATCAATCGATTCATCAATGCAAAAAACATTATCGATTGACTGTTTCACCCGATCTATCCGATAACAACCCCGATAATAGCTCGTTCTACCCGCTTGCCCCGATTTTTACTCTGAAACAGAAAGAACGGCATTTTTTTTTATTGCTTCGGGGCAACGGGTTAACCTCAAATTTTTCCCCGCACCGCCCCGGTTGAAAAAATAGCACCTCAATTCAGCCCCGAATGCACTTTATCGGTGCGGGGCGGTTAACTCGATTAGAACTAATTGGGGCCGATCACTAAGTTTCATTATTAATTGTCAAAATTTCTTTGTTTCCAAAAGGGGAAAACTTTACCGTGTTCAAATTTTTCCCTTGAACGTATTTTTATTTTAAGTCCAGCATTTAATACGAAAAATTGAAAAAATAAAGGAGTAATCATCTGTTTGCCGGATGGTTTATTTTTAAATTTATTACAAAAAATGAATAAAATATATGTAAGTCGTGAGTTTGTTTGCACAGGCTTTCCGTTTAGCTTAGGGGAACCAAGTCATTGGAAATTAACTTACAGAAAATTAATATTATTCGGCATCTAATAATATTCAAAGCAAGTATACTTATAATAGGATTTTAATTTAAAATAATAAAAAACTACTTTAAACTTAATAAATCATACTGAAGTTTAAAATTCAAAAAATATTTAGCCTAAATTGTTTAATTTCAATTTATACACTTCTGGTTTAACCTAAGTTCGACATCATCTTGACTTCTTAAAAATCCAGGTGCAGGAAACCCGAGTTCGAATCCTTATACAGCCTAATGTTTTTTGAAGATTAAAGGTCCAATACATGTTATATTTATAGCCAAATGAAAGCCCGTTCGGATATCCTTAGAATGTCTGTTGTAGGTCTTAGGGCACCTGTTGTACTCGTAGAAAAAAATTACGAAAGTTTACGATTTTGCGTAGACTATCGTAAATTAAACAGCGTCACTATAAAAGATTCATTCCCTTTACCAAGAATAGATACCACTCTCGACCAACTACACGGAAAAAAGTTTTTTACGACTCTTGACCTAGCATCTGGCTACTGGCAGATAGAACTAGAAGATTCAGCTAAAGAAAAAACGGCATTTATCGTAGAAAATAATTTATACCAATTTAAAAGAATGGCTTTTGGATTGTGTAACGCTCCGGCAACATTTCAAAGAACAATGAATTACGTTCTAAGAGACGTCTTAGGAAAGAAAGCATTAGTTTATTTGGATGATGTCATAATTTTTTCCGACAAATTCGAAGCCCATTTAGAAGACATACGCGAAGTATTCAACCTTTTAAAAATCGCTGACCTCAAACTTAAATTCAAAAAATGCCAGTTTATTAAACATTAAGTAAATTATTTGGGCCATATCATTTCTAAAGAAGACATTGCACCAGATCCAGCAAAAATTGATAAAATTCTTAAATTTCCAGTTCCTCAGTCAACTGACGACATTAGATCTTTTTTGGGACTAGCAGGATACTAGAGACGTTTTATTAAAGGATTTGGATCTATAGCCCAACCACTAACAAAGAAAACTCATAAATTAACTTGAAAGGAACCTTTCGTTTGGACTGACGAAGATCAGGTAGCTTTTGAGACCCTCCGAACATGCTTTACAACTAAGCCTATTCTGGCATATCCCGACTTTAGCAAGCAATTTTTACTTTTTACTGACGCATGTAATTATGGAATTGGGGCGATATTGTCTCAGATTCAAGACGGTAATGAAGTAGTCATTGCGTATGCAAGTAGACAGCTCAGAAAACCAGAATTAAATAACGCTACCGTAGAAAAAGAAGCCCTCGCAGTGATCTTTGCCATAAAATCTTTCCGTCACTACCTTCTTGACGAACCTTTTTTGGTCATCAGCGACCATAGCCCTCTTCAATGGCTACAAAATCAAAAAGATAATAATGGAAGGCAATACAGCTAGCAAGTACAAATTATAGAATACAATACAAGCCAGGGAGAGTACATTAAAACGCAGACTGTTTATCTCGGATAAAAGTCACGGTCATTAAAGAAAAAGGCAAATAAAACAGAAATAATAATAATAATAATAATAACAATAATAACAACAAAATAAATAAATAAAATAAAATATATAAATATATATGTATATATATATACAAAAACGAACCCGTACAAACTAGGAAAAAACTTTACTTTTCCTTTCAGACTTGAAAACAACACTAACTGACACCTAGCGGTCAAATTTTTCAACCTAAAAAAATTAAATATAAATATATATATTAAAACCACAGTAAAACAATCCCCCAAAAAAATACCTTTCATGGAAAAACTCTCATTCAACCGCTAAACCCAAACGCTAAAATTAAAGAAAGAAATAAACAATTAAAATACACAAACAAAAAAAATATATATATAAGAGTAAATTCCACCAACGTTAACCAAACGGACACGACCATTTTGGACGTAATATATCTTAAACACTCACACTCTCAATAAATAACTGAAACATTACAAATAAAAGAAATCTCAGCAGAGAACACCTACACAAACTATACCTTTCAATTCCTAATAGTCGCGACATCCTTGTCCCTACCAACACAAACATGGCGAATAGCAGCCAAACGAAAGCAGACGTTGACAGCTCCAACGTTGCCAAATTTCATTTTTCCAATTTTAATTTTTTTGTCCCTAATTAATATTTTTCCCTGACTAAATACATAAAATTATTCCCAAATTATATTTTTAAAAAATTTAATCCTTAAAGCATACATAAAAGAAAAATAACGAAATTTAATAAAAATAAGTATGTCCCTATTTTTCTTCCAAAAACATCACGCATACCCCATTTTTTTTTTTTTTTTTTTTTTAGAGGGACTACTCCTATTGGAGTTTTGCCCCGTGATTTTATTTAAATACATATGCATTTGAGCGTTCCACACGTACATTACATACAGCGTACCATTTGGCATTTTTACTTATAATTGATTCTTAGATAGATTTAAGCTAAAATTTTATTTGTGCGCTTTCTTGGGGGAGATAGACGGTGAGAAGTCAGGATAAATTTGCACAGTTCCTTTGGTAGACGTATGGATTTTTGAGATTGGGGGTGGCCAGAGACTAAGTTCTGAAAGGCTTATTGCTATGAAATTGACACGGAGGTTGGCAAAGAGGGGGCAATCGAAAACAAAATGTTCCGTAGTTTCGTATTGGGAGGAACATGCACAGGAAGGAGAGTTTAACAGTTTGAGACGATGTTGGTGGACATTTAAATAGCTATGCCCTGATAGAATTTGTAAGACTTGGTAGGTAGGTTATGAGAGGATAATTGGGTAAAACAACTTGGCGATGGGAAAAACGACCTGGTGGTGTTGCCTTGGGACGATTCGCTCCACTCCTTACTCCAAAGATTTCCTAGCACAGTCCTTATGGCTTTTTTTATCTGCGACGGGGGTCTGCCTGTATGCGTGAAAGGGTGGTGACGTTGCCGGGCGTCCTTTTCTTCCTTTCGTAAAATTTGATCGATATCCGGTAGGAGAGTTTCTGTGGCTTGCTGGGCGTAAGGAGAAAAGGTTTGGAGTTTCGACATGAGAAGTCGTCTTAGGGTGATTTCTGAGACTCTGTAGTCAACAGGCAGGGATCCGGTGAGAACTGAGAGAGCTCCGGAGTCGGCCGTCTTGAAAGATTTGGAAATTAGGATGTTGAATTAGCGTTCGATTTGTCTTAGTTTCTTCCGGTTTTGTTTCGTTTTAATCACGGATGCCCAGACTGAGCAACAATATAGAAGGCTTGGTTCCACCAGAGTTTTATATAAGGCTCCCAGGCTTGTCCCAGATAAACCCCATGTTCTTCCGGCGTAGGAGCGAAGGGAAAAGAAAATTTACCTTACTTGGCGATCCTTCTCGTTGAGGTGTGCTGACCAGTTCAGTTTTGAGTCCAGAATTAGGCCTAGTAGTTGTGTATGAGAGGTTGGTAAGATTTGGTGCTCATCCACAGTCAGGTAGAGGTTGTCCGATGGCGCATGCTTTCTACTGAAGATAATAAGTACTGTCTTCGCGGCGTTGATTTTTAATTTTAATTTCCCCAGGTGGGATTTGATAGCGTCCTTCAGCACTTGCATTTGACTGACTGCCATAGATTAGTCCTTATGTTGTGATGTTGCTGTTAAGTCGTCTGCGTATGCTAGTATTTTCCCCTGTAGCTTGAGGTCGGCTGGAATCCGTAATATGTCGTCGATCATAGCGTTCCAAAGGAAGGGAGAGAGTAGACTACCTTGTGGGCAGCCTGTAGGTATTGGAAAAGGCTCGTCTGTTTGCTGTTGGTCAAATCTGCCTACCCTGTGCGACAGAAAATCCTTAACAATTTTCACAAGAGAGAGTGGGCACTTTCTCTTGATAAGGGCTAGTAGAATCGCGGGAGCCCATGCTGTATCGAAAGCGCTCTTAATGTCAATAAGTGCGCATGCCGTAACATTCTTTTTTTGAAAACCTCTTTCGACTTCATTGACAAGGCAATGGAGTGCTGATTCTGTTGAGCAGTTGGCTTGAAAACCATGTTGATTTGGATGGATCCAGTTTCCTATCAAAGCCAGCTGCTGAAGTCGACTCAGAAGAATTTTCTCGAAAAGTTTACTCATTGCCGATAAGACGCTGATCGGCCTATAACTATTCACGTCAGAGTAGTCGGCTTTCCCTGGCTTGCGAATGATACATATTCTCGCTTGTTTCCAGCTCCTTGGAAATTTTCCATGTACAGTATCCTGCACAAAAATCCGAACACCGATTTAATTTCGTTTTTTTTTTGAAAAGGAGGGTAGACAGGGTGATGGACACATAGGGGGGGGGGGGAAAAGTAAAAATTTTTTTTTTTTTAAAGGTATTAAATTTTAAGAAAAAAAAAAGGGGGGAAATTTTTTTTAACCCCCGGGGGGGGTTTTTTTTTAAAAAAAAATTAGAAAAGTTTAATTTAGGGTGTATTTTTTATTTAAACAAAAAAAAATTAAAAAGTTGCCTATAAACAAAATATTAAAAAAAAAAGGAAAATGGGTAAAGTTTATATTATAAACCCGAGATTTAAATTTGAATTCCAATACAGAAAAAAAAAAAAAAAAATAATTAAAATAATTATAAAAAAATAATAATTAAAAAAAATTAAAAAAAAAAAAAAAAAAAAATAAAAAAATATAAAAAAAATAAAAAAAAAAAAAAAAAAAAAAAAATAAAAAAAAAAAAAAAATTTTTATAAAAAAAAAAAAATAATAAAAAAAAAAAAAAAAAAAAAAAAATTTAAAAAAAAAAAAAAAAAAAAAAAAAAAAAAAAAAAAAAAAAAAAAAAAAAAAAAACAAAAAAAAAAAAAAAAAAAAAAAAAAAAAAAAAAAAAAAAAAAAAAAAAAAAAAAAAAAATAAAAAAAAAAAAAAAAAAAAAAACAAAAAATAAAAAAAAAAAAAAAAAAAAAAAAAAAAAAAAAAAAAAAAAAACCAAAAAAATAAAATAAAAAAAAAAATAATAAAAAATAATTTTTTAAAACTAATTAAAAAAACCCACCCCCCCCACCCCCCCCACCCCCCCCCCCCCCCAAAAAAAAAAAAAAAAAAAAAAAAAAAAAAAAAAAAAAAAAAAAAAAAAAAAAAAAAAATTAAAAAAAAAAAAAAAATTTAATTAAAAAATAAGAAAAAAAAGAAAAAAAATGTATCTAATTAATATCGGAAGAGAGAGTATAAGTAGGCCGGTGGATAAGCCGTCCCAGCCTGGCGCGGATTTTTTCTTTAGAGCTTTGGCTGCAAATTTTATCTCACTTTCTATGATTGGTGCAAAAACATCTTGAACGTTTTCTGCTAAGGACCTAATTACGGATTTTTCAATTTCTTGGTGTGATTTGTCTGATTTTTCCTTCCGTGTGGAAGAAGTGTTCCGCGAAACGGGATGTAACAATTGATAGGTCCGCTGTAAGGAGTCCGTTTACATTTATTTCGAGTTTTGGCTGTGTAGAAGTTGCGGAGCGCGCGGATTTTTTTATCTCTCTGAAGGCGCTGTTTGCGTTACCGTTCATATCACTGATAATTTTTTTGAACGAGTCTCGTTTGGCTTGACGAATATGTTTTTTGAATATGCCTCTAGCTTCTTTGAAACGGGCTTGGTCTTCAGTCCGGTGGAAGCGGGACCATTTTTTAAATGCTTTCCTGGTTTCGTTTCGTAGACGGCCAAGTTTTTCTGTCCACCAGGGGGCCAAGGGACGTGGTCTGTGTTCCTTATTTTTATTTTTGCTTTTATTTGCGCTTGATATGATGATTGATGACATAGCTTCTACATATTTGTCGATATCGTCTCCAGCTTTCAGGTTGCTTTGGATTACATCATGAGCTGACAGTTCGTTAGTTAGGTTCTTCATATACAGATCAGCGTCTATATCCCCTTCTCTTGGTGGTTTTTTAGCTGTGCGTGTGCCAGGCGCTTGTGGCGTCTGTGACAGAAGAAAAAATATAAAGGGGTGATCCGACAAGGAGTGATCCTGTAAAAATTGCCAGCTTGTTGTGTTGGTATCGCCTCCTAGTAGTGTAACGTCAACAAAGGCTGTGCCAGCCGGAATGAAATTTAGGGAGTCTGCATTTGCATTTTCTACCTTTAAAAAGAAACGTGCTATAAGGTTTTCTAGTTCCTTTCCTTTTTTATCTGTGGAGTGGGAGTTCCAGACTGGGCTCTTTGCGTTGGAGTCCATGCAGATAACGGCTCTCTTTAGTTCAGTCTCGTAGGTCTTCAAATAGCTCTTGATGGTTAAAGAAATTGAGGGGGATGATGGTCGGCAGTAAGCGCATATTAGGAGGAACTTGGATTCTTCAGAGCCAATTTTAACAACCACTACCTCGTTTGACGAGCATTTTTCCATATGCGCTTTGATTCCATTATTTACCAGGATCACGGAGCCGTACGGATGTTGGTCACTAAGGTTGTGAAATGCGGTGAAGCCTTCCGGTATGTATTTTAGGTCGTAGTGGTCAAGCCTTTTCGTGGCGTACGGTTCTTGGATCATTACAATATCAACTTTATAGTCGTCAATCGTTTTGGCTAGTAAAGCGGAGGCCGCCTCGCAGTGTCGGAGGTTAATTTGGAGAAACTTTTTAGACTGCATGGGGTGCTCTTTTTTTAGGGTTTGATTATCTTCCATCTAAATGTTAAATAGTTGACGATACAATTTCACTGCATTAATTTGATCTGGACAGCTTGGGTCTCCTGCTGTGTGATTCTTTTTGCAATTTGGGCATTTAAAGGTGGACGCATTGCAGGACCTGGAATCGTGGTTACTCGAACATTTACCGCAGGTTGGCGTGGGGCTTTACAGTGTGACGAGGTGTGCCCACAGTTGTTGCATTTGTAGCATCTCCTTACTTCCCTGTTTACATCAATTGGGACGATTTTGATTAGTTTGTAGCGCGTGTGAATTTTGTTTCTACTTTGCGCCTCATCCCTTACCGCGGCGGAGCTAAAATACATTTTAACATGTCCTAGATCTTGGTCGTTTCATTTGTGGATCTGGACTATTTTTTGAAGTGTACCTTCAATAAAACTGTTTCTGAAGTTAATATCCTCTTTTAGTTCATCCATGTTCTCGATTGGGACAAAAAGACCGATTGCTGGGTATAGTTTTTCTTGGGTTCTCGGGTCGTTTATGACTGCTTGGCACTCTTCATTGGTTCTGATTATATCGAGAGCTTTATCCGCATATTGTTGATTCTGGAAAGTAATGAAACCTTTGTCGTCTTTCGTGTTGACTCTGAGTGGTATTGGGTTTCCGATTTCTTTTGACTTAAGTAGCTTATCCATGAGGCCTACGTTAAGTTCTCCTGCACCAGTCCGGTTAATTTTGAAGGCTACCGTTGTTTGGTTGTGTTTGTGGTTCTCCGACGGTCCTCTCACGGCGGCAGCGTATTACTTGGCTCCTTCGTTACGTTGACTTGATTCGGTGTGCGCGGCTATTACCTTGTCAGCAAAGGCAAGTTTAGCCTCTTGAAAAAGTTGTTTTTGTTTCTCCAATTCGCTTGTCTTTGCGTTCAGGAACGATTGTGTTTGTTTCAGTTGGCCTTGGTATTTCCTTGCTGCATATGCAATATTGAGGGTTCGCTGGATAAGTTCCTTATGCTTTAATTCGCTCAGTTCCCTTTCGTCAACTCTGAGTAGCGAGTCCTCTAGAGAGTCGGCATGAGTTCTGTAGTTATAATCTAGGCACGTAGACTCTTTCTTCGGTGCACCTTGGTCCTCCGAGCTAGGTGATATTATTTGTGTATAATTCCGTTTCTGTTGTTTACTTGTGTCCATGCTGGAATTAGGAGTAGACTGCTCAGTTGCTGCCTTTTTTATCTTTGTTCTGCAGTTTGGGCATAGCCTGTAGTTCCCTCTGCCCAAACCTTTAGTGAAAAATCTTTAGTTACATCGCTCGCATGTTCTTTCCTTCCCTTTTTGCGACCCGTCTGAAATAGTCGATTCGTCGAGATGGTCGACGAGACTTTCTTTGGGTGCAAAGGTGTTTCCTCCGCTCTCAGAATCCATACCTGAGACCAGCAGGTAGGACGAGAGAGAAAGACACTTAGAAGGAGAAGGGCGGTGGCCCACGGCTTTGACTGGGAATCAGACGGGGGGATGAGAGACTTTTCTGCCAACAAACTGTCACAGTTTTAACTTCTGATGTTATTGTGGAAATTTTGATTGAGAAGAACGGTGTGAAAACCGGGTGCAGAGTGGTGAAACTTGTTTTGGTACGCGCCCTGGTAGTTTTGCTATAGGAATACTTCAAAAAGAAACACTGATTTGCCGTAGAAATATTTTAAACTTGAAAAAAAAGTGGGAGACAAGAGTAAGCACAGAATCGTTGATCAAGCAGACGACGTCCCCAACTAGCAACTAGACGTCCATACCCCATCTAGCGGTCATTTTAACACCCACATTTTACACAACTTCACTATATGTACAAACTCCACTATTCTTCCCTTCATCATTCATAACATGTTTTTCCCCCAACCAAGTTTTTACTCATATTAATTAAATCATGCGTAGTTCAGTGATATTCAAAACAAAACAAAAACTTCCAATATATTTCTGCATTTTTTCATTCAAACTACACATCCACGACACCTAGCGGTCGACCCAGCATCTTTATGTACACTATTTCCCTTTCACTTACTGTAATTTTTCCCCACTCTTTCGAGAAGTTGTACACCAAAACAAAAAAAACAAAAAAACATATACATACAAAACAGAAACAAAAAACAAAAAAATTAAAACAAAAATAAAATAAAACAAAACAAAACAAAAAAATTAACAAAACAAAAGAAAAAACAAAAGAAAAGAATCATTTTCAATTTTCTGAAAATATGAATTACTTTCCATTCCTACGTTGTATCCTTCCTTCTAACTCATTTATCATATCTCCCACCAAATCCGTCTTCCTAGACATTTCTTATGACGGATAGTATTTCATCGAACAAATACAACCATGTAGTCCGCAACATCAAACTTATTCAAGTTTATCTTCAGAAAATGCTGTTGTACTTCATGCTAAGGTAAAAGTCTATTTTACCCGACCAAATTAACTTAACTAACATAACTTAACTTAACTATACTTAAGTAACTAAACGGGACCAAGCCCGAGCTTTGCGAGGCAAAATAGGGGTTTTGGGTGGGTAAAGTAATGTAATAGTAAAGTAATAAAGTAAAATAGTAAACTAAAATAACTTAACTTAACTATACTTAAGTAACTAAGCGGGACCAAGCCCGAGCTATGCGAGGCAAAATAGGGGTTTTGGGTGGGTAAAGTAATGTAATAGTAAAGTAATAAAGTAAAATAGTAAAGTAAAGTAAAGTAATAAAGTAAAATAGTAAAGTAAAGTAGAGTAATAAAGTAAAATAGTAAAGTAAAGTAAAATAATTAAGTTAAACACTCTAAATATTAAGTAAAATTAACACATTTAAGTTAAGTAAAAAGTAACATTTCTGCTAATCAGTAAGGTAAAGTAAATCTATTAAGTTACTAATAACTTTATAAAGTAATGTATAATTAAGTTAAGTAATTAAATTAGTCAAATAAATAATAAATAAAAAAAATTACTCTAATAACACTACTCTATTACCAAAATATTAACAACGAACACTTACCTTAAAAAAAAGTTATCCAATACACAGATGTATACACTACAAACTTTAAAAAATGAATGAAATACAAAGAATACAATATGTCGTCTGCTACATGAAATTATTCGTTGTTGCATGTTATATTTTAAAATCTATATATATAAAATTTACATACAATAACTTCATTTTCAAATACTAAATTATAACTAAATTTATTTAAATAAATAACAAGCAAATAAATTCAATTAAGAATAATTCATAAAAACTAGCAATTACATAATTATACATATAAAGTCACAACACTGGAAAAACTATCCACTACTGTCATCTGCTACAGATTCAAAAATTCAAAAATACAAATACAACTACAGACATGTAATCTACATTATTAATATTCTATTTTCTTTTCTAGGTGTTAGATACCTTTCAAGTATTGGTGGCTACTCAATTAGCTATGATGAGTTAACAGAATCTAGGGTTGCAAACACAAGTGTTTTCTGAGATTGTTTATAATTTGTCCAAAACAAGAAAGGTTAAACATAATAAATAATTCATTAGTTTAAATTGTATAAGTAATAAATACAAAATCAAATACGTATAACTGAGAACTATTTCATTAATAGATACAACCATCAACATAATATCCACCATATAGATAATTACATTGTAGCCCATAGCAAAAATTAAAATTTAGTAGTGAAATCTACATTCATATTTGATATAACATTTCACAATTTTCACTTCATCAGTTGGCCTGTCATCTTTATTGGTTTGTTACAACAAACCCAATCCGTTTCACAACAGACATGCCATAGTAGATCTTTCTAAATATGGATTGCATGCCATGACTATTGTGTTGGGGCTATAATAAATTTTTAAATATACACCTAATTACTATTTCTTACAATCACACACAGAGTTCTCAATAACAAAGTGTTTTTAAAAAATTAGCTCCATTTGTGTTACCCACAGTTTGCCATGGATAGTATACAGCACCTACAAATAATGAAACAATATAAATGAAGAATACGTGGTTCTATATTTATTCAAGGAAATAACCTGATTGTTTCATTCATCATGTAGTTCATCAGAAGTTCGCTCATATATAGTGAGATCACCACCTATTGTTTTATAGTCCATTTAATAAAACAATTATTTTGTCTTATGAATCGTAATTCTCAGATGATAGGATAGAATTTATTTATATAACTCAGCTAGTTCAACTAAAATATAGTATAGCTACTCGTATAGTATAGTATAAAAGTATAGTATAGAAATATGAAGTATGTGTAGTATAATTATTGTATTGTATAGTACTTAGTATAGTATGGTACTTAGTATAGTATGAGTAGTAATTATGGTATGGTATGGTATAGTATGGTATGAGTATAGTATAGTATGATATATAGTATAGTATAAAAATGAGAACCACAATGCAGTAT